>NC_140957.1:29959012-30541512 GCF_014529385.1 Adiantum capillus-veneris
TGCCCAAGTAACTTGTAGAAGTATCATTAATTAGCTTCAAAGTACCATGCAGCTATTCCACAGGTGGTTTTTGTAGGAGCCTATCATAGGTTTCAAAACCTCTTGCAGGCCAGTCCAAACAAGCACTTGTAAAAGCTTTTGTCTACTTGAGTAACAAAAATAGCATTTCAATCCGGAACACAAAGTACCAATCTGTCAGCTTAAAGTATCTTACAGGTAGTTCACAAGCAATTCTGTTAAAATATGTAGGAAACAAGCACTTCTAAAAGATTATCTATCGGACCAAAGTACCTTTAAGGTAGTCCTCAAGTGGTTTCTATACAAGAACTTGTAAAACTTTTTGTATGCCATCCCAAAGTACCTTATAGGTTCTTTATAGGTCTGCCAACCAAAAGTGCCTTACAGGTAGTTCACGGGTGGAAACTGCCTTAAACTATGTAGGAAACAAGGACTTGTAAAAGTTGTTGTATGCCAGCCCAAAGTACCTTATAGGTTCTTTACGAGTATGACAACCAAAAGTACCTTACAGGTAGTTCACAGGTGGAGATTGTCTTAAACAATGTAGGAAACAAGGACTTGTAAAAGTTGTTGTATGCCAGCCCAAAGTACCTTATAGGTAGTCCTCGGGTGGTTTCTGTACATAACAATCTGTTGAGTTTTGGTATGCCAACTCAAAGTACCTTACATTGTAACCATTTTAAATTGGGAAACAATAACAAAATCAGAAAAATAACACTTCAATGCTTGGACACTTAAAACAGTCTTAAACTACTTGAATCAGAAAAATAACACTTCAATGCTGGGACACAAAGACAACACATCCAACCAGTTGGAATATATTACATCTTCATCAATTTGACATCAAGTCATTACATGAGTTACAATGGCAATCAAAAGGAAGCCAAAAACTGGTTTCCACATGTAAAGTAGCATACAAATATACAAGGTTCTGGCACGGGTTTAGTTTAGTTACAAAAGTTAAATAAAGGATCTGTCATCCTAAAAAAAGCAAGGGACGTCATCGTCGCTTTCACTCTATGGGCATGATCTGTGGCCCACATAAGTACGCAGCATACAATGTCTTTTCAAACCCTTTTGCAATTGCTGTGAATACATACTTGTCATCATCAGTAGGTTTTGGTTTGCAATTGCTGTGAATACATACTTGTCATCATCAGTAGGTTTTGGTTTGCTAAATGAGTCCGCCAAGGCACGACGATCTGTAGTAGCAGGCTGCTACCCTTCTAGCTAGGCCTTTAGATCTTTTGACAAGTATTGGCTAGAGCGGTGCTCAATACCAGGCACTATGATGTAAGTACCACAGGGATTATAATGAAATTTATAGGGACTGTTGTCAATTAAAAGGACATTGCAGGTATCATACCGCTGTAACTTCGCCAAAAAATTCTGCAATACCTTGAAAAATGCTGGTCTTCCACCACGAAAACAGTAACTACCCACATCACATAACTGTTGTCGAGCCCATCCACTAATATAATTGTGAACCTGGGGAAAAAATCTTCAAATTCTTGAGCCCACTCTGCTGAGCATTGCACTGCTCCATATGTAGACATTTGCCCATGTCACAGCCCATGCAATAAAATCCTGTGCATCTTTCGGAACAAATAGGTACCTGCCATCCGCCTCCTCATGACAAATGATGTAGCTTCAATATCGGGGACAAACTAAGGGTCATACTTATTAGGTGTACATGTAAGACAAAGTACACCATAAAGATCTAATCTGAGGGCTGATCGGGTTGGATCATCATATGGCAAGGAGGAGATAGCTGGGGGAATGTACTTTGGCGGATCTCTGATGATGATGATTTCCTCTATGGACAGCTTGAGGGTCCCCTTTTCCTTTGGACACTCTGTAAAAGACAGCATTCAACATTTAAAAATAAACACAAGGCAATATTTGACATAAAAGGGACAAAAACATAGAGGCCGACAAAAAAGTTTCTTTTGCATTCAAAATCAAGAATCATAGATTCTTGTATTACAATTGAAGAGTCACAATTTCTTGCAAACTTGAGGCTTGGGGGGGTGGGAAACATTAGAAGGATTGCGGAGGGGAGTACTCTTTCTGGGAGTCTTCTTCACGACAAGAGGTGATCTGGGTGCTTCCCTCTCTCCCATATCTCCATCTGCATGATGAGCATGTTGCTTTGAATGTGTGGACTTCGAAGGTCTTGTCTTTTTGGAAGGTCCACCTATGTCATAAAATAACATATCAACCCCATGCAGACATTGCATAGAAGTTAGAGTCCAATACCATTACCACTTACCATCACCGTTTTTCTTGTGCTTCTTTGACACCTTCACCATGTCACTCACAAAGATGGGAGAATCTGGATTCTCATCACCAACCACCATGCGCTGCACTGAATCCACTCCCTCTTGCACTATTGCCTCCGCACCGTCAACCGTTGCATATTCCATTGACTGCTTTCGCTTGGTTGTGGCTCAACTGCTGCTGTGCTTGCAGGGGGGTCTACCTTCACAGCTAGAGTGCCGAGAATATGGCCAGAACCTGCAAGCACATCAATGAAGTTCAGGCTTGTGCAATCAGCAAATACTTGAAGGCAACCTAAACTGTTATTGGATTTATATGAGATTGGGAGCAACTGCAACCAACCTATATGCAGGAGCATTGATTTAAGTGAATCTGGAATACTACTCTTGCAAGAGGCGTCCGCACATACCGTCTCTGATCCAAGCTAGGTAGCAAAACACAGAGCATGGTATGCATGACCACATGCTAGCGTGTATACACAAACCACATGGGAAGCCATAAATGCAAGACCACATGCAGCACATAGTCCTGGAACAGAGAATGTAGCCTGCAAGTGGCTCAAATGCTGGCCAGCTATCGAAAGTAGTAACATTGTGTCATCAGCCTTCACCTGCTCCAACATGCTCTCACAAAAGTTTATATGTTGCCACACGTACTTGCTGATGCTTCCAAGTCAGTCACTTCTTTTTGCATGACAAATGAAGAAGAAAAGGCCCACATGGATTAAATATGAGAAGCACCATTACAGCCCAAAGTACCATGACAAGTACCTTTAACAAAAAAAAACTACCATAAAAAAGTACTTTGGACACTCCAAAAACCACCAAGGCAATTAAAAATACCATGGCAGGTAGAAAAGTACCTTGGATACTATCACCATAACAGAAAACTACCATTCCATTAAAAACATCAAGGCAAAATCTATTACCATAACATGAAAGACTGTCATGATAAAAAAGCCACCATGACCAAAAACAAAGTACAATGACAGGTTTCTTGGACACTACACACTAATTAGCAATGACCGTATAACCACCTTAATAGAAAAAACTACCTTTACAAGTACCTTGGGCATAACCACCATAGCAAACAAACTTCCTTAAAGAAGCAATCAACCATAGAAAAATAAACCATGAAAAAGTACCTTGGGCACTGCCACAATAATAGAGATGGCTTTCCAAAAAACCTCTAAGGTAATGACATATACCATGGATAGTAGAAAAGTACCTTGGGCACTACAACCATAGTAGAAGAAAAGTACCAAGCAGGAAATACTTCCATGAAAAAAACACCACCATGATCAAAAGAAGTACCATGACAGGCATATTGGCCATTACATGATACCTGGAAAAATAGCCATGACCCTGCACCTGTCATGGTAGAAAAAACTACCATGACAAGTACCACAATAATAGACAAACTTCCATGGAAAAAACAAACACTCATAGCAAAAAAAACCACCATGGAAAAGTACTTGGTCAATGTCACCGTAACAAAAAGAAATCCATGTAAAAAAAAAAAACCATGCCAAGTACCTTGGGCACTATTACCATGATAGAACCCCACAATAGAAAAAACTACCATGTCAGGTAGGTTGGACACTTAGCACCATAACAGAAATAACTGGCATGACAAAAACAACCATCTAAATAGAAAAGAGTACCATGTCAAATAGGGCATTACCACATAAACAGAAATAACTAGCATGTCGAGCCAAGCTTCAATGCATGCTCATCTCCTCTACCATGCTAATTACTAAGCTATGCTAAGTTATTATGAGTGATTAAGTGAGGAGATGTACTTCTTTCTCATAAGACTACTCATTCTTCCTCTCAATCTACTCTCATACCCCGCTAGCTCTCACCATCTTCGAAGGTGTGTGAGGTCTTGGGTCTGAGACCGGTGAGGGAATTGATGTTGTGTTTTATAAGTGTTTGCTTAGTGCTTGAAGCTTCCATCTTCATTGCACTAGCTAATTATTGAAGGAACACAAAGAATTGTATTGTAAAATGTCTCCCTTGATGGGGGAAACCTATAATACAAAGCCTTTTGGAGGGGGGACCGTCTCCATGTAAATTCAGTGCTCAACTGTTGTCAATAGCTTAATCTCTCTCTCTTTTGTCTTGTAACCCCTCTACCTGCCTGCTTGGCATTTTTCGTCCCTCTCTCATCTGTGTTGCGCGTCCCATTGAGCTCGCTGCCCACTCTCTCTCTCTCCTCCATGCGCGTTCATTGGGCTGGCTTGACCTCGCCCGCAGTTCTCGCTCACTCTCGACTGCAGCACACACACAAGCGTGTTGCTTCTCCTTTTCGGGGCTTCGTGCCTCAAGGCCCACAGGCCTACACACACGCTCTCTCTCTAGTCTCGCTGTCAGCCCGGACCCCGCACGCCTCTCTCCCTCTTAACCCGAACCCCACCAGCCCACCTAACCAGCGTTCGCCGTTCACTGTGCGCCAAGCCAGCCATGTCAGCGCTAGAAGTCAATGCTGCTCCACGCGCAGCCAGATAAGCATAAGCAGGTAGTTTGGCTTTTTTTTAAAAAAAATACACACACACACACAAAAACCATTTTTTTAAAAAAACAATAAAAAAGTCAAAATTCCATTTTTAAAAAGAGTTTTTAAAAACGGGGTTATAAAAATTCAAAAATCACGAAAAAGGTTTTTAAAATTAAAAAAAAATAAAAAACTCATCAAAAATTTATTTAAAGAGCAAAATCCTTACAAAAAATTCATTAAAAAATCAAAATAATTCACAAATATATCACAAAAACTATAGAAAACATGTTAAAAAATCATAAATTGCTCAAAAAATCACAATAAATAAAATAAATTCATAAAACCTTTAAAATATCTATGAAATTTAAAAAATTCACAAATAATTTCTTAATAATTAAAACTTTTTCAAAATTTTTAATAAAAAATCATAAAAATACTTAAAAAATTAGAAAACTCAAAATTTTATAAAAAATTAAGAAAAACAAAAAGAAAGTCGTCGAAAGAGCTAGAAAGAGGCAGAAAATCAAAAAACACACTGTCAGGAAAAATATACATCGCAAAAGCGAGCAAGTCAAAAAAAGCAAAGCCGAGAAAATTACACACCGCAAAGCGAGCTAAATGAGTAGAAGAACAGCTGAAAATGACCAACTCAAAGATAAATTTAAAAATTGTGCAAACCAAAATTGGCTAGTGCAATTATTGCATTGCAAATTAGCTTCCAGTTGGATGAACAAGGACACAAATCACGATGGATTGCAAATTAAGCTATTCAGAGTCCCATATCAATTCTGACACTGTCGAGCTAGAGTTAATCAACCCTTGTGAGTCTAAAGAACAGTCAACTGCAAAATTGCTTTGACACAAGCAGTTTAATAAAAAACTAGCATGAGAAATTCTGCTAATCGTCCTGAAACCACAGAAGCTCATATCATAGGAGACCCATGGGATAGACAATATCAGGGCAAAGATAATTCTATCTACAGCTTGACCTGGGCAATAATTTGTCATGTTTCAAGGAGATACATAGGAAACTATGCAGAAGGTTTACAGATGCCAAATGTCAATAATGCTACCCAAAGTGTACCTTCACAGTCCCAAAAGGGGAGACTAAACAAGATCCAAACAAGTTTGAACTCTTATAATGAATTAGGCTATAGTGATCATCGTAGGAAGGAGGGAGCTGTAAATCCATCAAACTCTTATGTACCAAGAAATGCTACACCATTTAGAAGCCCTAGAGCCTCTAGCCAACCGACCCTTTCAAGGAAGAAACCATTGAAAGATCATATGGTTGTTGGAAGTTTCCAATTGACCTAGATTCCCTCAGAGTCTACAGATTAATGCCTCTATCAAGATCATCAGGGACAAAAGTTTCAGTTGATCTCCACAAGTCAAAGTCAAAAGCTGACAAATCCAATAGTGTTAAAATAGTTACATGTGAGAAGAGACAGATTCTGCCAAAAAGTACAATGGATTTTCTCAGATGAAAGGTTACTCAAATGCAGGTAGACAATGCTTATCAATTGCAAACAAAAAGTGCAATATTACAGTCAATGGAGTCAACATTGATTGAAGCAGGTGATCAAAGCAAAGAAGTTGAAGAAAAAGGTCAATTCAAGGACACTGCCACAACAAAACCAGTCAACTCAGACACGAATTCTAAGATGATCAAATGCAAAATTATTGATGAACACGAAGAAAAGCTGTCAACAGAAGCAAAGCTAGATTTTCAGTTAGACAAGAACCTCATGTCTTTTCGCACTTGGAAAAGATGTGGCCAACCACAGCTGGAAGATGCTCCTGAATTTGTGAGCATATCTGGAGACAAACGAGCAGAATGCTAGGGAATCATCTCCACCACCATTGAAGTAAGTTCACAGATCATCATAGCTCAATTCCACGTGGTCACAACAAAGGATATGCCAAACGAAATCATAATGGGAGTTCTAATGGCCGAGAAGATGTTAGAGGTACAAAATTCAAACATGACAGAGGCATCACGGACAACAAAGAATGAAGACCAAGACTGGTCACCCACAAACTACAACACAAAGTCCTCAAGCACAATTCAAATGGAAGATCTTATTGAAGATGATTCATGTCCATCGAGCAGAACTTTAGAAGAGCTTAAAGCAAATCGGGCAACAACAAGTGCAGATCAAACAGAGCAAAGAGAAACCACAAAAGCTATCGAGCAGAGAATGCCACCAAAGCCAGAAGTTAAGAAGAACAAGGTTGTAGACAACCAGGAAGAAATAGGAAGTCCAAAGATCAATCACTCATTGCCAATTGAATCAGCCGATGCAAGTCAAATTTGGAAGACAAAGTCTCAAGTCACCCTCCATAGAGACATATTTAGATCAAGATTAGACCAAGACAAAAGCAGGACAAAAATCTTCAATAGGACCAACAATGAGAATATCTATAGTTCTTAGCAGTACAAATGGAGCAAGTGTCAGATGCAATGCTCTACTAGATAAAGAAGCAAAGTGCAATATGGCTGCAGACAACATTCAGAGCATTCTAGAGATTACTCAGGGCAAGCCAAGTAACAGAGAAATCATGGGTAATGTTACTAGTAAAAAAGAAATGGTTTCTACCCTTAGCATACAACAACATGAAGAGCAAGTAAAGTTTTAAGTGAAGCCTTCAAAGGAAATGCTTGCAGATGTCATCCTTGGACATCAGTGTGATTAGACCAACACAAGGCCTACAAAGAAGATAAAATGCTAATACTTTCTTTTCCAAGAGGTAGCCAACAATATTTACAGGTACCGTTAATGCTAGATTCAGAGTTGCAAAAGTCACAAGAATCGAAGAAAATCTTGCAGACAAAGGTAAAGCCAAAGTGGAACCTCCACCAATTAGCACAGAAGGTGTGAAAACATATGCCTCTACATCAAAGAATCCTCATGGATCATCTTCTTCAAGGAAGTCAGGCTTTCAGAATTTCAAGTCAATTGCTGACCCAACTAAAACCTCTAAGGAGACACCCAGAAAAGCAAAGATATTTCAGCCAAATTACTCAAGAAAGCAAAAGATATTCAAACAAGTGTTTGTTCTGAGCAGTTTAGTCAAAGTCAATGATCCGGTTTGGATTGAAGACAAGAAATCGACACATAAAGACAAACACATGGGATGGCATCACAATGGAGCTTAAAAGAACAGGAGTACTATAGAGGTAACATAAAGTTATGTGTACCAAAACCGCAGGTTAAAGCATATGAAGTAATGTCAAGTCCCTCCCAAGAAATAAGAGCCACAAGGTATCAATCTCAACAATATCCTGGGATACCTAAGAAGCAGGTATACAACATAACAACATCGAAAGATGTTGAAGTCTATCACAACTCACAAGAGGATACAAAACAAAGACGGATCTCAAATATCTTCCTCTTAGACAAGGATTTTACACAGGGTATACAAAGATTTGGCTACCAGTCAACCATAAGGCAACTACAACTACACCAAACTTGCATGAAGATCTCAAGAACTTAACAAGACTAGAGCGAAGCAAAGTCGAAAATGGAGATACAAAGGTCATCAAGAGATTTGGATTCCTAAGTCTTCCAATGCTCCTAGTCAAAATCCAGATGCCGACAGCCAACAGAGGCCTACAACAACATCAAAGACTCCTATCAACAAGCCTAATTGGTGAATCAAACAGATAATGGAGTCTTCATAGTCAAAGAAGGACAACCCAACCAACGAGAATGCAGATTCAAAGATGATAAAACAGGTATGGCAAAAGAAACCTTTTGAATGCCAACTTAGTCCTTCACTAATCCTCTTTTTGAGGATTCAAGCTTACTTTTACCTGAATAAATGTTTGTAGTAAGCACAAGAATGTAAAAAGTCAAGTCGCCAGGGTGCAAAAAACACTCTTTGGCATAGTCAGAGTCGGGCTATTGACCCATAAAATGAGCAAAGCATTGGTCCCAAAGCTTCAAGTCATATTAAACTCTGTGCTAAGAGTTGTAGTTATTAGGGTTACTCTCAAGCTGGAAGAGTTGAGCATATCTAAGTCATGTTGCTCATGCTAGATGAGATAAGCATAAGAGTCAAAGTCTATTAACTTACAATTGGTGGAGTGTCATAGAGTCCAACACTCATGCACAGTGCAAAGTAAGATGAGAGCACATATCTTCCTCAATGAAAACCATTCGTAAAGGGGTGCCAGCTTGCAAAGCCATGTCATATGCTTTTATAGCTACACCATCTTTCTGAAGAACCCCTCAAAATCCTTCTTGCACAGCATATTGTTTTCCATGCATTTTTGTGTATGCATAAATAGGATGTCCCACCATTGGACATATGCATTAGACACTCTTTTTTGCTTCCACCTATGCACCTTGAGTGAACTACAACAGAAAAACCAATGTTCCATCATGCTACCCTCTCATATTTGCTGCCTTTTTAATTCCATATTTATCAGCAAATAATCTCTTGAGTACTTTATTAATATTTCCCATGCTAATAAGTACTCCAATAAGGCGCGTATCCCAAAGGTACTTTTTTCTCACCACTGGGTTTTTTCCCTTTGGTCATCTAAGTATTAGACCCTAATTTAGAACCTCATCATTCTACTTCTCTTGTACATACTTTTCATAATAAACAGCAGTCTCATCATTATGCTATTACAACAGACAAATGCAACATAATCAACATAATCTCTCACATGAGACATATTCAAGCCAATGAAGATGCTGCAACAAATTGAACCTCATCAACAAATCCAATGAAAAATGAAGACGATCAGCCCATCAACAACCAATCAAAAACCTTCCACAGTCTCCATGGACACTTTTCAACAGTGCCCGAGAATGGACACTAAAATTGGAAGAAGAGAATGTTAACTGAGTCAATGTCAGTTAACAAGAGTTGCTAAAGATCAAAGATGTACGGATGCACATCGAAGATCAACAAGAAGAAGCACTAAAGATTGGAGTTACACATTTTTCACATTTTTCCAAAATGGTCATGTATTGTAAATTCCCAATTTATTTCAATCTATTGTAATATTTTAATGTGTTACGGGCTCAATGGGAGTCCCAAGCCGTCAAGGACAAGTTAGTAGTGTGCTTAGGTAGAATATTCAATAAGTGGTGGAGCCCTAAAGGCCTTGGGTGCCCGGACATTGCATATTTTTACCCTAGGTATATAAGGCAGTGTGTAAAAGAAATGAGGGTTCTCAAACTCATTTGTTGAGAGCACTCTTTGGTCAGAGCTCTTGAGGTGTGTAGCTATGTAGTCCTTGAGCTTATCCTTGCTCATGTGACTTAGCTAACACTAATCAATGCTTAATTCTCTTTCACTATGCCTCTCTCATGCTTCTTATGATTGCCTATGATGCTTAGATTAGCTAGATCTTAACTAATTTGTGGTTAATCCGGCTCTAATCTTGTGTGATTTCCCTCTTTTGTTTGTGTGTGCATGTAGATTTGATTGGAGTGTGGTGCTCGATAGATCTATGTGTGTGTGCTTGCGATTAGTGTGTTGCATGATATGATTAGTGTTGTGTGCGTCTTGCAATCTTAGTGTGTGTGATTGGGTTATTGTAGGTGAAGGGAAGTGGATGTGGAGATTTCCCATCATTGTGGCTTAGCTTCTCCATAGGCCGAGAAGCTCACCTTGTAGAGTCAACCATTCGTGTAGCCATGATTAGCTCACTAATTGTGTGAGTGTTTCCATACCCTAGCCGGGTAGCTCATCCCTCCGGATTGATAACTTTGTTGGTCATTGGAGCTATGCAATGATGGGACCCCCAACAAACATGCCTCGCACTTGAGACCGACACCAAGATAGGACTCCTCCTGCTCTTCGATGCCAACTCAAGGGGGTGATAACATTCACTTTGCTCATACGAATCCCTTACCCCGAAGACCTTTTCTTATCGATCCAACTCTCCAATCAAAGTCATTTGACTTTTAACTCAACCTCCCAGGGTCCATTGGTGGGAGTTCTCTAATTCATTCTTGGTTCAAGGCCATTGACGCTTTTATCTCGGTATTGACTGAGCACAGCTGCTAGTGCATTCCCCTAAGATGAGTGTATTTATAATCTACACAAATCCCTCATTCCCCAGGTTGACTCTCGCTCCGTAGTTCGGAAACCCTTTTCCCTGATCTTGACGTAACTTAATGGATAACATAAAATTGGGTTCAACTTTTTGGCCAATAAATTAACCCTTCGGAGTCCACCCTCTCTTTGAACCGTTTGCTAAATGTACCCTTTCAAGGTAGTACAATGATACTAGAAAACAGTATTCCAAACAGTTGCATACCCTTGCAAGAATGTATTTATAAAAAATAAAATAAAATCTTTTACTTCCTTTTTTCTTTAGTGTTGTTAAAATTATCTAGTTATCTTGTAAGCAATCACATATACTTCTCCAGTCACATCCCTATCCTCGTCCCAGGACTTGGTATCATGTCTCCTCCGCCACGTGTTGAGGTGGTGCCTTTACACAATTTTCAATTCTTATTTTTATTTATCTTATTTGGGAAAGGATTACAAAATGAGTGTTTATTTTTTGCAAGATTCTAATTTAAAGCTTTTTAGGAGAACCTATAGCTTTTTTTTCCGATGCTTATTTACCATTATAGCACCAATTAACTTTGAGCTTTCACTTGCAAAAAAAGCACACCTTCATAGAATCCATTTTAGACCATGTATAGACAACTAGTTGCATTCACAAGGAATGCTATTCAAAATAGAAAATTTCATGGCAAAGAAGTTCTTATGATACCTAAAAGAATTTGCACTCAATGGAGTGTTAATCATTATACACAGATACAATTGGATTCAAGTCAAAATGCCTAATCTAATCTTTATTATTATTCTTATAACAAAAACTTTTTACAGTCAACTTTAATTATACAAGGATTGGCATCAGGCATGTGTTATGATTAGCAATTAAATGTCATAAACCATTGTTGTAAGTGATTATCAAGAGGCTTGTGTTGTACACTCTATTAGATTAGTATTCATGTGACCAAGATACTACCTTTTTAGTAAGCAAGGGAAAACTACTAAGATGCAATTGTAACTACACGTGCATCTACCAAGCTTAGAAGGAGAACACCTTGGACTAGTAGTGGTCTAAACATCACCGCTATTTTGACATTCACAACCAAGATATCCCTTCTTGTTTACCATGGAAGTTCACTTTATGTTCTCCATGCTATGCACCATGTTGTGAGTGTACTAAATAAAGTTAAATTGTTAGGAAGTATTACGTGAAGGGAATTTAGTGACTTCGGAGATAGGACACAAAAATTGAGACATGGGAGCGAGTTTTGTTCACTATAAGAGATAATGTTCATGCAACATTTTGGGGTGTTTCTATCTTCATCTATATCTACACTCTTTATTTCTCTTGACTCATATCCCCTGTAGCAAGATGCACAAATGTGAGCTCTTTCCTGTCAACAACAAGTCTTACCCAAACATGGCATGTGGGACTTGTCTTGATGCTACATACCCTTTATAAAACTACTCAATTAATTCAATTTTCCTCCAAAGTGGTGAACACACTAAGGAAAAATCACAACCCTTAAAAAAATGGGAACCCCTTTATTGTTTACTACTTTTATTTATTCATTTTATTCCATCTCTCATATATGACTCAACATTCATTTCAATAAGGATACTAGGCACTTTTGACACCATTATCCTAGGGAGGCACATCAAATTGATAGTGATTTATTTTAGCCTATTACCTATCTGATATGATCAAAATCATTGAACAACATATATTTTTCTTAAAACCATATGGATTCAAAAGAGCACATAGAGAACATGGTTTGGAAAGTAAAATCTTAGAAATGATTTCATTTCACTAATTTTTTACTAGTCTCCGATCATTCACATAGTCTATTGATGCTCCTTAATACATGTGATATCAACATGCTTTGTATTTTTCCATGTGATGCAGCAGTAGCCCCAACCTTGAATAAATAAACATTGTGAATCTATGTTGCACAAAAATACAGTAGAAATGTACTATCATCAAGCACATGCTTTTGGGGTTTAAGTGTAGGGTTTTGACTATTGGCAAGTGTGCACTTGGGGGTTGAGCAAGCTCCTCTTTACATACAACAAAATCAAAATAAATACAAGAATCTTTTACTAAATGTGGAGTGTATATAATGGTCATGAGTGGGGATATTTATACATTTAGAAATACATTGTACATATGCTACCTTAGCTTAAAAAAATAAATCTGAGTTTAGTTACACCTCCTAGTGCATACCTTACACATGTAATGCATTCTAAAAAACAACATTGTAATAATAACAAAATTCTCCTAAGGTACTAGAGGCATTAAAAAAGGTATACCTATATATAGGAGCACTATCGAGTGTTACACCTAATTTAAAGCATTACCTAGTGTGACCTTGGTGGGTCCACTATATATTCATGTTAGTCTACCAAGTCAATTCGATAGAAAGGGTAATCTATTTTTCAAATTTCAAACAATTTGGAAAAGATACTATAGCAACTTGGTGTTAATATAGTGGATCCCTCGAGAGTGTGACAATACATGCTATCAACATGGTTTGATGCATTATAGACCTCATGCCCCTCATCGCATTGTTTACAAAAGGGTAATTGGGCATACTTGAAATGCACATATTGAGCAAATATAAGAATAGCCTTCTTGTAGACAAGTGTAGAGAAATTTGGTCAAAACAATCCTAAAATCTTTTAAACAAGTACAAATCAAGTGGTCTGATCTATATAGCAAGTGCTCTTAGAAAAAGAAAAAATTTTACATTGTAGGAGCACTCCCAAAGACCTCAAAAATATATTGCATAATTCTTGAGCAAGAAATAATAGTAAAGACTTGGGTCAAAATGTTTCGAGTCTATGAGTCAAGACGTAATATTGAAGGTTTTGATTACAATGAAAGTATGCTAGCTAGGAGCCTCTGCATTTGTGTTCATTCACAATGTCATTGGCTACTCATTTAGGAATGCATCCAAACCTACCATGGTTGTGCGAGATTCTTTGCTATTGTGCATCTTAATCAGATTCAATTGTCTATGAGTTGTGTATCACCAACTCCATACTCAATTGCTTTTCACTTCAAACTCCTATTGTCCAACTTCAAATCCTTCCACTCGCGAGTAGCAACACCTTTCCTGAAGGTTTTCAAAGTCAAAACAATAGGATCGTCCTAACTTTGGTCAAATCAATATCTAACATACTAGGCTTAAAATTATAAGAGAAGAGCTCACACACCGATGCCGGCTATCATTATCTAGCATATCAACCATAAAAATTATAGGGGAAGAGCTCGGAGCTCGTCCGCGTGCGCGTGGACAAGATGGGAGCTCTCAAAAGCATAATGAGTAAAGAAAATATTGTTTGTGGGCTTTACTACAAGAGGACACAATTAGTGAAACTATTTTTTTTTTCAAAACTGTGGGGTTTATTGCACTGGAAATAGATATAAATAGTGCGAAGTCGAAATTATGTTGATGTCTTCAAGAGGCCACATTCCTTCAACGCGCACGCAGACCGACTGTGGTCTCTTGAAGACATCAACAAGGAGAGGTTAAACTAGCCAAACATGTATCTTGCTAGCAGTACCATATGCCGCACACATAGAGAGACGGTCCTTAATTTTTCACTTATTAAGAAAAATATCTAAAAAAGGAACGGATGAGAGCACGCAAAAGGTCTACGAGCTCCTGATCTCAATCTTTGAAGTAGTGTAGGCTTAGAATTGTAAGAAAAATAACTTTTTGCTAGGTAATAGCAAAGCCCATAACGTCAACTCGGTGACCGTCTGCGCGCGCGGACGGTTAGCGAGCTCCCCAGAGTATGATCAGGATTCAAGCACGGATTTGGAGGGAGAGAGAGAGAGAGAGAGAGAGAGAGAGGTTGACACTAGCAGGACGACTTGAAGGGGACGGTGCTGGCAAAAGGCAACCAAACGAGCCTTTTCAACATGCGATGGTGATGGCGAGCTTGCCATTGATGCAAGCGGTTATTTTGGAGTGGGTGAGGAAAGGATTGGATTTTTGCTGTATTGCGCTCTCTCGCTCTCTCTCTCTCTCTCTCTCTTGATGAGAAACGCCATAGCCATATCTTGCTCACAACCCAATTTGACGGGAAGCAACATGTAAAACTCTACAGGGACAAAAATGCAGTGTGCAAGCATCTTTTGGACCTATCCATCACCTTTCTCCTGCCTCTCCTGCGAGCTGCTCTACCTCTCTCGTCACGCTGTCACGCACACACAGTGGCACACATACGCAATGACCAGTCTCTCTCTAGTCATGCAGAGCAGCTGTCAACAAGAAAGCCGGAACCAGAACACAGATGGAGAGCTGTGTTTTAGAGATACAGGATAGTCGTGGACCGTATCTATAGAGAGAGAGAGAGAGAGAGAGAGAGAGAGAGAGAGAGAGAGATTACTCTCGAAGGTCTTCCAAAATGCAGAGCTTGCGGGCAAACTTTCTTCGTCAAATGCCTGTTTTTGTGAAAGGTGCGTCGTGGAACTTCTCCTCGGCGGCCCCTCACCCCGATATGGAAGAAGTTACTGATCGCGTTCTCAGCATCGTGAAAAGCTTCCCTAAGGCTCATCCCTCCAAGGTGACTCCCTCATCACATTTTGAAAAGGATCTTGGCCTTGATAGTAGTGGAGGTGGTTATGGCAATTGAAGAGGAGTTTGCTCTCGAAATTTCAGATGGGGAGGCAGATAAAATTGACTCTTGTACTGCAGCCATTAGTTATGTAGCTGCCCATCGCATGGCAAAATATACTCGTGGTTTATTGTTCTTGCGTGTACACACATGAAAAATATTTTCGTTTTCTGCCTTTTTTTTGTTATTACAGCCGTCACAAAGCTCTGTTTGACTCCGACAAATAAGCCAAGTGGTATAAATGACGCTATGCCACAAGTGATGAATGTATGCAGCAGTTGTTTTATGTTTTTGGCAAGCCGTGTGCAAAGCTTGGCGAAGGGCTTGAGAAAGCCTAACGAAAGTGCTTTAGTTAGTAGCTAATTGATGTAATGTCACACAATTTTGATATGGAATTCATTTCAAATGTTATTTCTCCCCCAAAGAGAGAGAGAGAGAGACAGAGAGAGATTGTCTCTCCTCCCTCCTATGGAATCCTGAAGGGCTAGAAAATGAGAGTCACTCTATCTGAAGACTGGGGCTTCATTAAGAGCAAATCATTCGTGCTCTTCTAGGACTCATTAAGAGCACTTTAGCACATGCAACAATATGTCATCAACTCTGTATTGAAATCAATGAGAGAGAGAGAGAGAGAAGGTCGGACGACAACGTTGCAGTTAAAAGACACGCTACCGTTGTCGAACCTGGAAGCAAATACCTTGCCATGCATGCGAGCATACATAATCTAGCCCAGTTGGGCGCAACATAAGGCAAAGAAGCACATGAATATGAGCGCAAAAGCCTCATAAAAAGAGCACGAGAGAGAGAGAGAGGGCATGCGTGCTCACCACCTTGCCAACGTGTCCAAGACCCGTTTTCTTGTTGTTGCCCTTTTCACTGTGGATGCTTCTTGGGCATGCTTCCCCTTGCCTCTAACCTATTTCTTTCTCTATCATCATTATCCTATCTTCACGTGGATTTCTCTGTGTGTGTGTGTGTGTGTGTGTGTGCACGCACATGCGCGCACACACATTTGTGCTTTACTAATTGCAAGGAATCCTAAAACTATGATCATAAAAATATTGTGTTTAATCTTTGTGCGTGCGTGTGTGTGTGTGTGTGTGTGTGTGTCTGAGAGAGAGAGAGAGAGAGAGAGAGAGAGAGAGAGAGAGAGAGAGAGAGAGAGAGAGAGAAATATTGCACTAGCGTAGGCTTCTGTAGAAAAAACAACTCGAGAGTGCTAGTGTTAATTGATGTTAAGATAGTATTTACCTAGCCAAGGCCCAAGGGCGGTTGGCCTAGCAGTAACAGCGAGGGGCTTTAAGCATGCCTTCTATGCTTCAAATCGTGTGACATAGGGACGTCGATGTGTACTATACAGTAAAAAGCAAGTGGCGTTAAGCATGCTTTCTTTGGTTGAACTTGTGCGACATGGGGGTGTGGGTGTATGGGAGCCTAGAGGTGTGTAGGTGGAATCCCAAAACATTTAGTGGATGTGAAGCATTATATTGCCAAAATTAATAGATAATTAATACCATTTTGCAACCTTTGTGATATCATTGAATGCCACTTAAATATAACTAAGACTTCCTATAGTATTGTATGACTCTATGAGTAGTTTTATAAATAAGTTGGGTTCTGCTTAAGAACTACTAGTAGAGGGTTAACGATGTGTCTAATGTTAACGAACGTATGTTTTGAGGATTTTTTTAATGTAACGATTTCTATTACCCTCCTTAGCAATCACACACACCTTGGACCATTAACTTGTACTTGTCCTCGAGGCTAGCTCCCCACCCCTTTAGCTATGGTCTTCTATATTTGTTTTTTTCAGATAACTGTGTCCCACGACTTGTCACACGTGCACCATTACATTTATCTTGTATGAACTTATGCAAGGCCTTATGGAACTATGCAACACTTCAGAAGTTCTAAAACTTTGGCTCTATAAGTTGGTCCCTTACTCTCACAGCCATTCGTAGGGGTTTCTTCTAGCCCTATTCAATCCCAACAACCTCTCAATTAGTAGAATACCCTTTGCTTTTGTGTTGGCCCTTTACTCTCGTAAGCATTCATATAAGGGGTTGCTTCTAGCTGAACACTAAAAGCCCATCCTCATTCAATCCCCAAAACCTCTCAATTAGTACAATGCCCCTTACTCTTGTGTCAACCCTTAATTAGCTGGGCCCCAACTCTCTTGATTGGTCCTAGATTTACCTCTAGCTAGATATTGAAAACCCATCGCTATCCAATTCTAGAAAATCTCTTAGATACAAGATGGTCTTTAGACCTATAGTGACTTCTAATATCATTTTTAAGAGCTCCGTCATGCTTATTCTCAAATTATACGTAACTAATGGGTATGGCCTTTACATCATGGCTCAATCTTCGTCACTAATAAAAATGGGCAATAACTTCCCCTCAATGTGAATAGTGCAAATATTGAGAATGAATCTATTTACAATTGCATGTGGAGCAATTAAAGAAAGTTTAGAGCGTAAGGTATTGAGAATTTAAAAAATCTACTTTTATTTGAAGAGTGAAACCTTCAAAATTCCACTCAATTTTGTCTCTTTTAATTATCCAATGAGCTTCTTGTTGTAACGCGAACTTAAGTTTGTCTATAGACATTGAGATCAAAGAGACTATAATTGTATCTTATACGATCAAACCACATTAGCCATAATCCATGCCACCATCTATAGTATGACATGGTGCAATTCTCTTGGATAAAATTTGTATGTCTCTCTATCACAATTTGTTAAACATAAACAAATACACATGTAGCTACATGAATTAATGTTATTGAAAGTTAATACCTTCCACACGTTAAAAAGTGAACGGAATTTTGAAATCAAAAGCTGTTTTTACGGAAGAAAATTACTTTACACAAGTAGAAAAAGTAAAATGAAGCTCGCAATCAAAATAGCTCTAAATTTGTAACAAAAAGCTCTAAATGGAAAGCTCACAATTTTATCATCCCCTTACAAAATTAATCTACCTTAAATTCCTTTTACATAAATATTCCAAGAAGCAGAGTAAAGGTCCAACTGATGAGGACAATTGTGGAATAGCCCATTTAAGTTCCTAGCCTTTTCAAAGTTCTTTTTTATCAAACAATTAGAAAAGTTACTTAATTAAACCACATCCTCCTCCCTTATCTTGACCCTTCATGGATCCATTCTTCCTTCCTCGTTTTTTCGTCTGCATCACACCTACCCGGACTAGGCCAATTTTCCTGATGCATTCGCGGGTCTTTATCACACGGTCGAGAAATCACTCCCATTCGATCCCATTTCTAGGGCAATGAATCAACTCGAGCTCAAAACATTGACCAATGGTTATCAGTCCTAGTAAAAAAGAACTATCTCCCATTGCATCTCGCACTTAAACACCTGCGCCGGCCTTTTTCAAACATGTAAGACAAGGTTCACACTTAAATCTTCTATGTTATGCTAGGGCTATCGACGTCAAATCTTCTCAGTAAAGAAAGAAACACATGAATATGAGCGTAATAGCCTCATATAAAGCGCACGAGAGAGAGAGAGAGAGAGAGAGAGAGAGAGAGAGAGAGAGGGCATGCGTGCTCACCACCTTGCCAACGTGTCCAAGACCCGTTTTCTTGTTGTTGCCCTTTTCACTACGGATGAATCTTGGGCAGGCTTCCCCTTGCCTCTAACCTATTTCTTTCTCTATCATCATTATCCTATCTTCACGTGGATTTCTGTGTGTGTTTGTGTGTGCACGCACATGCGCACACACACATGTGAGCTTTACTAATTGCAAGGAATCCTAAAACTATGATCATAACAATATTGTGTTTAATCTTCGTGCGTTCGTGCGTGCGTGCGTGTGTGTGTGTGTGTGTGTGTGTGTGTGAGAGAGAGAGAGAGAGAGAGAGAGAGAGAGACAGATAGAGAGAGAGAGAGAGAGAGAGAGAGAAATATTGCACTAGCGTAGGCTTCTGTAGAAAAAACTACTCGAGAGTGCTAGTGTTAATTAATGTTAAGATAGTCAATCCCTAGCCAAGGCCCAAGGGCGGTTCGGCCTAGCAGTAAAAGCGAGGGGCTTTAAGCATGCCTTCTATGCTTCAAATCGTGTGACATAGGGACGTCGATGTGTACTATACAGTAAGAAGCAAGTGGCGTTAAGCATGATTTCTATGGTTGAACTTGTGCGACATGGGGGTGTGGGTGTATGGGAGCCTGGAGGTGTGTCGGTGGAATCCCAAAACATTTAGTGGATGTGAAGCATTATATTGCCAAAATTAATAGATAATTAATACTATTTTGCAACCTTTGTGATATCATTGAATGCCACTTAAATATAACTAAGACTTCCTATAGTATTGTATGACTCTATGAGTAGTTTTATAAATAAGTTGGGTTCTGCTTAAGAACTACTAGTAGAGGGTTAACGATGTGTCTAATGTTAACGAACGTATGTTTTGAGGATTTTTTTAATGTAACGATTTCTATTGCCCTCCTTAGCAATCACACACACTTTGGACCATTAACTTGTACTTGTCCTCGAGGCTAGCTCCCCACCCCTTTAGCTATGGTCTTCTATATTTGTTTTTGTGTCCCACGACTTGTCACACGTGCACCATTACATTTATCTTGTATGAAATTATGCAAGGCCTTATGGAACTATGCAACACTTGAGAAGTTCTAAATATTTGGCCCTATAAGTTGGTCCCTTACGCTCAGAGTCATTCGTAGGGGTTTCTTCTAGCCCTATTCAATCCCAACAATCTCTCAATTAGTAGAATACCCTTTACGTTTGTGTTGGCCCTTTACTCTCGTAAGCATTCATATAAGGGGTTGCTTCTAGCTGAACACTAAAAGCCCATCCCCATTCAATCCCCACAACCTCTCAATTAGTACAATGCCCCTTACTCTTGTGTCAACCCTTAATTAGCTGGCCCCCAACTCTCTTGATTGGTCCTAGATTTACCTCTAGCTAGCTATTGAAAACCCATCGCTATCCAATTCTAGAAAATCTCTTAGATACAAGATGGTCTTTAGACCTATAGTGATTTCTAATATCATTTTTAAGAGCTCCGTCATGCTTATTCTCAAATTATACGTAACTAATGGGTATGGCCTTTACATCATGGCTCAATCTTCATCACTAATAAAAATGGGCAATAACTTCCCCTCAATGTGAATAGTGCAAATATTGAGAATGAATCTATTTACAATTGCATGTGGAGCAATTAAAGAAAGTTTAGAGCGCAAGGTATTGAGAATTTAAAAAATCTACTTTTGTTTGAAGAGTGAAACCTTCAAAATTCCACTCAATTTTGTCTCTTTTAATTATCCAATGAGCTTCTTGTTGTAACGCGAACTTAAGTTTGTCTATAGACATTGAGATCAAAGAGACTATAATTGCATCTTACAAGATCAAACCACATTAACCATAATCCATGCCACCATCTATAGTATGACATGGTGCAATTCTCTTGGATAAAATTTGTATGTCTCTCTATCACAATTTGTTAAACATAAACAAATACACATGTAGCTACATGAATTAATGTTATTGGTAGTTAATACCTTCCACACGTTAAAAAGTGAACGGAATCTTGAAATCAAAAGCTGTTTTTATGGACGAAAAGTAATTTACACAGGTAAAAAAAGTAAAATGAAGGTCGCAATCAAAATAGCTCTAAATTTCTAATAAAAAGCTCTAAATGGAAAGCTCACAATTTTATCATCCCCTTACGAAATTAATCTACCTTAAATTCCTTTTAAATAAATATTCCAAGTAGCAGAGTAAAGGTCCAACTGATGAGGACAATTGTGGAATAGTCCATTTAAGTTCCTAGCCTTTTCAAGGTTCCTTTTTATCAAACAATTAGAAAAGTTACTTAATTAAACCACATCCTCCTCCCTTATCTTGACCCTTCATGGATTCATTCTTCCTTCCTCGTTTTTTCGTCTGTATCAGACCTACCCGGACTAGGCCAATTTTCAGACGCATTCGCGGGTCTTTATCACACGGTCAAGAAATCACTCCCATTCGATCCCATTTCTAGGGAAATGAATCAACTCGAGCTCAAAACATTGACCAATGGTTATCAGTCCTAATCAAAAAGAACTATCTCCCATTGCATCTCGCACTTAAACACCTGCGCCGGCCTTTTTCAAACATGTAAGACAAAGTTCAAACTTAAATCTTCTATGTTATGCTAGGGCTATCCACGTCAAATCTTCTCAGTAAAGCTTTAATCCTAGTTTAAATTTAAATTAAGTTTCTTGAAAAAATACAAACTTGAAAAGAACAATGCATATGCTCTTTTGGATGATCTTTTACTTTAGTGTAATTTATGAATTGCAAACATAGAACTTTAGAGTGCATCAACTTACAATCGTAAACTTCTTTTGAGTCATTATGCAAGAGTCAATGCTTGATTGTGTAAGAGTAACCTTCAATGAATGGTAGTGCAAGAGTGAAAATGCAACATTCCTAAGAGTGGACATGTTAGTGTAGTGAGAAACGCGCATGGAATGAAATATGAATGATTAAAAAGTTCTTCTTTGAGATGAGATTGAGGCTTACCTCTTCTACCGTGGAGAGGATTACTCACATAGCTATGAGAGGCTTACAGATTCGGATTTTCCAATTGTCAAGAGGGAAGGAGGAAATGACCTTATGAGAAATCCTCTTTCTCAAATAACTTCCTTTGATTATGCTAATTTACCCTTCAAAACCTCAACTTTCTCTTGAAAAAATTAAGCATTGATCTAATTTGCATTACTAAACAAAACCTTGCACATATACAACCAACATAGAAGTTATGTCTTCCTCCTAAGAAAAAAGGATTGCTTATGAAAATGTGAAAGATTAAGCATGAATTTAAGTAAGCATGAAATTAAATCTCTTTCAAGAATGAGCAATAGCAAGATAACCTTAGCTTGATGTGTATATCATAGAGTCTTCTCCTTGCTTTGAAAGAGTAACAACAAAGTGTGTTGAATTAGCCGGCTCTTTCCCGCTTCACTTTGCTTGGAGACAACCGATTTGACTATTGAAAGAATGAGAGGTTAAGAAGATTGAAGTTATAGAAAGCTTGAAGGTTAGGAGAGAGAAGATGGAGAGGGTAATGATAAATTTGATTATGGTTATGGACATGGCTTCTCTTGGAGAGAGGTGTGTGTAGTAGGTGTGTGTGAAAGAGAACTAGCTTTTTCTTTCAGAAGCTCACTCTTAAGCTTGCACTTTCAAAAATGAGAAGGGAAGTGTTGAACTAGTAGAGAAGGCCTCCTTTTAAGCTTAATTTGATAAGGCCCTTAAGTTATTTTGATAAGTTACTTTTGGATATCTTGATAGCCTTTCTTACTTTTCAAAGCTTTTTCAACAAGCTACTTTTTCAACAAGTGGCAAGCTACTTTTTGAACTTATGCTTATTCTTCCTTTGTTTCCTTATGCAATTTTTTTTGCGATAAAACTAATTTTCTATGCATTGGTTGTATCCACGTTCCCATGGTATAAACCAAAAGCATCTCGTGAGTAACTAGGGTGCTTGATGTTAAGTATGGATTTGATTTATCCCTTGTCATTTTTTGTATAAAAAACGCACATTTGTCAGGCCCACATTATGAGGAGAAGCCATCGTGCGTGAAGAAAAAGCACTCGTCAAGAAACCAAAAATTCACGGCCAGCCTTCGTCGGAATATTTACTTTTTTGTCGGAATATTATGGATGGACGACGATAAAAAAGTGGCCGAAAAACGGTCGATTGGTTTGCCGGTTGTCTGTGGTCGAAAGTCAATGGCCGGTGGTCAATTTCAAGGCAGGCTTGTCTTCTCAAGGACGGCCACACGTGGGTGCATTGGAGAGTCTACACAAGGGCGACTACACACGACTGCCTCTCATGAGAGAGGACAACCCTTTTGGCCTATAAAAGAAGGCCTCTTCTACACACAAAATACATTGTGGTGCATTTGAAGTTGATGCAACAAGGTGGGTGTGAGGTGATGAGAGTGACGCAAGGTGGGAGCTCTATTAAGGGTATAATCCCTTTGTAACCTACTTCTTGTTTGAAGTACTAAAGCCATTGAGTGGCTACTTTTCCGTGGATGTAGCCCACATCGGTTGAACCACGTATATCGTGCTCTCTCTCTCTCTCTCTCTCTCTCTCTCTCTCTCTCTCTCTCTCTCTCTCTCTCTAATCTCTCGAGTGTGAAAATTTGCCTCTCTCCATTAAGTAAGCTAATATATTATCTACTTAGCTACATTCTATTCCCTAACAACTAGTATTAGAGCAAGGTTTTCTCGTAGCTAAAGTATCTCAAGGAAAGGATTCCTTGAACTGAGTGGGAGTAATGGTGGAGAAAGGGAAGCTCAAGATCAAGAAGTTCAATGGCAAAAACTACAAACATTGGAAAATGCAAATTGAAGACTATGTCTTCCAGAAGGACCTTTATTTTCCACTAGGCGGTCTTGCGAAGAAGCCCGCAACAATGACAGATGAAGCATGTATTGTCCTTGACCGAAAGGCATTAGGAACAATCTGGTTAAGCTTGGCGTCAATGGTGGCCTTCAACATTTTGGAAATGAAGACCATGGAGGACTTGATGAACTCACTTGACGGCCTCTACGAGAAACCATCAGCATCCAATAAGGTATTTCTCATGAAATGCTTGTTCAATCTAAATATGGTAGAGAATACTTCAGTTGCAGAACACCTAAATGACTTTAGCACCAACATAAGTCAACTTCAATTTATGAAAATCAATTTCGATAACGAAGTGCGAGCTCTCCTTATCCTATCGTCTCTGTCGGATAGTTGGGACAGCCTTGTGATGGCTGTAAGTAACTCTATTTATGGCACAAATACTCTTAAGTTTGATGATGTTGTGGGTGTTCTTCTAAGTGAGGAAATGCGAAGGAGAAGCACAGGTGAATCATCAAGTGTTGCACTGTAAGTGGAAACAAGAGGAAGGCCTAAGGAGAGATTCAAAAACCAAAAGGATCATGATCGCTCAAGGCGGAGAAAGTCATGCACAAAGTTAGTTCTTGAATGTTTCCCTATTAACTGCCCAAGATAGGCTTTGAGATTGGGATTGTCTTGGAGACACCTCACATGATAGCTTCTTTCGCTGCTAAGGAAGTAGGCATACCTATAATATGCATTCTGGTACTCTACCTCAGGTGAGTGGCAGTTCGCTCCGTCAAAATGTGAAATATTTGGGCATCCCAAATAAGTGCTTCATTTTTTGATAGATGGGCCATCTTGCGAAGGCATGTCCATGGTGGAGGCCCTTACCTATGACACATACCTAGCCTCCTAAGACTGGCGAGGCCCAATAGGCAAAGAAACAGGGTACTT
Organism: Adiantum capillus-veneris; assembly: GCF_014529385.1. Classification (NCBI taxonomy): domain Eukaryota; kingdom Viridiplantae; phylum Streptophyta; class Polypodiopsida; order Polypodiales; family Pteridaceae; genus Adiantum; species Adiantum capillus-veneris. The sequence continues at coordinate 29,983,782 of NC_140957.1, forward strand.
AGGCAGGTTCTTCTTTCAAGATTGGTGCCTAGGTAGAGGAGGGCTAGCAGTAGGTTTGTGGTCAATGTCAAAAGGGACCACCATGCTAGTCCAGCCCCTCATGGTCAGCCTGCACCCAAGCCAACAACAGTGGGTTCCCACACGGAATCGTTTTGACCCCTTATAACATCTTATAGTAGGATGAGCCCACAAATACCTTTTCCACCTCAGCTAATTCACCACCGATAGGCCCTCCTCCTCCCGCTCTACCTACTGCCCCTACCCCCCGCCTCCATCACCACCACCTTTTCTCATCCCCTCGTTCTCACCCCTCCCATCCCACCCACTACCCCTCTTGCTTTGTCTTCTACTCCCTTTTCTACCTCCCAGCTGGCCCAGGTGACATGACCTTCATCAACAGCTAGGAGGTCTCTTGGAAGTACTTTTTCCATGAGCCACCTGGTACGAGCAGAGCATGTTAAGTATGGAGCCTGATTTACCCTTGTAATTTTCTGTGGTAAAAGCGCACATTTGTAAGGCCCCCATTATGAGGAGAAGCCATCGTGCGTGAAGGAAAATCACTCGCCAGAAACCAAAATTTTCACGACCAAAAATCAGGGGAAACTTTAGGGGCCTCGGGGGCGGAAGCCCGCGAGACTTTTTTTTTTCTCTCTGAAATATTCCTTTTCGTCGGAATATTATGACGGAGGCCGGAAAGTGTTCGGAAAACAACCTTCAGTTGGTCGGTGGTCGGAAGTCAATGGCCGGTGGCCGGTGGCCGAATTCAAATGCGAACTTGTCTTCTCAAGGGCGGCCACACATGGGCAGATTGAAGGGTCCGATTTGGACTTATCTACACAAGGGCGGCTACACATGGCTGCCTCTCATGAGAGAGGGCAGCCCTTTTGGCCTATAAAAGGAGGCCATTTCTACACACATTATATAGTGTGAAGTTGATGCAACAAGGTGAGTGTGAGGTGGTGAGAGTGAAGCAAGGCAGGAGCTCCATTAAGGGTATAATCCCTTTGTAAACTACTTCTTGTTTAGAAGTACTAAATGCATTGAGTGGCTGCTTTCCCGTGGACGTAGCCCACATTGGGTGAACCACGTATATCGTGTGTACTCTCTCTCTCTCTCTCTCTCTCTCTCTCTCTCTCTCTCTACTCTATAATCTCGTGTATGTAAATTTGTCTCTCTCCATTAAGTAATCTACTCAATTATCTATTTAGCTACGTCTTATTTCCTAACAACTGGTATCAGAGCAAGGTTTGCTCGTAGCTAAGTTATCTCAAGGAAAGGATTCCTTGAATTGAGTGGGAGTTATGGCGGAGGAAGGGAAGCTCAAGATTGAGAAGTTCAACGGCAAAAACTACCAACATTGGAAGATGCATATTGAAGACTATCTCTACCAGAAGGACCTCTATTTGCCACTAGGCGATCTTGCAAAGAAGCCCGCAACGATGGTAGATGAAGCATGGATTGTCCTTGATCCAAAGGCACTGGGAACAATCCGGTTAAGCTTAGCGTCAATGGTGGCCTTCAATGTTTTGGAGATGAAGACCATGGAGGACTTGATGAAGTCACTTGATGACTTCTACGAGAAACCATCGGCATCCAATAAGGTATTTCTTATGAAGTGCTTGTTCAATCTAAAGATGGCAGATAATGGTTCAGCTGCAGAACACCTAATGACTTTAACAAAAACATAAGTCAACTTCGATCGGTGAAAATCAATTTTGATGAAGTGCGAGCTCTCCTTATACTATCATCTCTATTGGATAGTTGGGACAGCCTTGTGATGGCTGTAAGTAATTCTATCTCCGGTACAAATACTCTTAAGTTTGATGATGTTGTGGGTGCTCTCCTAAGCGAGGAAATGTGAAGAAGAAGTGCAGGAGAATCATCAAGTGCTGCACTATCATTGGAAACAAGAGGAAGGCCTAAGGAAAGGTTCAAAAACCAAAAGGGTCGTGATCGCTCAAGGCGGAGCAAGTCACGCACAAAGTCAGTTCTTGAATGTTGGAACTGTGGCAAGAAGGGCCACGTCAAGAAGGATTGTTGGTCCAAGAAGAAGAAGGAGATAGAGTCTCAAGACAACAAGCCAACATCGGAGGCCAATGTGGCAGGTAAAGTAGAGCAAGATGCTCTAATTCTCTCATTAGACAATGTGTCTAATTCCTGGATAGTAGATTCCGGGGCTTCATTCCATGTGACACCACACAAGCAACATTTCCAAGACTACACCAAAGGTAATTTTGGATATGTATACTTGGGAGATGATGAAGCTTGTGAGATTGTCGGCAAAGGTACATTTTCTGTCAAAACTGCTAACGAAAATGAATGGAATCTTAAAGATGTTAGGCATATTCCTTCTCTTCGCAAAAATTTGATCTCTACAGGACAATTGGACGATGAAGGTCACAACATTGCATTCGAAAACAAATGGTGGAAGATATCAAAGGGATCTTTGGTGGTTGCCAAGGGAGAAAAAGTCGGTACACTTTACTTGTGTACTGTTAGCACGCAACCTTCATCTTGTGCAACAACTACGGAAGTTGACAGTGCGGTGTGGCACTACCGACTTGGGCATATGAGTGCCAAAAGAATGCAAATCCTTCAAACAAAGAAGCTTCTACCAAGTTTGAAAGAAGTGGACTTAGAGTTCTGTGAAGATTGTGTTTATGGTAAACAAAAGAGGGTAAAATTTCAAAAATCAGGAAATGAAAGAAACATAAAAAACTTGAGTTGGTTCATTCTGATGTTTGGGGTCCTGCAAGTACACCATCACTTGGTGGCTCATTGTACTATGTAACATTCATAGACGATGCGACTAGAAAAACATGGGTTTATGTCATGAAGAATAAGTCCGATGTATTTTCCATATTTCAAAGATGGAAAGCCTTTGTGGAGAATGAAACAGGTACCAAGGTTAAATGCCTCAGATCCGACAATGGAGGCGAATATTGCAGCCAAGCTTTTATGCTAGCAATGGCATTCGGAGGCAAAGGACAACCCCAAGGACACCTCAACAAAATGGGATTTCGGAAAGGATGAACAGGACAATCATGGAGCGAGCACGAAGCATGCGGCTACATGCAGGCCTACTGCTTGAGCTTTGGGCGGAAGCTGTAAGTACGTCTGTGTACTTAATCAATCGGTCACCCTCAACGACATTGGATGGGGGAGTTCCAGAAGAGGCATGGACAGGTAAACCGGTGAATTATGCATTTCTCAAAGTGTTTGGGTGTGAGGCTTTCATGCACATGGATAGAAGCCTAAGATCAAAGCTAGATGCAAAGTCCAAAAAGTGTTTCTTCATTGGCTATGGAGAAGGTGACTTTGGGTATCGCCTATGGAATCCTGAAGATGGTAAAATCGTAAGGAGTAGGGATGTAATTTTTAACGAACAAAATATGTACAAAGATTACTTGGAAAGAAAACAAACAAAAGAAACAGGTGATGAGTACATGGAGCTTGAGGACGGTGAAGACTCAAGGACTGCAAACGGTGACAATGTGCAACAACATCAACCAAATGAGGAACCTCAACCTATTTCCCAAATATCTACAAGAGCAAGTAGACCTCGAGAAAGGTTTGTTCCTTTCTTCAACCATCTCTTCATCTCAGATTCTGGAGAGCCAGAATCATACGAAGAAGCTATGCAACATGAATCCAAAGAAGAATGGACGAAGAGCATGCAAGTGGAGATGGACTCACTACATCGCAACCAAACATGGGAGTTGGTTGAGTTGCCTAAAGGTAAGCGGGTACTCCAAAACAAATGGGTGTACAAGCTGAAGGAAGAAGAAGGTGGGAAGAAAAGATACAAGTCTAAGCTTGTGGTAAAAGGGTTTTCTCAAATGAAAGGTATTGACTTCAATGAAATATTTTCTCCTGTTGTAAAAATGAACTCAATTAGGCTTGTCTTAAGCCTTGTGGTTGCTCATGATCTAAATCTCGAGCAAATGGATGTAAATACGGCATTCCCTCACGGTGACTTAGAGGAGGACATCTACATGCTTCAACCAAAGGGGTATGAAGTAAAAGGTAAGGAGAAAATGGTTTGCAGATTAAAGAAGAGATTGTATGGTTTAAAGCAAGCATCAAGACAATGGTACTTGAAGTTTGATCGATGGATGTTGGATCATGGATTCACAAGATGCAACTCGGATCACTGCGTCTACACGAAGAATTTGGGAGATGGGAAATTCATCATCCTAATGTTGTATGTTGATGACATGTTGATTGCAAGTGCTAACATGCAGGACATCAAAGACCTAAAAGAGAATCTGTCTAAATATTTTTCAATGAAAGATTTAGGTGCTGCAAAGAGGATACTTGGTATGAAAATATCAAGGGATAGGACGAAGAAGACAATAAAGCTATCTCAAGAAGATTACATCAAGAAGGTACTAGAAAGGTTTGCAATGCAAAATGCAAAACCAGTTTCTACACCTTTGGCTGGTCACTTTAAACTAACGAAGGATATGTGTCCAAAGACACAAGAGGAGATAGTCTATATGTCTAAAGTTCCATATGCTGCAGCGGTAGGTTCTCTAATGTATGCTGTGGTCTGGACAAGGCCAGACATTGCACATGCAGTGGGAGTTGTGAGTAGGTTCATGGACAACCCAGGTAAAGAGCATTGGCAAGCTATGAAGTGGATACTTAGGTATCTAAAAGGGACAACAACAAATGCTTTGTATTTTGGAGGAACTACTATTTTTCTAGAAGGGTATGCTGATGCAGATATGGCAGGTGACAAAGATACTCGAAGGAGCACTACTGGCTATGTGTTCACTATTGGAGGCACAGCAGTAAGCTGGGCTTCAAAGCTGCAGAAAGTGGTCTCACTTTCTACCACGGAAGCAGAGTATGTAGCAATGACGGAGGCAAGCAAAGAAATTATGTGGCTTCACAGATTCTTAGAAGATCTTGGATTCAAACAAGACAATTGTGTCTTGTACAGCGAGAGCCAAAGCGTTATCCATCTTGGGAAGAACTCAGCCTTTCATTCAAGGACAAAGCACATTGAGGTGAGATATCACTTCATACGCACTCTTTTGGAAGAGGGATAGGTAAAGCTACGAAAGGTGCATACAAGTGAAAATCCGGCAGACATGTTTACAAAGGTGGTCAACAAGGAGAAGTTGAGCTTTTGCTCATCTTCAATCGGCATTCAAGGATAAGAAGCCAGGATGGAAAGCAGTCACAGGTTTGGTTTGGAGATCAGTCTCCAAGTGGGAGATTGTTAAGTATGGAGCTTGATTTACCCTTGTAATTTTCTATGGTAAAAGCGCACATTTGTAAGGCCCCCATTATGAGGAGAAGCCATCGTGCATGAAGGAAAATCACTCGTCGGAAACCAAAATTTTCGCGACCAAAAATCAGGGGAAACTTTACGGGCCTTGGGGACGGAAGCCCCCGAGACTTTTTTTTTCCTCGCCGGAATATTATGGCCGGACGACGGTCGGAAAGTGGTCAGAAAACAACCGTCAGTTGGTCGATGGTCGGAAATCAATGGCCGGTGGCCGAATTCAAAAGCGGACTTGTCTTCTCAAGGGCGGCCACACATGGGCGGATTGAAGGGTCCGATTTGGACTTATCTACACAAGGGCGGCTACACATGGCTGCCTCTCATGAGAGAGGGCAGCCCTTTTGGCCCATAAAAGGAGGCCATTTCTACACACATTATATAGTGTGAAGTTGATGCAACAAGGTGAGTGTGAGGTGGTGAGAGTGAAGCAAGGCAGGAGCTCCATTAAGGGTATAATCCCTTTGTAAACTACTTCTTGTTTAGAAGTACTAAAGCCATTGAGTGGCTGCTTTCCCGTGGATGTAGCCCACATTGGGTGAACCACGTATATCGTGTGTACTCTCTCTCTCTCTCTCTCTCTCTCTCTCTACTCTATAATCTCGTGTATGTAAATTTGTCTCTCTCCATTAAGTAATCTACTCAATTATCTATTTAGCTACGTCTTATTTCTTAACAGAGCATCCAATGGCCATTCCTGTAGCCGGCCTTGTTGGTGCTAATGTCACCTTTTGTAGCATCCCCTAGAGGACTGACCAACTTCGACATCCCTTGGCCCATGGGACTTCTTCGCTTATGACTTCACATGATTCCTTGAAGATTTCTCTCCCGATCTTGAGGTGACTTGCTTCAGAGTCCACATACTATTTCTGGCAGCTACGGGGGTAGAAGCCCTAGACACAACAGTTGGTTTCTCCTTCCCACTATGTGACAGGTATCAGACTGAGTGGAATTTGGATTCAATGATAAGCTGCTTTCAGGTTGAGGCTCTCGAGTTCTCTCATCACATGAGAGACTTGGGGATGACAGATTCGATACACTTTGTGGGTGTTGGCCAAGTTTTCTACGACACTACCGGTACAACACGATGTGGGTACATTGTGATACACTTTTTTGCTGACATGTAAAGTACAACTTGCTATGTATATGTACATGAGGACTCTTAGATAGAGGATATAGCCCAACGCACGACATTTTCTTCCTGGGCTTGGTTTGGACAGTCTCTACAGTCACGTCTATCTCAACGTCGCTCAGATGAGGATTACTCCCCATTTAACCTGGTCTCGAAGATAACGAGATTGGCTGATGTTGCAGCATTGGTCTTTTCTCATGCATCCTATGAGGATTGTCTCATGGAATGTGCAAGGATTAGGCGGACCCCAGTTTCAACGTCATAGGGGTAGCTTGCACCAGGAGCTTCATAGGTGCCTTGTGGGGGGTATGATTGATATTCTTATGCTTCAGGAGCACCATATTTTTGAGAGCCACATTTGGCGATTCGGTCAAATTCTCCATGGTTGCTACATTTTGGTCATCGTCTTTTGGGCCTTGAAGAATTTAGGGAGGGGTATGTATAACTATTGCAGACTCATGGCAGCATTCCATTGTGGGCAAAGGTATTCTTGTTCTAGGCATAGGGCCCAATGGATTACTATGCATTTTCATAGTTTCCTCATGGGCTTACTGAACATCTATGTGCCCAATGTGGTAAATGCATGAGCTAAGTTCTAGTTTCATATTGTAGAGGGTTTGCTGCGTGCAAAGCAGTGGTGTGTCGGGGGAGACTTCAACATGTTGGAGGACCCCTCAAATAGGATTGGAGGTAGCCATGACAATGTGCACAGGACTGAGTTGGAAGCTTGGGAGTGGTTATGTTTGACCCTGAGGATTTCAGACGTTTGGCAGCATGCGGGTTCTATGAGACCCCCAAACATCTTATCTTTCTCTCCTCTTACTGCAGAGTAGGAGGAGTGAACCTATCTTGGATATATCACTTCCGTGAAAGCGATCGCATTTGTGACATTGGAGGATTTGTTTGCATTCTGACAGGGACTTCTTTCTCATATCATGTATCAATGATCCTTACTTTGATAGACAAACAAAGGAGTGAGACTGTAATGATGCACATCCTTGAGAGTATTTTGATGGACACATAGTTCAGAGAGCGGGTGGTGGTACTTTGGATAGAGATTTTGGGCACTCATGGTACCCATGCTAGTAGAGTGGCCACTGGACTTGCTGATCTTAGTTGTTTCTTCCTTCAAGAGTCTGTAGCTCGCTTGGCTGCGGACAAGGAGGAGGAGAAGCGTCTCAAATGAGGCATTTCTTCCTTATAAAGGATGCAAGAGCACCACCCAGATAGTCCTTCGTTAGAGGAATAGATGTAGCAGGATCAACAGGTGCTTACTATTGGAATTAGGGTTGCAGAGAAACGCACACAGCTTGGAGAAGACGAAGTAAGCTCAAGGCACACAATATAGAGTGTATTACTTAGTGCAATGGAAAGATAGATAGCCCTAGAGTGATAGGCGTATATACAATGCACGGGGGAAAAAACCTCCTAAAGAGGGAAAAAATGCCCCGACGGTCCTAGTGTGTTCACACACATCACTACCACATGTATATGGTAACAAGTCCCCCCTGGAGTGATGTGGTGAACGAGGGCTGGCACATGAGTAAAGGGAAGTGCCATGCCCTGAGGACATGATCAGTCCACAAAGGGGAGTAAGCCCAAAGCTTTGCAGAAAGCTTCGAGCTTCTCACGAGACAATGCCTTTGTGAAAAGATTTGCAAGGTTGTCTTGTGTTGGCACATAATCAAGTTGATCTCTCCTGCTAAGAGCCTCTCCTAGACATAGTGTTAATGCACCTCAATGTGCTTTGTGCGAGCATGAAAAATTGGGTTCCTCGCAACTGCCAATGCACTCTGACTGTCAGTGTAGATAGTGTTGGCAGTGTCCTGTCCAACACCCAAATCAGTCATAAGGCGTCTGAGCCATACACTCAACCGTAGCTGTGAAGACTGCCCTATACTCAACCTCACAACTCAAAGTGGCCACACTAGGTTGCTTCTTGCTCAACCATGATATACATGAACTGCCAAGCATGAAACAAAAACCACTTGTACACACTCGCGTGTCAAAACAACCAGCCCAATCTGAGTCCGAAAAAGCATGTAAGTCTGGCGACAATGATCCCCCCTTGGGATAAAACAAGCCAAGATTTAAAGTGCCACTAAGGTAGCAAAAAATCCTCTTGATAGCCTGCCAATGCTTAGACCCTGGGCTATGCATAAATCTGCTAACCTGTGAGACTGCAAACTGAATATCTGGCCTCGTGTTGCATACATAAATGAGACACCCAATAGCACTTTGGTAAAGAGTGACATCAACAGGATCACCAGCGTCATGAAGACTCAATTTCAAACCTGATTCCATAGGAGTGGCAATGGGTTTGCAATCCTCAAGTTCAAACTTACATAGCAATGTCTCTATGTAACTTTTCTGACACAAAATAATACCACCATCACACTGCTTAAACTGTATACCCAAGTAATGATGCAGCAGTCCCAAATCTTTCATCTTGAAAGTAGAATTCAAATCAGCCTTGAATTCAGCAATATGTCTCTCATTTGCTGCAGTGATCAGCAAATCATCTACATAAAGAACCACAATGAGAAGCACATCACCCTCACGCTTTAGATACAATATGCTTTCTGTTGGACTGTTACAAAAGCCTTGTTTGACCAAATGAGTGTTAGCTTTCTCATACCAAGCACGAGGAGATTGCTTCAACCCATACAAAGCCTTCTTACATCTGCACACTTTGTCCTCTTGTTCTTTCTTGACAAAACCACGAGGCTGCGTTACATAAACTTCCTCAAATATGTCACCATTCAAGAAAGCAGTAACAATTCTGATTGATGTACATCCCAACCAAAATGAGCTGCCAATGCACATAGAAAACACACAATAGTTATACAACAAGTGGGAGAAAAAGTCTCTTCATAATCTATGCCTTTTTACTGTGCATAACCCTTTGCAACAAGTTGAGCCTTATGGCGATCGATCTCACCATCCGGCTTGCATTTTAATTTGTAAACCCACTTCATACCAATGGCCTTTTTGCCAAGAGGCAAATCACATAAAGTCGATGTGTCATTTTCTATAAGTGCATCATATTCTGATTGCATGGCAGCCATCCAATTTTCTAGATTTTGTGCTTCATCAAAAGACAGAGGTTCCTTAACATCATGTAAGCTAGACACAAAGTCACGAAGTAAAGGTAATTGCCCAAGGATGGAATTTGCATGGGCCCACAAACATCACTATGCACAAGCTACAACCTGCATGTGGCCCTAACTAAACCATCCTTTGGAAACTTCGAACGCTACATCTTACCCAAAATACAGCCTTCACAAACATGTTTGATAGGTTCTTCAAGAGGCGGCAAAGAAGCAATCATATCATATTTCTGCAAACGCAGCAAACTAGCAAAATTTAGAGGACCAAAACGTGCATGCCAAAGTTTTGCATCTGAAATAGCCCTTGAATCTGCAACTGCATTTGCAAAATTATGTCCACACTTGTCATACAAAGTGAGCTTAGACATCCCACGGCACATAAGCCCAGATGCAACAATTTCATCACCAAAACTAATATCATGAACTGTACATCTGTCATCCACAAATTTGACTACAAGTCCAAGTCTAGCAAGTGTGGATACAGACAAAAGATTCTTCTTGATCCCAGGTACATAAAGTGCATCAACAAGTGTGAAAGAACTTCCATTTATAGCAATAAGCACAATCTTTCCAACTCCTTGAACTGGATAAGAGGCATTGTTGGCACAAGTGACTGAATTCCCATGAGGGACAAACTCAAGAGGTGTGAACAATTCACGATGCGAGGTAATGTGCTTTGTAGCACCACTGTCAAAATACCACATATATGAGTCTGCAGCAACTGACATGCATGCATCATGGACAGCAGGATTGTAAGTGCACTCTGCACTAAAAGCCCATTCTGCATCAACATCGGCATCACAATCTCCTTTAATAAAAGACTCAACAATGGCTACATTTGTAGTGGAACCAACATTTGCAGTGGAACCACCCTCTTTCTTCTTAGCCTCTTTACAATAATGGCAATGCATCTCCTTTTTGCCCTTATCACTAGAATTGCCAGATGAAGTGGTGCCAGTAGAAGCATTGGGAACAGAAGTTTTGCCACTCGCAGCAGAACCATAAGAAGTGGCTGCATTGCTATTACCACCCTATCTTTGAGAAGCCATAAAATCATGTTCAACTGCACACTGTCTAGTCCTATTTTTTCTGGAAAGTGACTCTTGCAATAGCAATGTGCATAATGCATCAAACATGACATCTTCAGGATTTCCTTGGGTCATAAGTACTAGCAAAAGTCTGGTAAGAATCTGGTAAGGCATCAAGAACAGTCTGCACAAGGGAACTGTCTGAAATGACTTTACCTGCAAAGATAAGTTGCTCATTGCTCATTGATATCCTTGACACCAACACGAAAAGTGTCCATATCATCTTCCTCATGCATAATCTTCGACTCAATCTCTTTGCGTAGCAAAGCAATTTTAGCCTCATTTCGACTTGCATAAAGACCAACCAAAATATCCCAAGCTTGTTTTGCAGATTTTACTAAACAAATGTGAGGAACAATGGTGCGCTTCACAGACAACACAATCAATGCATGAGCATGTGCATCCTTTAAATCCCAACGAGATTGTTCTACCCTAGGGAAAACAACTCTAATAGTAGCAATCCTTGCAGCAAGACCTGCCACATCCTCAACATCGCCTACATCCTCAGAACCAGGACGTACATCAATGTCGTGCACAATATTCCAGACGCCCTTCGACACAAGAACATGTTGCATCATGTAAGCCCGCATAGGGTAATTGTCACCATCCAATCTGTCCTCAACAGCAAACATCTTGAACACATCTGTGTTGTTGTCAGCCATGGTAATTGCTGCACTCTTGGCTGATGTATCTTATGAAATTATGAGGATTACACACCTTGCCACGATAGAGAGAAGATGCACATGTTGTAGTTCACAATGAGAAAAGGCTCAAGTAAATGAGACAATCCCATACATTTTTTGGTATATCGCTAGGTGCGAGTCAAATTTGAATTTACGATCCATGAAAAGATTACCACAAATGCTAGATCTCGACCTTAAATGAGAATTGGCCACCTTTCATACATGAGACATAAGGCCATGAGCTATGGGTGTTTCATCCCTTTTACTGTCTTCATGGGTTGAATCCCAAAGAGAGTTTATGTGAAGGTCTTCGACATTGGCACATCTCCTACCCATTGAAGGAGAATCTCATCATCATTTGTCTTTAAAGATGGTTTGCTACTCCTTGTTGCGTTCTTACTCATTGCACATGGTTTAGATTGTTAGCTACAATTAATGTGCCTAAAACAAACCAAGGCTACGGTTCATGTACCTACCTATAGCTGGTATTGCATTGCAGCTAGAGAAGGTAGACATGTACAAATTGTCACCATCTAGGGGTGATGTGACATCCCCTTCTATAAAATCATAGTGCTCTATAGCATAGTTAGACATGTTAGAGGCCCCTTTTAACAACCCAATGCTTCGCAATGTAGTCACAACCCCAAACTCTATAAGGGACACTTTTTGAATCTCTAGTCCACCTCTCTTCCAAATATGATATCAATTTATGTATTCCCTTCCACTCCCTAAAAGACACATAATTAAGATAAACAAGGGATCGAACTTCTGTCCTTCTTGTACCTGCCACACAAGTGTACATAGTATGTGACTATATGGATAAAGCTCAAGGATCATGTGTCCCTTGAAAGTAGACATGTGCAAGACTTCACCCATCAACCTTCTGATTTAAGGGCCAGACAACCTCATAACTACCATACAATAGATGCACCTTTGATTTAAAGGATAGGCATCTCATTGCATAATTAGGGGTATATGCGCCTTGATCTTCAAAGGCTTTTGCCTATTTCCTATACTCTAAAGCTCATGCACTTGTTTGAATATCAAATCTTGCACCCTCATTTGCTACATAACCATCTCGAGGAGCAGACCCACGAGTACACATTCTGTAACAAAAAGGAATGCAATCAGATATAGCTCACTACCCACTCCACCTTATGAGACAGTTAACATGACCATGTTTATTAAAGAAGTTAACATGTACTATGACTATGAAGAAAACATGTTGATCACACAAAGACACTCAGAATGTGCTCATGCTTACCGTTAGAAAGATGGAGGATACATAACGATAAGCACAAAGCGTTCTCTCTCTCTCTCTCTCTCTCTCTCTCTCTCTCTCTCTCTCTCTCACACACACACACACACACACACACACACACACACACACACACACACACACACACACTCAGATGCACACACAATACCTTGATCGCCGTGCCATTGGGGTGAGCATGAGAGCAAAAGAAGAAGACGAGAGTCATGGAGGTGTCAAGAGATGCAATCTCCACCCTATGCCCATCAAGTGTGAAACATGTCAAAGTCCATGGAGCTCATTTTTCATTGCATGAGCAAGCCTAGCTGTGAGAAGTGCACGTTTTATGGCAGTGTTACCCAAGTGCAGGGGAAAGCAAAAAAAGGTGAGGAAATGAGAGCATTTCCGCACAGATTGCAATGTAAAGCATTATTGGTCAACTATCCCACTGACCTATCCATAACCGTGATTCCTCTTTAGGTGAGTTGGCGCCTCCAAACTCGTCAATTGCAAACCACTGTTTGGTTGCCACGAGGGGCGTGCCAAGGGATAGGATAGGGTCTATCCTCTCAATCACCCCAAGATTTGTACAAAGAGATTTTTAAAAAACACAGTTAAACCAACCATATGGCACTACCAAGTCGCCAGCTCACGCCCTTCGTGAGCTAGACCTCCATGACCACCCTGCTTGTGAGGCCACCACCATCACCATGGCGCAGGCGGCCCTCATATGGGCGGCGGCGGCCCCTACGCAGGTCCTCACATGGGCGGCCCCCCTGCAGGAGGTATGGGTATGGGTGGACATCATGCAGGCCCGCATATGCCAGGCGGCGGTCACCACATGCCGGGCGCTGCAGGAGGCCCTCATCCTCACCACCCCACAGGCTTTATGCCAGGCGGTCACGGCCACGCCGGCCCAGGTGGACACCACCATGGCCACCACAATGGCCCCTTGAACAAAGTGGAGCATGGCGTCCACCATATCACTGGCGCCAGATATTAGCTTACTTCTTCCATCATGCACTCCTGTGATCATATAACCTTTTGTCTGGGCTTTGGATCCCGCAAACATTTCTGTACTTTCACAGAAGATACACTCACTCGCTGAAATCAAACCCATTGAGTAGACTTGACATCAAACCCATTGAGCTTCATTTGGAGAAGCTTGCTACTTGAAGTGCTCCCGCGACCTGTCCTTGCTGGCATGTCACGTCTCATCCCCTTTTTAACTGTGGAATCAAAAATGAATATGTGCTCGACGAAATTGAAGTTTAAATTTATTGAAGTCCAAATTTCTAGTTTGCAAAGTTGTAACTTAATACCCTCAAAGATCCTTCTTAGAGCTAAATATGAGAGAGCAATAACAATATGAAGACGTGACAGCTTGCTTGCATATTGCTAGTAAGTTTACAACCATATCATGCATGATGATGGGCCATTGCACACAAGCGCGCACACACACACCTTTGGCCAATTTTCCCACATTAGCTATTCTTGCATGGCTTACCCCAAGGGACTTGTGTATTGTTGCCGCCAAGCAACCATAGTATCTACTTGCAATACAACCTATATCCATCATCGTAAACTATGACTATCACCAATGACATTCAAGACCATTAATGCATCCTCAAAAGTACTCTAGTAGTAGTTGACTTTAGAATATGAAGAGCTATAAAACTTTGCTTGCATCGCAATGTCGACATGCAAAGGAGAGGGAGGAAGGGAGTGAGGAACACTGAAATGGGCAGGTTTGTCAAAGACAAATGTGCAGACCTAATTTTGTATATGTACCAAAGTAGCAGTGGGGTGGAATACATAGAAAGCATTGGTGGTTGCCTCCTCTCCATCCTTTGGAAGACCACTAAAAGCATAACAAGGCGCCGAGTCCAGACTATGGAGCCATAGAATAGTAATCTAATTGGAGTCCTCACTATACTCAATGTCATTGGATGAATCAGTTAGAGAACTACTTAGTGAGTACACCTCATTAGAAGATGATGGTTCCTCTCTCTGTCATGCCATGGGGGAGTGACTAATGAAAGAGATAATGCTTGGACTGAAAGACTGCCTGACTAAAAGATTGTGAGAGAGTGGCTCTTAGTTAAATGAGACATAATAAAATGGAGTCAAGAGTAAGAGAGAGGGTGGGCTAAGGTAAGAGGGGAGAGTAGGGCAAGGGGTATATGCCTGACTAAAAGATTGTGAGAGAGTGGCTTTAGTTAAATGAGATAATAAAATGGAGTCAAGAGTAAGAGAGAGGGTGGGCTAGGGTAAGAGGGGAGAGTAGGGCAAGGGGTATAAGCAAACAAGAGCGTGAGAAAGGCAGAGCATAAGGGGTCATGAGCTTATGGAAGGGAAGGCCGCTAGGGCTAGTCTCGAGGGGTGGGTGGGGTTTAGAGAGATGGTGATGGTGAGTGGGGTTACAAGTTAAAGGGTGTGAGAGAGATACAGATGGACAGGTTAGGGCGAGCGGGGTTATGGCAAGGCTACAGGGCGAGAGAGGCAAGGGGCAAGAGTTTAGTGGGACATGAGCACGAGAGAGGGTGAGTGGGAGGCAATGCAAAGAGAGGGTTAGTGCGAGGAAGAGAGGGAAAGTGGGAAAGGATGTGGGAAGGAAGGGAGGGCAAGGTTGGTTGGGGTAGGTAGATAGGAGGGAAAGTCGGAAAGGATGTGGGTGGAAAGGAAGGGCAAGGTTGAGTGAGGCAGTAGGTAGGAGGGTGAGTGAGGAAGGGTGTGGGAAAAAAGGGAGGGTGAGGTTGAGTTGTGCAGCTAGGTAGGTAGGAGGAGAGTGGGGAAGCTACGGCGGGCAAGGGGGGTGAGGAGTTTGCATTGGGCGGGTAGGTAGGAGGGGAGTGGGGAAGCTAGGGCGGGAAAGGGAGGAAGAGTGGGAAATGGGGTGGGCGGGTAGGGAGGAAGGCGAGTAGTCACCCGCGATTTTGTTGGACAACAAGCAGTAGGGGCGGGTAGCACTAGAGGCAGGTGGATGCAGTTGCAACAGATAGCACCAGAGGCAAGCAATTGGGCAGGGCAGATGCTAGTATGGGGCAAGTGGAGGTGAGCAGGGTGGAGAGAGGGGGTGTAGCAGCGAGATGGATGAGTGCCAAATCAATGTGCAAGCCAGCAAGGCTAGGTGGTGATGAGCGTGCAGGGCAAAGGCCGACTAGCCATGGGCAAGCAATGGAGGTAGGTGACTGATGAGGGCAAGGCCGAAGGCCCCAGATAGCCGTGAGCAAGAAACAGGGGGTAGGTGAGTGGTGAGGGAAAAAATGCAGGTGAGAAATACCCGAGGATTGCAAGGCAAAGCGAGCGTGGGTGAGCGAGGGAGATAAGCTAAGAGGGAGAGACCGCAAGGCGATGCAAGCATTGTCAAGGGAGCGCGAGGATGAGGCCAAATGATAGCAAGGGTGATGTGAGAGATAGAGAATGAGGGAAAGGGGAAGCGGTGAGTGTTAGGCAATGGGCGAGAGCAATAGAGTGGCGGACAAGGGGAAAGTTGAAAGAGGGGCGAGCAAGGCGAGCAGATCACGCGATGAGCAAGCAGATCATGCGGCAAGGGAAAGCGAAAAGACCGGGCCATTAGAGAGCATGCAGGCAAGCGCAAACGCGATGGCGGACGAGAGAGTGTGGGCAGTATGGTACGGCGAGAGAGTGAACTAAGGGGGAGGGCGAGCGAGTGAGTTAAGGGCTAGGAGCGAGTGAGTTAAGGGCCGGGGCGAGGAGAGTTAGGTAGGGTAGAGGGAAGAGAGTGTTAAAGGGTTGGGCAAGTAGGGTGAGGTAGGGTACGAGGGTCCCAAGTGAGTGAGTTAAGGGGGCTGGGACAAGTAGGGTTAGAAAACGATTGAGGTGAGTAATTAAGGTGAGGGGGTTTGGGCGAGCAATTTTAGGGGGTAGGGCGAGAGAATAAGGGAGGGCAAGAGAACAAGAGGGTGGTTGAGAGAATAGGGGATGGGTGAGTGGAAGGGTGAGAGACCTAGGCAAGGAGGAGGGTGAGCAAGGGGTCAAGTGCAAGAGAGGGTAGGGGATAGAGCGAGATAATAGGGCAAGAGAGAAAGAGAAGGCAAGGCGAGAGGGCGAGAGAGAGAGAGAGAGAGAGAGAGAGAGAGAGAGAGAGAGAGAGAGAGAGAGAGAGAGAGAGAGAGAGAGAGCAATAGTAATTGAGAGAGGGAGAGAGAGTAGGGGGAGCGGGTGAACGAGATAGGGTAAGGGGAGGGGGTTAGCGATCGAGAAGCCAACACGAGAGAGAGAGAGAGAGAGAGAGAGAGAGAGAGAGAGAGAGAGAGAGAGAGAGAGAGAGAGGAAAGTAGAGATTCCATCCACAACAGGGCAGATATAGAGAGAGAATAGAGTTAGAGAAACGGAGTACAACCATAACAACATCATAATGATAACAAGGCTGGAATCAAGTTACATTCAAAAGAGATAAGAGGAAGAGAGAAACAATTTATAGACATTGCCTAAAGTAAAGGTGGAATCTGGCTAGCAAGTATTAAAGCAATAGAGAGATAATGATCATCAAAGCGAAAGATAACAGCCCTCAGAGTAAGAGATAACAATCCTTGAAGGAATAGATAACAATAGACATGGAAAGAGATAACAATCCTCAAAGAAATAGATAACAACCGACAAAGGGGATATATTATCTCAAACTAAGAGAGAGGAGAAGAGAGGCAAGAGAATTCGTTGCTTCAAGAAAGCTAGAACCAAAGATCTAAACCAATACTGAGCTAGGACGCTAGGAAGGCTAGTGTGACTGTAAGGCTTGGAAAGGTTGGTGGAAACTTAAAGCTAATGGATACTAGGGAGTGAAAATTGACTGCTAGTGAAAAGTCTCGATAGACTTGTGATGTCTAAGTATGACATTAGGAAAAATATGAACCCCCAAAGGGCCTTGTAAGAGCAACCAATCCAATTTTAGTCAACAATAGGACATAAAATGGGGGGGCAGCATGGATATCCCATATCTACGTACCTCAAAACTATATCATGTAACATATCTATGGAAAGAGCTCAGTACTGCAATCCAAATGTACTATTGGACGACAAATTTGAAGTTAATTTGCTCACGTTATGGACATTAAAAAAAAATGCAAACATTGGTGGGACCGTGGCCACACCTCCATTCTCATTGGTGTAGGGAGTATATTTCAAAAGCATATTTGACTTTGAAGGGCCCATTTGGGGTTCACATGATAGAATTGGACAACTCATTGAGGAAGAATGTCTGTGACAAAAAATGGTCCTTGCCACACCAGCAAGAGCTTCCTCAACAACATGATTGAATTCCTATTGCATGAATTTATGATCATTCATTCTAAATCGGCTCCATATCACCCTCAAGGGAATGGATGAGATACCAATAAAGTTGTGTGCACAGTGCTCACAAAGATTGTCAGTGAATCTAGGACGGATTGGGAACTGAAGCTACATTCAGCCATATGGGCATATCGGGTGTAGCATATAAAACGTCACAAAATACAACTCCTTTCAACTTAGTGTTTGGAATAAATACTATACTACCGATAGAGTTCTTGATTCCTACACTATGTGTAGCTCAAAACTTGGAGTGGACTGGACATGAGTTGTCTGACAGATTGGACCAACTAATCCAATTAGACAAGACCAACTAATCCAATTAGACAAGACCAAACTTCAGTCCGTTGTAGCTATGTATGTGCACAAACTACAGTTGAAAGAATTCCATGACCAACATGTAAAAAACAAGAAATTTCAAAAGGGTGACTACGTGTTAATCTATACCCTTAAGCAACATTCCAAGAAACTTAAAAAGAGGGATAGCAGTCCCTTTGTGATTTACAACATACCGCCAAGTGGGGCCATCCAACTCTCAACATTAGAGGGAGAGGTGATGTTTAACTTGATAAATGGTTGCAGATTGAAAAAGTATCACCGGCCTCTCATAGCGGACATGCTGAAAAAGATACATTCAGCTAAGGAGCGACAGAAGAAAGTTCAAGCAATTAAAGATCAAGCACAAGAGGAAGCCAAATTATGGAGTTTTAAGAGAAAGAATAAAAGCAACCATTGCCTCCTATTGCAACAGTTCAAGTCGAACAAACTTGGGTTGGTAGAATGGATGTTCGGATCAATGTCCGGCTAGCCGATGGCACAACAAAAAGAGCACTTGTGGATACCGGAGCACGTGTCAATACTATGTAATATTCAACATACCTCAAACTATTAGATTCTATGATTGAAACAACCCGGATTGAACTAAAAGAGGCCAACAGGGAAACCATGATTAGTTTGGGACAAGCCAACGTCTCAATTAACGTAAACTTGGAAACCACTACCCACATCGGTTTCATATTATGGCTGATACAAGATCTCAACGAGTGCATCATCTTGGGAGTTTTGTGGATGCGAACATATAAAGCTATTCCAAATTGGAAGGATGATGTGCTTCATTATTGTCTAAAGGATCAATCTTATGTTACACCATTCGTACAGATAGATCACATATGGGATGAACAAAAAGATTCAAGTGAGGGTGAAACAGAGGAGGAAGTGCTTGGTTCTATACTTGAATTACCCACCCAAGTCTCGATCAAGAAATCCATCATGGCATCAAAACCAATTGAGCTATGGATTCCAAAGACAATGCTTGTGACTTGATCCTTGGCCTCGTTGTCCATCATATTTTCAAGTGCCCAAACCGGCAAAGCTAAACCAATCCAACGCCAGAACTGATAGCGACGAATTCAAGCTTTAAGCGGAACCAACTGCAAATGGATGCCCAAATCCAAAATGGAGCTACCACAGAAATCCACAATAACCGAATGGGAATGGAGACGAAAACCAACAAACAACGTGCTTGTGATGCAACCTTTCAAAAAAACCCTCAAATGGATCCTAAAATGCAAACCAATCATCTTGTGGCCACACAACGGCCAATTAAAAAACCAACCATCAAAGAAAGGGTATCCGTGCTTCAGAATCTTCTATTTGAAAAATGTGCACGGGAGGAAACCTCGCCACACAAAAACCATTGAACACTTGGTTCAGGACCCACCTATTGCACTACACTATGTTACCCACTGCATCTCTTCTCTCGGCATGATAGGGCCACATTACATGGCCATGCATATAATGATGTTTTTACCCATGCACCTTGCACAAACCTTCGTCTGGGGCGACTTAGAATGGAAAGGGGGGAGTAGCAACAAGAAAATAGTTGACAAGATGCAAGATGATTGAGAGATTATGTGTACAATGTATAAAGTATGTTTGATGATTCTAATTTGTTCTTTGACCATTTTTAATAGATTTCTATTGTTATTTGGCAAAGTATTGAGCCATATCGACAAATGTTGACGAGAGCCTATATTGAGAATGAGAGTATGTACATATGCATGTGAGGAATAATTTGGGTAAAATTTTTGGCCAACTAATAATAGTTTTAATAATTTTTGTTGCTTTTAACCTAACAATGATAAAAAATTAATAATTAGAGCAAAGAAATTTGAATCATGTTCTGCGAAGCAAACGCCAAACCTAAAAGTAAGAGCTTCGAGCATGATCAATATGGAGTGATTTGAGACAAATCAAATTTTGAGTGAACTTCAAACTCGACCAAAATTGCAAAATCAGAAGCAAATGATGATCATAAATCCAAACGACAAGTTGTTTGAGTTGCATGTGGTATGTCATGGAAAATGTGGCCAAGTAAGGTAAGTATGCAAGTTGCACTCAGGGTAAGTGACACATATGGGCAAAATGGGCAAATTTGACTTCATTACAACTTGCACTTTGAGAGAGAGAGAGAGAGAGAGAGAGAGAGAGCTATTTTGACCTAGAGTCCCTTGCTGTATTTTTGCGTTCTACAGCGACCTCGGGACTCTAGACCACACCAAATTTCACAGGTATGATCTTTATCAATGCATGAACAAACTTGTATGGTCAAAACTGTACAAAAAATGCCATAAAAATTGTATCAATCAAATCAAAGGTGGGATTTTCACAAATTGGCAAAGGACTTTGGGGGGAGCAAACCAAAGTCAAATTACAAAAGAAGTGCATAGAAATGATCCTCTTATTTGGTAGAATGTAACCATGTAATCACACTCTGAAACTTAGGTGGAACATGGATCGTGATCCATGACCCCCCAAGTCCAATTGCAAGAAAAATTGATGCAAAATCATGATGGAAAAGTTGCATGCCCACTGATGCAACCACAGAGAAAAATGTTGCAAAAAATGGATCACGATTCATGACCCCCAACATAGCCAAACTAGAAATTGCCAACATAGATATAGCTGCCTTGGGGAATGTGTCATTCAAATATGGCATAAAATGGACAATGCAATCATTAAAAACCAAGGAAAATTGGGTTTTCAGTTTGCAAACGGCCATTTTCAACCATGGTTGGGAAAATTTGACCCAAATCCAATAAAAAATGCACCTATAGCTTAGGGAAGATAGCTGGACGCAAACCTATAAGTGCATAGAAATGATCCTCTTATTTGGTAGAATGTAACCATGTAATCACACTCTGAAACTTGGGTGGAACATGGATCGCAATCCATGACTCCCCAAGTCCAATTGCAAGAAAAATTGATACAAAATCATGATGGAAAAGTTGTATGCCCACTGATGCAACCACAGAGAAAAATGTTGCAAAAAATGGATCACGATTCATGACCTCTAACATAACCAAACTAGAAATTGTCAATTTAGATATAGCTGCCTTGGGGAATGTGTCATTCAAATATGGCATAAAATGGACAATGCAATCATTAAAAACCAAGGGAAATTGGGTTTTCAGTTTGCAAACGATCATTTTCAACCATGGTTGGGAAAATTTGACCCAAATCCAATAAAAAGTGCACCTATAGCTTAGGGAAGACAGCTGGAAGAAAACCTATAAGTGCATAGAAATGATCCTCTTATTTGGTAGAATGTAACCATGTAATCACACTCTGAAACTTGGGTGGAACATGGATCGCGATCCATGACCCCCCAAGTTCAATTGCAAGAAAAATTGATGCAAAATCATGATGGAAAAGTTGTCTGCCCAGTGATGCAACCACAGAGAAAAATGTTGCAAAAAATGGATCGCGATCAATGACCCCCAACATAGCCAAACTGAAAATTGCCAACATAGATATAGCTGCCTTGGGGAATGTGTCATTCAAATATGGCATAAAATGGACAATGCAATCATTAAAAACCAAGGGGAAATTGGGTTTTCAGTTTGCAAACGGTCATTTTCAACCATGGTTGGGAAAATTTGACCCAAATCCAAAAAAAAGTGCAGCTATAGCTTAGGGAAGACAGCTGGAAGCAAACCTATAAGTCTTGTCCAAAGTGGTGTCAGATCATGGATCATGATCCATGACCCCCTGGAGCAGATTGGCCATAATTTCAGTGCATAAGGGTTGCAATGATTTAAAGTAGGAAAGTGTGTCAAATTGTGGTTGTTTTCTCATCTCAAAGGGCCTTGTATATCAAAGTGAGCAAAGTTAGAGTGCAAAGTCTTGGAATTGTGATTTTAAACAAATTGAAACACTAAAATTTGTCCATTTGGGGTCTCTTGCAAAGATGTCTCTTGCTCTCTCTTCTTGTCTTGGAGAAAATCCTCGTGGAATCCTCTCTGATATATGAAGTTGGGATTGAATACATTTAACATATAGTTAGATCTTTCTATTTGTCTCACCCTACCTCCCTACATATACGTACAAGTCGCAACAAACCGTTTATCTGAAGGAAATGTCGTGGTTGACCTAATCTCTCTATGGTTTTGTACATGTGACAAGATAGTCGAGTTAAGGGTCCAAATAACTTCTCAATACATTATACGTTAACATACTAGCTGCATTTGCCACGGTTTCAGGCATCTCTTTCAGCCTAGAGCTCCACGCTGTTGGCCTCAGAGCCTTGCAAGATGTGTAACTACTCTCACGACTTGATGACACCTGTAGCAAGCACACAAAAATGGAATTAGCATTTTGATCTCTCTCTCTCTCTCTCTCTCTCTCTCTCTCTCTCTCACACACACACACACACACACACACACACACACACATGGAGGAAACACTAAGACATTCGTTCCTAACTGCCATTAGAGCTCTATCTTGGAATAATGCTCAAAGGTTCCCTAAATGGCGTGCGATTATTCACTCTTACCTTCTAAAGATAGCACTCGTGTCCCATGTGTCTCTCTCTCTCTCTCTCTCTCTCTCTCTCTCTCTCTCTCTCCAAGAGGGCAAGGGTCAACATAAACGACGGTTGTTACAAAATTCAAATTTGATGCATCTCTCTCTCTCTCTCTCTCTCTCTCTCTCTCTCTCTCTCTCTCTCTCTCTCTCTCTCTCTCACAGGAAACATCAAGACATTCATTCCTAACTCCCCTTGGAGCTCTACCTTGGAATGGTGCTCAAAGGTTCCCTAAATGGCACGCGATCAATCACTCTTACCTTCCAAAAGATAGCGCTCATATCCCATCTCTCTCTCTCTCTCTCTCTCTCTCTCTCTCTCTCTCTCTCTCTCTCTCTGTGTGTGTGTGTGTGTGTGTGTGTGTGTCTCACCTTCCAAAGATAGCGCTCATATCCCACCTCTCTCTCTCCCTCTCTCCCTCTCTCTCTCTCTCTCTCGTTCCACAAGAGGGCAAGGGTCAACATAAATGACGGTTGCTACAAAATTCAAACTCTCTCTCTCTCTCTCTCTCTCTCTCTCTCTCTCTCTCTCTCCTAAGTGATAGCCTTCTGACATGTGTCCCCCTTTCCCCTTTTGTGAGAGCTTTAGGTAATTTAATAATTCAACTAAACTCTCATTGGACCCCTTTGCCTCCTGGCCAATAGGAATCAGGCAAGCCATTGGGCTTCTGAATGCTCATTGGACCCCTTGGGAGACTGTCCAATAGTCTTCTAGAGGACTTAATTCTCATTGGTTCTTTTATTAAGTGTTTTTAAATTAATTAAACTAGATTTACTCTAGCCTAATTCTCATTGGTCCACCTCCAAGGCCATCCAATAGGAATTGGGTACACCTTGTGGGCATCTGGCCTAGGGAGCTGAAATGTGTCCCTCATTCCCTTTGTGTAAAGGGAGCTTGTGTGTGTGTGTGTGGCTTTCTCTCTCATCCCCTACATGCAAGGCTCGCCCCCTCCTAAGTAGGGATTGTAAAGACTTTTTTGTACACACACAAAGCATCCAATTCCCCTATGGTTGACCTTTGGACACAACCTTTGAATTTTGGAACCTTAGCATTTTGGAAGTCTTAATGGACTGAACCTTAGGGCCTTTTTAGCCCATTGTTGCACATGGCTCTTTTGCAGATGGACCCCCCTTTTGATCCCTTTGTTCCCTCCTTTGGATCCCTACTATGGCCGGTCTGCTAGCTTAACCAATATTCTAGCTTTTTCTCCCCTGGCACTTCCCCATATTAAATGATCAGTTTAACATGAGAAAATCATTTAGGAGAATTAAATATTGATTATTATGACATTACCTCTCTCTTAAAATCATAGTCGTCTTCGACTATGGTGTAAAGAAGACAAAGCATATTCATGAGTCCTTTTCTTAGCGGGTAGAGAATCCCTATGTTACCCTACGACATCATTCCACAACAGATGACTAGTCCATTTGGTGCTTGAGAGCCTGAGGCTGCCGCAAGCATGTCTGCACATTAGTCCTATCAATCTTCCATAGTAGAGTGACAAGCTCTACTTGGTGTTTGGGAGACGGTCTCTGCAAACTTGATCTAAGCATGCATACTACTTCATTTTTGTGCCCAATAAAGAAAAAGAGAGTCTTATAAGACAAAAACTTTGTTCATTTTTAACATTTTGTACATTTGCTTACTCTTGGGAAGCATTGTAAGCATTGACAAGGTTTAGGTTATCCTTTAATTATATGCCTTGCATCCATCTAGCATCTTCAAAAGGATAATTCTTAAACTTAATAAGATATCGTCGGATAGTCTTACCGCCTCTTAGTACCTTGTCTTCATGTCGGAGAATGGACTTGGACTGTAACATCTCCTCTTGGTCCTCGATCTCCGGTGGGTTATCAATAGTTGGTTCTTGAGGTAGCTCTCCTTTGTAAGGCTTTAATAGGCTCACATGGAAAGCATTGTGTATGAGCCAATGATTGGGCAACTTGAGTTGATAGGCCATCTCATTGATTGGCCTAAGAATCTGGAAGGGACCATAGTACCTTTTTGCTAGTTTAGCATAGTACTTTTGGTGTACCGTAAGATTCTTGCATGTCGTGTGCCGGAAACTTTAATAAGACCCAATCATTTCTTTAAAGGTTTGGGCTCTTCTGTGCTTGTCAACAGCAGCCTTTTGCCTTTGCTGTGAGATAGAGATAGCATCCTTAATCTTTTGAAAAGATTCCTGTAGGTCCTGGCTATACTCATCTACAGCGAAGATCTTCCCATGTACCTTAAGTAGCAAGGGACTTTTTGATCTTCCCTCAATTACCTCGAAAGGTGCTTTTCCCGTGGAAGTATGTACAGTGTTATTGTAAGCATACTCCACTACGGGTAAGTACTTCTCCCATTGGGATCTTTGATCTACTTCCGTTACATAGGCTTTTAGTAGATCGAGAATGGTTAGGTTAGCTATTTCACTTTGGTCAAACTCCATGTTCATGGCAAAAAGTAAGTGCTGATTGGCTTGTAGATGATCTAGAGGTAGAAACATCGATGTCATGACCACCTTCTAGCATAGTCTTGGACACCCACATTTGCTTCGTAGTGTTGCCTAGGATTGCCATTGTTGACAAGGTTTGTGTGTGGGTAGGCCGCATCCACCCATCTTCATCAGTCCTTGATGTGCGATGATCTCTCCCTAGCGACTGCCATCTCAAGCTTATTGTCTACATATGTTGAATTCAATGGACAAAACTTCTTGGATACATTTTCATGTACATCTAGTTCAACTATAAATCCTTTATCTTATTATCAATCTTGAAATACATGCACAAGTAAGACTTCTTGTAGTCTATACCTTGACATGACTACAATTAGTCACTAGATGGTTTTAGAGCCTACAGTAAATTATTATGGTGAGAATGTACAATCGACCTGCATTTGTTTATATGCCTGCGAGTGTCAAGATCCTACTTTCATTGCAAATAAAAAATTGCAGCAATACTAGAGTCTTATCGTAAGCCTAGGAAGCCAATTATAAAAGCACATGTAGTCGTCAGAAATGGTGATCTAGAGAAAAGCACATGGAGCAAACTACAAAATTTCAAATTAGAGATTGACAAACAAATTAACAACACGCTAGTAAAATTTTAAAGCCTAGTTTAAGGGCTCTTGAAGTTTATTCCTCAATAATTGATAGGAAATGTGCCTAAGCTGGACTCTCAAATCTGTACTATCCTTCTGAACACATACTCCATTGCAATACATTTATGAAACCCATCGAGACCAATTCTGGATTGACTTGCACGATTAAGACAGTCTTGGATCTGGTACATACCACTTTTGATCCAGCAAAATAGACTCTCTTCCCAAATGGCTTGCTTAATGCATTTTAAACTTAGCAAGGAACAAAAAACCTAAGCCTAAAACTTCACCAAATTCCAAACAGCTCAAAGATGCAAACAAAGTGTAAAATGAAACTGTTCTTTGCCTTGAGAGCTATTTTTCATGCAAACAAGCCTCCTAGCTCGTGCTACAACACTTGTAACAAACCAAAGTTTGTACGTCCCTTGAATAGATTCAACCTAAAACATACCTGAATGCGTTATCAAAGTAGTGTTATTGACCATTCACCTATCATATCCTACCAAAAAGCTTGCTACGCCCCGTATGCTCTTCGCTTCCATCTCCGACCAAAACATAACAATTCAAATGAACTGTAGTTTACCATATTAGATTGGACGAAGCCACAATAGGGGCACATAATACGGTTGTGGATGGAAGCTGATAATGAAAGCTGATGGGCAACCTGGCAATGAGGACCACCTTTTGGATGCAACATTATATACCAGCATGGTGGCGCCACCAGAAAGGACAAGGTAGATAGTCTTGTCCCCGTCCGTTGTTACACAAAAGTCAGTGCCGTCAGAGCCTGCAATGGCATCCTCCAAAAGATCTTGAGATACCTGAGAGACAGGCCATCCCCACTTACCCGAATCACCAAAAGCTGAAGCATCAAGCTCCCAAATGGCCACCAGCCCATGGCTAACCCAAGGAAATCGACCAGACATGGTGACATCTGCGTTCATCCTTGCCACAACAAACACTGTATCATTGCAATATACAAGTGCAGGAAGACGCGAAAAGGGCTGATGCCGCTCGTCCATGTTGCTGGGGCCATATGTCCTCACTTTGGAAATGGATCCACTCTCCATGTCATACGAGGCTACATGTTTTGCATCCCCGGTCAGATAATGCAGCAGACCAGATGGAGTGACACTACAGTCCTGTCGACAAGGGCCATCCATCACCCCAAAAAAATCCAACTGGGTCCATTGGTCCGATGAAGAGTCATACATCCAGAGGTATGAACTTGCCACAAAAACTTTGTAGCAACCCCGCGCGTGGTCAGCCCACATGGTGCAAGCCACAATGCTGCGAAAATCCGATCTCCTAACCTTGGGACCAGGGGGCAGCCTTCTCCACCGCTGGGTGATAGGATTGCCTACCAGAAGATGGACGCCCTCTTTCCAGCATCCTGAAGCTGTCTCAAAGCTGAAACAGAAAAGGCCAGCTGCTGCTGCTCGAAGGCAAAAATTGGGTAAGGGGATTGGGTTTGAGGACCAATGATCTCTGTCAAAGATTGCCAAGCAGGAAGAGTGGTTTGAAGAAGACGTCTGAATGACCAAGCGAGGGCGATCCAAATCCGGATTCTGCATGACACAGGGAAGATGAAGTGGGGACGAAAGAGTTTGGTGCCACAACCGGCACACTGCACGTGCACGACAGATATCTGGGAGTGGGAGGTGAGGCAGCACCATAGAGAAAAGGAGCAGATCATGGGGAAGAGATACAGCATCAGATGAAATCTGCCCCAACTGGGCAGGAGGGGGTCGCTGCGTGTTTGGGTAGCTATCGAAACAGGTGCGCCTCTGGGTCTTGGCAGCCTCGATGAGATGGGGACCCAACACCCAGTTCTGGCTGGGCCCGGAGGTAGGGTTGTGCGCCAAATCCCGCAGAGCTGGTAAGAAGGGTTTAAGCTCAGGACCGGCGTATATGCAGGAGGACATGAGCGGGCTAGGGCAGAAAAGGAGGTCTGCCAGGGGGATGGGTTTGCCCCAGTAGTGCAACCAGAATTGTTGAAGGACGGATGGGTGCAGGAATCGTTCGGCCTTGACCTTAATCTCTGTTATCGGCGGATAAGAATCCATGTCCCGCTGCATCTGGAGCGGCCAATTCAGATAAAAATCCATGTCCTCCTCCTACATCGCTTCCAAATCCTGAAGCCTTGACGGATTACCCTAATTCAATTCGTCTTCCTCGCTGCTGTCCTTAGTAAAGCGTTGAATTTTTGGTGCAATTGTGAACCATTGGATAAAGCTTTCAGATTAGTGCCACATGACAAAAACTTTCTTTTGATATTTTTTCTCGGTCTTTGTGAGAGGTGCTAACATTTGTGCACCTCTTTCTTTAAAGAGGGCCATTGAATATTGGTCCAAGAGGACCATTGAATATATTGGGTCAGACACAATCTTTCTCAATCTTTCTGTCCTCTTCCACTTTTTTTTTGAATTTGTTAAAATGCTTCCCGGTGATTTTTCAATATTGTTTTTTATGTTTTTGGAATATCTTGTAATTCAAATAGTTACTATATTATTACACTTTTTCAAGAAACATAATATTTTATTGTGATAACAAATGTTTTAAGAAATTAGTCTGTTTTCTCTCACAAAGAAATCTTTTATTATTAAATTCTTCTCATAGCTTTATGTAGAACATAGAGAACTTTCACCTTGTTTTACGTTGATTTTTTAACATCGATTTTGAGAATGTTGGTAGCACAATTTTTCACATGGAGGAAAACGAAAAAAAACAAATAACGCTGAGTATGGGTGGTCAATTGTGAAAAAAGCAGATTTAGATGGAATTTGAGTAAAATTCTCTCTCTCTCTCTCCACCAGTCTTTCGAAAAAAGCAAAGGCGCTGGCGGTTGTTTGCCGACTTCATTCATGGAAGGAGCAGGTGTTGTTGGTCTCTCTCTCTCTCTCTCTCTCTCTCTCTCTCTCTCTCTCTCTCTCTCTCTCTCTCTCTCTGTGTGTGTGTGTATGTGTGTGTGTGTGTGTGTGTGTGTGTGTGTGTGCGCGCGCGCGCGCGCACGCGTCGTGAAGGAGTCTAGGAAAGGCGGTGGGCGGTTGACACCCTCTTTCTCTCGTGTAGTTTAGTTTAGAGGCTCATTGTTAAGAGCTAAGTGATGAGAGCTCTGTTTGTCTGTAGCTCTAATTAGAGCTCGCTCTATCTTCTGTCTGCAACCTTGTGTTGACTCTCGGCTCATGCAGTTCAAGACATAGCAGATCTCTCTCTCTCTCTCTCTCTCTCTCTCTCTCTCTCTCTCTCTCTCTCTCTCTCTCTCTCCGCTTCCCAGACCGTACCGGTCTCTCTATCGCTCACTGCAACCCATGAGCCTAAGGTCAGCGACCCCCTGTGTGGCAGGGTTGTGTGTGCGCATGCATGTTTGTTGGTGGAGAGAACAGGAGCTGGCAAAGGTAGCCGGAGAAGCAGGACGAGGGAGGGGGCGACAGAGGTGTGGATGACGTGTGTGTGACTGGGCCACGCTGAGGGAGCAAGGAAGGAGCACACCTCTCTCTCTCTCTCTCTCTCTCTCTCTCTCTCTCTCTCTCTCTCTCTCTCTCTCTCTCTCTCTCTCTCTCTCTCTCTCTCTCTCTCTCTCTCTCTCGGCCGAATGTTGATGCGGAAAGGAAGGGGAGGGGGGGGGGATATCCGTTGGAATCCCAGGGAGTAATGGGATTTCTTTTAGTATGAGCCAGTATGTACCAGTAGAGTAGGGGGTACCAACTGGATTTTATTTATAAAATAAGCAGAATCTTGTGGTATTCTCTCTGTTTCTCTTAATAAAGTTAGCCCAGGTCTCCCACTTGTTTCATTTTTCTGCACTGCGTTGCTACTATTGCACAGAACTTCCCCCCAACCTAGGTTCAGGCTTGAAGAAGCTCTGTCACAGAGACTGTGATTAGAGGCCACGAAAGAGAAAGAGAGAGTCAGAGAGAACATGAGCTTGGGCGTTGGGGATGAAGCCCTCAATTCAGCAGGGGCATGGGGGGGCGAGACGTCAAGTAAGGTGGCTATGGGCGCAGAGGGTTTTTTTTATTTGTGTGGTTTGCCCTTCTCAGCAATATAAGATGTGTGATGGGTTGGCTAGGCGAACTTCGTACGACGTCGCTTCATGCAGATGGTGCAGGTTCAAATCTGACTATCAGCTTTTAGAGAGCGAGATGAGAGAGATCGTAGATGTGTTCCAACGTCAGCACTAGTAGGACGTAAGGTTGGGATCAAGAGGTACTTGTGAATGAATGAGTGAATATAATAAAGTGAAAGCCAGTAAGTAGTGGGAGCCCAATTATTTTTAATGTTTTATTAGACAGAATGCACAAAGATGCTTGTTCATCATGCATAAAGGAGAGAGTCTACAAGATCAGTAGTACGAGGGGCCCAATCATTTTTAATGTTTAATTAGAGAGAATGCAGGGAGATGCTTGTTCATCATGCATAAAGGAGAGAGTCTACAAGACCAGTAGTAGTGTAAGGCAAGTCGGCTACCAACTTAGCCACACACACTTTCTTTTTTGGCGAGCCTACACACAGTTTCTTCTTGCCGTGTTCACTTGTGTGCATTTGTGCGGCACAGGTGGAAGGAGGGAGGAAAGGGAGAGGACAGGAGGAGCAACGTAGGGAGGGCAGATGGATGGCTGAGCATGGGGGAATCCCTCTTTCAACTCAAGTTTGCTCCTGCAGGGCGCTCATAATGTGGAATCTCTCTCTCTCTCTCTCTCTCTCTCTCTCTCTCTCTCATAATGTGTCTCTCTCTCTCTCTCTCTCTCTCTCTCTCTCTCTCTCTCTCTCTCTCTCTCTCTCTCACACACACACACACACACACACACATCGTTGCTCCATCCAGTTCACGTGCGTTAAGCAAGGTAGTGCAACCTTGTGGTGGGGTGATATTTGCCATAGGGTTTCTTTATAAGATCACTTTCTATGCAGTTTGCATGCATTGCTCAGGGGCAGTGCATTCAGGGAAGCACAACTTTGTGGTTAGGTGATGTTTGTCATCGGGGCATTGCAAGGTGAGATCGCCTATCAGGGGTCTGTTGAGGGAGGGTAGGGGCCATGTGGGGTGTGGGGGCGAGGGCGTGTCACGGGAACCGAATAATAGAGATAGACAGCAAAACAGAGGAAGAAATCTTTGTATTGATAGTGTTTGATACAACAGAGGAGCAATTGAATATATATATGGGCGCACTCCGTTGTACGGAGCTCGAACCTCCCGACCACCCCCGAGCTTCAATTCGCTTGCATGCAGCGTCTCACTCGCACTCGCACTCGCACTCGCACTCGCACTCGCAGAAGAGAGAATGATGAATCCCCCCAAAACGCACCACCCGTCCTTCTATTCTCCTCCAAAAAGCCTGCGACCTCTTAAAATAGCCGCTTTTCTATATTTTGCGCTCGGTCGACTCGACTTGCGCGCCAATATACCTGCGAGAACAAGGTTAAAAAAAAAAAAAAAACGTGATCGCGAAGCGATCCGTAGAGGTTAGTTTTTTTTTTTTTTTTTTTTTTTTAAGTCCACAATTTTTCAGCTGTCTTCAACTGAACATAACTCCTAAACGGAGCCAAAACAGCCCAAGTCCGTCTCATACAATCTTGTTGCCCTCGCTGCGCTCTTCGACGGCTATGTGATGGAAAATTTCCATAGCCTGCTCCGATTTGCTGAAAATCAACCTGCAAAACAGCATTTTCTACAAAAACGATGCAAAAACAGCAAATCCAACTTTTTTTCTTAATCTTTGGCCTTCAACGAGCATCAAAACATCAAAATCTCTAAAGACTCAAAGAACCAAAGTTGTTCCTTATAACGCAGGCTTCAATCGCTTCATACATCACTTTTTCAAAATCCCACGTTAACGCCTTCAAAAATGCCCCAGAAAGTGCCTTCCGGATCAAAAAAATTTATCGGACGAAAACAATCCACACATCCTTCTACACAGTGGACTAACTTTAAAATGACAAAAAAACTTCCTAGAAAAGAAAATTTATTACTAAAACACCTCGAAATCAAGTCTTGTTACAGGGCGGAAGCACGCACACAAGCGAGGTACAGAGAGAAATAAGGAGAGGGAGGGGGGGAGGTGGGGGTATAAGCAGAATCTCAGAAGTAATGAATTTATTTTAGGAGGAGCCAGTAGGGGCCAGTATCTTTTAGAGCTAAATTCAGCATGACTCTCCTATTGAAGGCGAAGATGCCTCTAAGGCTCTGCCTTGAGACCCCTCTCCAAAATCCACGTTAGAGAGCTTCCACGTAGTGTGTTAAAAAGGAATGCTTGAAACTCACAAGTAATGCCGAAGGGCTACATGCATTTGCTGACCGATAGAACGAGCTGGCGTTCGGGTTATGCAGCTTGCTTTCATCACACGTGCGATGATGAATTTTGAGTGCTTCTGCCGCAAAATTTCAAGATTCTTAAAATCAACCACTTTCGCTAGTGCTACGTAGGCACTAGCGCTCGAAATTTAACCCAATCACACCTTTCAATAGTGTCTTTACAAGCCATAGCCAGTGATCATGCAAAATTAACTGAAATTGCTCCGCAAACTTTTGCTGTGGAAATTTGGAAGGAAAAGTTTCTGAAAAGGAATAGCCTACCCTTTCTTTCACCTGTGTTTTCTTGATGCACTTCTGCACACTTTCAGAATGCATGGCGGTCTTAGAGGGCTCCCCCATAGGCCTGCTAGATGCATCTTTGAAAAGCCATTGAACTCTAAAACAGTAGCCCCGTATACCTTTTCTTTCTCGTGTGTTTTCTTGATGCACTTTTGAATGTAGAAATGCACACTTTCAGAATACACAATCATCTTAGAGGGCTCCCCCATAGGCCCGCTAAAGGCGTCTTTGGAGGTCCATTGAACTCTAAAACAGTAGCCCCGTAGACTCTAGGCTTTTCATCTGCTTTTCAGTGTGACTATTTCTTTGGGGGTGATTCAACCACCCCCGACACTATAGAGGCACATTTTGATTGTCTTCAGTAAGTTCGCAGTTGGTGAAACTTCTCCTATAGTAGCACTTCTTTTGCCAGCTCATAGGGCATCCACTTTATGACCTGCAAGTTAGCACCCTATGGGGTGCATGCTCATTACTTAGACTGTCATCATTCACTACAGGGCCCTTCAACGAGGAGGGCTTATGGGGGAGCCCTCTTACTTATAGCTTGGTCTTAGCCAAACAACCTTGTCTTCTATAAGTGGAAGCCATGACCAAAGGCATGGGTATGGGTAGGTACTTATAGAAGCATTTTCCCTTAGGTGGCAGCGTCATATTTGTTGCTTACTTCAATTCAGTTGTTCCGGCCTCTACAAGCTTCCCAACATGACTTGCAAAACGAACAAATTAAGGGAAGATTCACATTGCCGCCCGTCCATCTTTACGTGCACACATTTTCTATTCACATTGCCAACCCTATGTGTAAAAACAACCATAGAAAAGTAGAACGATCGCTTAATCTTTGCCATTGATCTTATGTTTAAGATGCAGGTGCTCAAATCATATGCACTTTTTGCTTGTCCAGCATTTGGATGGCCACTATAGTCTAGAACAGGACACAAGATTTCATTTTTAGGATGGACGAATGTCTCCTTCCAACTCAACACCCATTTTTGCTATTCCACGGGGCTTCCAACAAGTTTGAGCGCACCCTAAGCAAAACATGCATTGAGGGGACTCTAGTTGTAACTCTCATGAATAACACTCTAACATTTCACTCATTGCACGAATGAAACCTTGTGTCGTAAAGCGTGGAACAAAAAATATTCATAGCATGCATAATGTGAAAAGCTTTTGAATGGATGTGAACGAATGTTGGACTACACGAATCAAACCTTGTGTCGTAAATCGTGGAACAAAAAATATTCATAGCATGCATAATGTGAAAAGCTTTTGAATGGATGTATGAATGAATGTTGGACTGCATTATGTGTAGTTTGAATGCACCCAAAAAACAAGACATTGTGTGGTAATATGAGGCACTACTTGTCGCTAATATGTCAACCTACCAGCAATTTGAAACATTGACGAATATAAGGTGCTTTGCCACTCAAAAATTTGAACTCTTGCAAGTTGACGGGGAATTTTCTACAACATCCAACACAACAAGGTAAAGTATCTCTCAATAATTATGTCATAATATATTAATTTTCTCTATTATTTTAGCGAGTTTTGACACAAGTTCCTAGCAATATTTGTAGATGATTTTACTGTGTTTTCGAATGAGAATATGCATCTTCATTTCTTGAAAATGGCGTTTGAGAGATGCAGAGAAAAATGGATTTGTCTGAATCTTGTCAAGTCCGTATTTTTGGTCTAGAAGTGATAGATTCTAGGGTATATTGTATCTGGATGCCACTATTTTTTCTAGTAGGTTGGCATATGCTGGCTCCTCTTGCTTTGTCTGTCAAATGTCAATGCTTCATTGTGAAACCGATTCCACAATTGGAGTAGGGATTGATGGAGCCTGCACTTTGAGAAGCGGTTGTAGATGTGTGTGGGTTCTTTGTGATTGAGTTTCCACTAGCAATTTCAGAATCCACCTTGTCTTTGGTTCCTGTGTGATCGCTTTTTGCATTTGCTCCGTTTTTTGAATAACTTGACGGACACTAGGCTTCGGCAACCAGACTTGATTATTACCGGTGTAAAAGACTTGCTTTTGTAGTTGAAGACGAGGTATCCATCTGGAGGTCATATCACAGTCAGTTTTGAATGGCTTTTGTTGGCGCATGGTTTTGACTTCTTGCCCTTGCGTAGATCCTTGAGTTGCATGGTTGAAAGTTGGTTGGTCCAAGTTTAGCTACTACTTTTGGTAACCATAATTGAGAGTTACCTTCATAAAATCCTTGTGCTTTGAGTAGCATGATTGGAATCATCCATTCCCTTAGCTTCACCTGTCTTTGTTGGGTAGCCTCTAACTTTGGTACTCATACTTGCCGCATTGCTCACTTCTTTGATCTATGTGTTTGCTTCTTGTGGTTGTTCTTTCTCCTGGTTGATTTGTTTGTCTTCTGTTGATAGATTTGCTTTCTGTTTGTAGAATATGTTTCTTGAGGTGAGTAGGTACATGCTATTACTTCAAGCTTTTTGGTCCAAACATTCTTGTTTCCTTGAAAGTAGCCTTGAGCAGTGATTGAATCATTTGATGCTACCCACCCTATCACCTGTTGTTGTTGAAGTTGGACTTGCAAGTGGTGCATACAAACTGGATCTTTGACTATGATGTGCTCTTTGGATACCAACACTTGGTTGATTCTCTTCGTCTTCTTTTGGAGGCCCTTTTGTGATGGGAACTTGGACTGATAAACTTTCTGCTTAGGTTTCCATTGCATTGTCGATGGTTTGGCTTTTGATGTAGAGGTTGCGTAAGAAGCTTGATGGAGGTTTGTTGAAGGTAAAATCGTCTTGTGAGGTCGATCTACTTCAGTGTTTACCTTAGCTTTACCTTTTTCCACAATGGTTGGTTGCTCCTTTTTTGCACGGACTTGAGGTACTTTTGGTGGTGTTGTTGTTGACGCTTTTCCTTGTGATTGAAAGAAGATGTCCATCCAGCATTTTGTCAGGACCAGACTCTCCTTGATATGATGGGAGTTGATTATGTGGAAAATGTCCTTGAATTCCCCAATACTCAACTTGAGTACGGCTTTTGCCATGCCAAAGCTAGGATTCGGCATTTTGGAACTTGTGTACACTGTTTCTTATATCTCCTTGATTGGTGGCTTTTCCATCGGTATCCACGTACCATAGGACATTAGATTCCTTGTCGCAAAAGGATCTATCACAGTTGAATAGGTGATTTTGAGTCTTGTTTCTCCACATACACTGAATTTGATCACTGTAGGAGACAATCGATCTTTTGTCTTATCCTCGGTCTTCTCTAGACCTTGAGTTTGTTGAACTTCCAATGTGGAACTTGAAAACATTTCTTTTCCATTTACTTTCATTTGCGCTTTTTATGAGTCAGCTTCTTTGAAACCAAATTTGTCAATTCTTCCGGTATGTCAATGATGACATATTCTTGTGGTTGTTTTTCTTCCTTCGTTGTGTCTTTGCATCATGGTTCACGACTTTGTTTACCTCACCTATTCTGCTTTCATACTCACAATTTTTATCAGCTTCTTTCAATACCTTTATCATAAAACAAGGAGTTGTCATAGCCATTCTTATCACAAAACTTTGTAGGCACCCGGGGGATTCACTCTATATACAAAATGGGACGCCACCTGCGAGCGGACAACTTTGATAAAGCCCCTATATACGACTCATATTAGGGAATATGCCCCCCTTTCTACGCTTATACGACAATCAATGAAGAATACTATCATACCCCTATCTTACATATGAAATTTAGGTGTCACATGATCTAACTAATCAAAGAGTATGTAGCATAGTGACTGGAAACGTACTAAGGAACCACTTTTGTTGATAACTAGATGTACCCTCAATGTTTCTTAGTTTGACTTTCAAACTATGTGCCCGATCAACCTGCACTCTAACTACTCATTCAATTTTGGCCCATCCAAAGCTGGTGTAAATTGACCCTTAACCTGCTTCAAATCAGCCCTTATCTATGACCAGCTTGATACAAAATTTGATGTGTGACCTGATAAAAAAATTCATCGGTGACCAATTGTTACAAGTAATCAACCCAGCTCATTTCCCCCCTCCCCCCCCCCCCCTCCCCCCCTAAATATAATACCCCCCTCCCTTATTTTTAAGCTTGGGGGATAAATTATTGGGGGCCTGCCCCTAACTTATACGCTTATGTAACTGTAAAAAAAAACCCTCCCTTGCACTTACGTGGTACGGTAAGTTTTCCATACCTGACGACTTGCACAAATCCATAATCGAGCTAAACGCAAACAAAGGGAGACAGAGAGCGAGAGAGAGTAGAAGAGCATGTGCAGATGCACCCCCTAGAACGGAGTGCTACACCAGCACGGTGAGAGAGAAGAGGGAAGAGAGGAGAGAAGAAAGACACAAGCGCTGGGTGCAATCTCCCCCCCCCCCCCCCCCCCGTGCAAGAATGAGCATTTTTCTCTTTCACGTATTTACTTATGGATTTTTAAATGCTAAAAAATGAATACACATTGTCCGTCCGGACATAAAGTGACTATAGCTCACAAAGAGATCTTTAATAATACAATGATAATGAATCTACTATCCTTTGCACATTCCATAGAGTAGCTATGCATTTTCCACCTATCAGCAGTAAATACAATTTATCATTTCCATTACATACCTCCGTTGGAAAGCAATGGTCCTCAATTGCGAAGATTAGAATCTGCAAACCATACTTCTCAAAAACAGTGATTAGAAATCTATGTCAAAAATATCACATAGTAAAAGAAAAATTTATGAAACTAAACAACATTGTTTGCATGTCGTCATCCACATACTACCGTTTCTAGTGTCCCATACCACTAGAATAAGCAATATATATCATCCCTTGACGAATCAAGATATCATTGGTCACACTCATCATTCAATAAATCAATTCTCATCAATCTCAAGTTCAAATCCATAAATACTGTCATGACAGAAAATCATCATATAGAAAATCCAACTCCAATTCCAATTCCAAAGATAATCCAAATCCAAAATGTCTTTCATTTAGAAATACCTGGGTAACAAAATCATACTAAGGACAGTGGTGGCCACCCATTGCAGCATGATTTCATGATGGGTGTTGCCTAAATCGACGAATCTACACCAATAAGACGTGCTTCCTAAATCGGCGAATCTGCACTAATGCTGTCTAAATCGATGAATCTGTATTTGGTATTGTTTTAAAACTGTGAATTTGCAATTCGTTGTTCTGCTGCCTAAATCGGCGAATCTGCACGCGTGCTGCCTAAATCGGTGGATCTGCACGGACAACTGGTGTTGTCTAAATCGACGAATCTACAAGAGGATGAGCATTGACACACTGCCTAAATTGGCGAATCTATGTGCATGTGACCAATGGACCAGACAAGACATAAAAGTGAAAAATATTTACTATCTGTTTGACACCACTTTGGAGTATATCAAAGGACTTACAAACTATTGCTGATTAATGCGAAGTACCTCAGTTCGTGTGAGTATCTACATAGCTTACTGGATGGTATATTGTATTTGAAAATATAGATACCAGTGTGTGCGTGAGGATAGAGGCACAAGTAAGAGAAAGCTGCAATTGTCAAACTTACACCAAAGTATAGTTAACAAATCCAAAATGTTTTAATTTTGTGCTAGTAACTTGCAATGAGATAAAAGAATATCCTGCCTATCTAGAATTTGATTCACTATTAGTGTTTGATTACACATTTAGAACGTACAATATTGGCACCTTGACTCGACAATCGCAAAGTTAAAAATAAATTAAGCTGGGACTGTTAACCCTCACGGACACCCTATCACCGTCGACAGATGCATATTATTTATTTGATTGAGTCATGGACCGGGCTTGTCGATCCAATAGGTGTGTAGGTGATCACTGATGAGAGGCGCACCACTTATCTTATTTGTACAGTAGTTTTGCAATGACCGACCACTGTGGGCGCCCATGTGTGAATGGGTCAAACTCTTATAAAAGGTCAATTTGACCTAAAAATCTTGATTCTGGGAGGTGTAAGCTATGGAGTGATCTTGCTCCATCTCTGTCTCCTTCTCCTTCGTGTGCTCACGTGTGTATGTGTGTGTGTGTGTGTGTGTGTGTGTGTGTGTGTGTGTGTGTGTGTGTGTGTGTGTGTGTATGCTTGAGAGAGAGAGAGAGAGAAAGAGATCGAGCATTGCGACGGCATCAACGATAGCTCCTTCTTCTTCGCAGCTCAAGATCCTTCATGACGGAAGCATTGAGCGGTGAGTGACACATCATTGTTTCTTTGAGCTTTCTAGGACTCTCTAGTTGTGTTCTTGCAGCCTTTCGAGGCTCACACACAGTGCACAGGCAAGTTCCCAGCCTCCAACACGTGCAGTAAAGCGCACATTTTTGGCGCCGCTGCCAAGGAATGCCTTGCACTAAGCTTGAGGAGCACTCAGTGCTACCTATGAAAGCCTTTCTTTCATCCATTTTCTAGTTTTGCTGAGTTGTGTGAGAACTGTTAACTGGCTGTAATGTACAATTTTAGTTCTGTATGTGTGTAGTTGGCTGGGTTAGACAGTGTGTGTGGTGTTAATTAGTGTTGTTTAGTGGCTTAGACAGAGTAGCCAGAGGTGCAACAGTGTGCGTGTTGGAGACAAGCACGTACCATTATAACCGTTTAGCTGTGTACCGGTACTAGTAATACCAACATAGTAGAAAATTTGAGACAAAAAATAAATAAAAGAAATCGTAGTAACAATACCCATAGTACTAGTACCATTGAGCTCGTTGAGTGAGTCACGCGAGTACCAGTACTACTATGTGTAATAGTGCAAGTACCAGCACTAGTATACCGGCTCGAAAATCTAATCTACGATCAAAGATAAAATTTAAGAAAAAATACAAACAAAAGGAAAAATCTGTGTATGTCAGTACTAGTACCAGTACAACACCGAAATTCTGAGACTAGTACCAATATCGGTAACCTAGTTGAATGTGTGTGTAATGGAATTTGCCTATTCAATTTGAGAGTAGCGGAATTTAATGAGAGTACTTTCAAGAAATGATTTTGTGAGAATAGCGGGTTGACATAATTGAAGATAGCAACATAATCATAGCAATTAGTTAACTTGGCATAGACAATACTGTTGCAAGAGAGAATTTAGAGAACATGACAACAGTTGAGGACCGGATTTATGTGGAGCTGGTCCCCCCTCCAATAGGCATTTGTATTATGACTTCTCCCATAAAGAGAGAGAGACTTGTTACAATACATTCTTTGTGTTCCTTGTGACCTAGGTGAAGCAATGAAGATGGAAAGCTTCATGCATCATCATTAGGATAACCTAAACTTGAAGAAAGCTTTAACTATACCAAGCCTCAGTCCCAAGACCTCGAACACCTTCGAAGGTGGAGAGAGCTAGCAGGGAATGAGGGTAGGGAAGAGGAAGAAGAAACATTTCATACGAGAAAGAGCTAGTTCCTCACTTATCATAACTCTTGTGCTAGCATACATAATAGCATAGTAATGAAGAAGAAATAGATGGCAAGCTCAAGCATTGAAGCATGGCTCTTGGATGGATTTGCACTCCATAGCCAAGAGTGTTGGTGTAGGCTCTCAACCTCTACTTGCTTGGAGAAAGAGAGGGAGCTCTTGCACTTTGCATAGTACACAATGAGAGTGTTTGTGAGTGTGTGTGGGTGAGTATACCCCCTAAGCACCCCCCTAGCTTGCTTGGGTCGACCCTCCCTTGTAGCTCATGCTTGAAGCTCATTGGACCCCTCCAGGCCTAGCCAATCACAAGCAGGAGCCATTACAAGCAACAGGGATAGCCTTGGAAAAAGTGTCCCCCTTTCCCCTTTGAGAGAGAGGACTTGATAAATGCAAAATCAATTAATTAAATATCCTTTATTATCATTGGACCCCTTGGGTGGCCAACCAATAGGTTTCAGGCACACCATGAGGGCAACATGAGGAGGAACTTGACAAGTGTCCTTGCTGCCTCTTCAAGCTGGGGCTTCCCTTGTGTGTGTGTGTGTGTGTGTGTGTGTGTTCTCTCTCATCCCCCCCCTTGTAGGCTCGCCCCCCTCCTTGTAGGGATCTTTTTGACTTTGGATGAGCAAGCCCCTTAGTCATCAAGCATGACTAAGCACTTGAAGTAGGGGGTGTTCCCACAAGCATCTCAGGCAAGCTTCTCAAGGCACCTCAAGCACCTTAATCATGCACCAAGTCAAGCACCTCAAGCATGGAGCCATCCAAGCACCTCAAGCATCTTAATCAAGCACCTCAAGCATGACAAGCACCTCAAGCACGACAAGCACCTCGAGTTTGGGTCGGGTTCCCACCTCAAGCTCACTAAGGTCAAAGGACTTTTACACACATTATTGGAGGTCTTGAATGAAGCTAACCCTAAGGTCTTATGCTCCATTGGTTAGCCTTGCTCTTGATAGACCATCTCCCATTTGGGCCCCTTTACTATTGGCCCCGTGTTGAGATAGATCTATAAGCACATATCTATATCTTAACACTTGTTCCCGTTTATTCTCCCACACTAAGTGATCAATTTAATATGAGAAAATCATTTGGGTTGGTTAGATATTAGATTTTATGACAGTGTGTATTAGTAGTGTCAGTACCAGTACTGTACAAGTACCAATATTGAACCATTAAAGTACAGTACAATACCAGTACCAGTAATGGTAGCAAAGCTAGTACCAGTAAAGTCTGTGTGTGCAGTTTGCTGGGTGAGACCACTAAACTGGTTGAGTTAGCCTGTGAGTGTACCCGTAGTACCAGTACCAGTATCAATACTACTAGCACCAATGTAACACTAAAAATCTGAGCCCAATATCAGTAGTATCAGTAAAAGTCTGTGTGTGCGTAGTTGGCTATGTTAGACAGTGAGCTTGGTGTGTACCAATACCAATGCCCAGTGAGCTGGTTGAGTTTAAACGTCCTTGAGTGTCCAGTACTAGTACCAATGTGTGTATAGTACTAGCTCAAAAATTTGAGACAAAAAGTACAGTACCAGTAGCAGCTCAAAAATCTGAGACAAAAAGGGGAGGGTAAATTTGGGTTGCAAACACCCAAAAAACTAGGAGAGCGGCCTTCACCGGCACTCACCAACACTTCTAGAGTGTTGAGGTCACATGCACCTACGCTTCTTGTTGTGTGCTAGAGGATGATCACATAGAGAGTGTCTTCGTTGACGCAGGCACTCATTATTCCTCCACCTTAGGCTCTAGGCCCTCAGCGGGAACCCAAGGTAGTACCGCTCAGGACCCACATATTGCATCTAGTGACACTTCCTCTGACTACGACATCATGGAAGGTTACCCGATTCCTAATTCTGATAGTTCAAGCCAAGGCATGCATGCCATGGGTCCACGGTCCAGGCCGAGCATGGCCGCTTGAAGGAAACTTTTAGTAGAGCCATTCGCTCTGAACCTTGAGCTAGCGATGTGAATGAAGGGGGTGGGGAAGTAAATTCTCCATTCATGACCAACATAGACCCCATGCTCCTGGAGAGTGTGCATGTGAATACTCCATTCATCGCACGCCTACATGGTAGAAGCCTTGCCAAAGTGCAAGAGGTTGAGCGGTATATCATTACGGCTAGGGAAAAGGAAATCGAGAGCTTACGTAGGGCATATAAACGGAGAGAGAGTTAAAAGCAAAAGCCCCTATATCAACATCCATGCTAGGAGATCAATCGAGTGCTCCTTAATTAGTGACCACTAAGGGTCAACCCATAGAGAGCCACATTGCATCTAGTTCAAAGAACAATTTTAGCACCTCAATCCTAGATGGAGTGTTCCTAAATGAGGACTGGGATCACGAACTACAAACGGAAACTCTAACCGACTTATACACAGGTCACACCTATCAGGTGGGTTGATTAGATGTCCTACAATCCATAACGAGTGCTACTAGCGTAGAGGAGCAACAACAAAGAGTTTGTGATGTCATCCATAGGGTTATTGAGCTAGAGAGACAAAACAAAGGGATCCACATGCCTTCAATGGGTCTCATGAGATTCTTGGATATAGGGAAGACCAAGCAACCAACTTTATCGCAAATGGAGACTCCCTCAGTAAGCCCGATGGATCCTCCATATGTTGTTTCGCCAGGGGTCTCAGTACAATCTGAGCCCATAAGTGATAGCTTTACCTTTCCAAGTTTAGCTCATCTTTCTCTTGATGACACCACGGCTACCATGCCTACCCCACTGATGGGCATGCCAAGAAACATGCCATGGACCTCTTTTGTTAGTAAAGCACCGCTACATGGTAGCTCAATGCCTGCAACAATACCTACAAGTGTGTACCAATCATATACACCTATGGGTCCTCGTACTCATGTAGCTCCTACCCCTCCCATTGTTTCAACAACCTATGCTCCACAACCGCAACATCCAAGCCCTTATGAGACCATACCAGCTACCACATCTGCTATGCCTAGGACCACACATATGAACTTTGGGCCACCACATGACACGACACCGTACCAAACTTGGAACCCCAGGGCTTCCTATGCACCAAGCCCAATGCCAATACCTATTCCACATGGAGTCCCGGGAGCGCCTGTCCCCACGATACCTGCTCACTTAGGTGACTTGGCATCATTTCCTCAAGCTATCGGTTGATATATGCTGAGAATATGCGTAACACGCCTGAAGAGAGCCTAGAAGTAAGGCAGTACAAATAGCCAAGCTCAAACAACAATTTAGTGGAGATGGGGATGTGAGGAAGCATATCGAAGTGTTTGAAAAAATATGCGATTCCCTAGGAGAACACAATGACCTGCATAAGAGTGATGCTTTAAGCCTGACCTTGAGTGGAAAGGCTGGGGATTGGTATAGAACCCTAAGGGTGGAAGAAAAAACGATTTACCCTACACTTAGGAGACTGTTCTTGAAAGAGTACATACGAGAGGGAGTACTTTGGGGTGTAGCATCTCAACTCTAGAAAGCCCATGAGAGGAAGGAGAATCTGCGAGAGATTTTATCAGTTGCTTGAAGCATTTGAATTCTTGTGGTAATCCAAATGAGCTCTTCCATAATAACCAATTTCTTGATAGATTCATTAGGGGACTACGACATGAGGATATCTACAATGGCCTAGTCATTAGAGGTATCACCACTTGGGAAGCAGTCACCACCAATGCGATCCAATTGGAGGACAATTTAATGATTCAAGGAGGAAGAGTGTCTGTTGAGCCTAAATCTACTAGCTCGCAAGCATCGAGGCATCACCATAAAGCCTATTGCTAAAGAGCCAAAGATATCAGAGATGACTTTAGCATATCTCACCAAGGCCATTCAAGAAATTCTTAGAGACAATCGTGCTCCACAAAACAATCATATGTATCCAAGAAGGGAGCAACAATGGTGCTCAATTTGCTATGGTCTGCATAGTTCCAGTGAATGCCCTACTTTTAGAGTAAAATTCAATGGGAATTGCAATGCCTATGGGAGGTATGGTCAAGCTAAGGATTGCATAGTATTTAAATGCACAATGGCTAATAGACCACCCTTTGCATGGACAGACACACCTTGAGTGCCTGCATTGATGCCTGCCCCACTCTGGAACAAACGTCACAAAACACATGGTCCCTAGGGCCCAAAATGTTGTTCAAACAACACCCTTACCACCTCCTGTGCTAGGACCACAACCACTACATCCAAGAATCACTTCTGTGAATCAAGTGGGTTATGAGTCATCTATTGTTGGTTTGCAAGGCTGTGAGGAAGATATAGACCCTAATATGGCCTATGGGATTGATGCACTTGAAGAAAGTCCACAATATTACATGGAAGACTATTGGGGACAATTCAAACCTGTCTATCAAGTAGCTTCTCTTGTTGCAAGAGACCAAAATATCAATTACATTGACAAGAGACCACCTCTTCAATGCTATGAGTGTGGAGGTCCACATTGTGTAGCCGAGTGTCCTATTAGGCTACAAAATAATGCTACACTAATGCAAACCAATCAAGCGAGCACGTCTATAATGCTGATACTCATGTGTAATCGATGTGGCATAGATCATTTGATTGTCCAATGTCCGAATAATCCAAATGCATCAAAGATCATGCCATTAAACTTGATTGAGGTTACCGAGGAGCCATCACAAAGTACACGTGTGATACCAGTAAATGTAGTCACATGATCGATGCTCCGAAAACAAAATTATATTCTTGAAGAAAGAGACACGGCATCAATTGCCCAATCTTAGAAG
Organism: Adiantum capillus-veneris; assembly: GCF_014529385.1. Lineage (NCBI taxonomy): Eukaryota > Viridiplantae > Streptophyta > Polypodiopsida > Polypodiales > Pteridaceae > Adiantum > Adiantum capillus-veneris. The sequence continues at coordinate 30,028,378 of NC_140957.1, forward strand.
AAGAAGAAAACACAAAGAAAGAGATCGCAAAAAGAAGCGAAGTCTGACCCCAGTTCAAAGACCAACATAGGGACTGGTGAGGAGCCCGTATATGAATGACGCTGAAGAGGATTCTGATTCAGGTGAAACCATGGAGACTAAATGACCACTAGGAAAGAAAAAACCAACCAAGATTGTCATGAGCCACAATGGCCAGGACCCAAGAAGAAGGTAGGAACTTACCCAAACCCTACACAGGAGATTGAACGAGTCAAACAATTAAGCAGTTTGGTAGAAGAGACCCAAAGGGATCTAGAGCTGACACCTAGGCAGATGCAGATTACCGACACAATGTTATGTACGCAAAAGCAACCTCACAAAGTCCATAGACCACTAGCCATACCTAGTGTCATCCAAGAAGAAAGTGACTTTAAGTTGTGGAAAAGTGGACGTACTCCTTTCTTGTTGGAGAGAATGTGTACAGGGAGACTACTTGACCCTATCGAAGAAATGGAGATCCCATCTTCCCCACGTCAAGGGACTGAAGCCCAGAAAGTACAGTTAAATATTACCAAATCGATGGATTTCATGGCTTTAGAAGTTAGAACCACCATCATGTCCAAACTATACGGAGACCCCGAGCTATTCTTAGCTCTTAGATCTTTCCTCAATGGAGAATAGAAAGTCAGGCTATCACAATTTGCACAGATGGATGGAGCTAGGGAGGTGCCAATAGAGGAGGAACACTTGGATTCTCAACCCAACCTAGATGAGAACTCTGTTGTGGAATTACCTGTTAACAAGTTGAGACAATACTTTGAAGGCAATGAATCCAATGCGACCATACCAATCACTACTAAGGGATTAACTGTGAAGGAAATCCTTGATGGTGGCGTTGGGGTTAGCATTGTGACTAAAAATTGATGTGAAACTATGGGAAGACCTCACCTTGGGACCACAAACATAGTGGTAAAGATGGCCAATGGGACTATTGTTAAGCCTATTGGGATGCTAGAAGATCTCAAATCAAGGTCTTTGGACACAAAATTAGGAATATCTTCATTGTTATGGATTTTTCCAAGCACACTATGTCATCTCAGATGATCTTAGGATGTCCTTCCATGAGGGAATCAAAAATGGTGCATGACTGGTCTAAAAACCGTGTCTACTTGCAGTTCCAAGACTCTGTTATTCGAGTGGATCTTGTAACTGGTCAAGCACACCCTCTAGGAAACAGATTTATAATTAATTATAGATCTGACACCCACAGTTCACTCGGCCCCATTGCAGTATTGTTACACGTGTAAAGTGGACACTGACATTGGGGAAGATTCTCCTTATATGGATGTTCTACTTGGGATGACTGAGTGTGACAATGTGGATTGGGTCCACCTAATAGCAACCATAGACACTTGGGGAAATAGGGGGACGACCTGGGTAACACCTGAGGGGGATGAAATGCCACAACTCGCACCTTTAAATATTATAGGAGCAATGCATATAGCTTCCGATAAGACCCATCACAATATAACTTAGAAAACATACAAATGGGTCTCTAAAGCTTTTTTAGCGACCATTGCTCATGCTAAAAAATAGAAGCCTTGTGAGAAACGCCCCACTCGCTCCCAAAAATGTAAGAGAACGTTGAGTTGGATTCCTAAACGACTATTGGAAGCCGAAGGCTACTATGTGAAGGAAACGATCAAATTTGGGTGCCAAAACGGCAATTGTGTTCTTGCTTGTCACCTGACCCATGTGAGTCAAATCTTATAACGATAAAGCCGAGTGAAGATCGTGGGAAGGGAAAAATCACAAAACACTATACACCGGTCCAGAGCTAGTATGGGTACCCAAGCGAGAAAGGCTTGTGTCGCTCAGCTCAAAAATAGACAAAACAAATGAAGCTTCTTGCTCTTCATGTAGTTCCTATACGGAAATAGAAGCTTCGACACAACCTCCACTACCATTGTACATATCCATACAAACAAGAAAAAATTTGCACCTCCCATTGTAAGTTCACCACCTACAACATTGTTGCAAATAAAATCATGGGAGAGTACCTTACCACCCTTGCAACTAGATGAAATTCCTAGGGTGGTTGAAAACTATTGGCCAAAGTCTTCACCATAACAACTTGGAACAATTGGTTTCAAAAGGTGACGACATCATTCCAAAAGTATGATGTACCCAAGGAAGGGGGGAGTGTTTGCTGACATCTATCATTCACTTGCTCCCCTCTTAACCTTCCTCCCTGACCTATGAATCTCCCACTCTTAGGGAATGTATATATATAGCCCTATACTCAAGAAAACAAAAATTAAAAAAGTAAAAGAGCAAGAGCCACCAAACAAAAAGATGGAAACGTACAAGTTCTAGTACATGACCCAAAATCATAAAAACACATTATGCACAAGGACACAATCTTTTAACATGACGGGAACATGACCCTTATAATATTTTCACTTTAACCATCATCTATCTGTGTGTACAGATATAGCTAGTATGCTAGAGTCATCCACCCCTACCTTGGGTGAGAAGTACCCTCTTTACTTTTCACAAGTGTTTCACATAGTCTACCCAGTGCTTGCATGTGAATGGGATTTGGTAGATACGCTAGCATGTGAGAGGAATTTCGAGGAATATCCTACCCTTTTGACCAAGATGACTATAGACATCTAGTGACCTTCTTAGTAAACATTTGTTCCTCTAATGATGAGAAAGAGTTACAAGATGGCACATATGGTCTCATGAATGATGACTTTGTTTTTCTCGACGATGACGAGGATAGAGGTTTAGTCTTAGGGTTACCTCCCCATCTCTACAATATCCTATTCCCTTGACTCTCTAGGGGGGTGCAAATAATTAGGTTAGGGTTCCTTATGATTGTTTGATTGTGTTCAATAAAGGTTGGTGCCTCTTCCCACTGATGTGCCTCCTAGAGGTATTCCTTGTGTTTTCTAGTGTGTATAGGAATATATTGTTGTTGTTAGGATTTGGAACTTCATGGATTCTTTCTCTCGTTCACTCTTCAAATCAAGCGCGATCATCAACACGAATAGGTGTTTCTTGTCCATAACCATTGCCCCTTGTCTTCTTTTTAGCATCAATGATTATCTGCTTTAAATGTGATTGGTAGCACAATATTTATCATATTTGCTTAGATTAAAAATTAGACTCAAGATAATTTCATGTCATAATACCTTGTCTAGGTTTAATTTTTGAGCAGTCTGATTAAGCTAGTTTGACCAAGTTAGGCATTATAGACCTTCTCTTAATACCATGGGGAATACCTTCCTAATAATCAATGGTTACTTTAGGTTCTTAATCCGATTTAGACAGCATTATGTGCAATGTACTAGGGTTTCCTGGTGGGCTTAGTCCCTATTGACCTTTAGCTTCAGTATTATAAAGGGTGTTTACTAGTGTGATGAACCTGGGGAGGGTAACAATGTTATATGACCCCCCAAAGTTACAAAATTAAAATGTTGAAAACGAATAGACAAAAAAATCAAAAGTGGCACAATGTAAAATCTTAAGTTGGAAGAGAAATCCCAGCTTGATTTGGTACTTCACTCGCATGTATCGCCTATGGTACTAGAGTCCTAGAGGTTCCCAGTGTGGGCGCTTTTCCTTGAAAAGCAAAAAACCCAAGGCATACAAAATAAGCGCACACATCAAAATTGAATCAATGTGAAAAGCTTTGGGGGGTCAAAGAAAAAGGTATAAGCTAGCGATGATTTCATGAGCAATTCCTTTTATCATAGCTTAACTACAAGGTCTTCTAGGTATAGCCTCTACTCAACCCTTAGACATGAAATACTTGGCTCTTGCGATTAAACAACTTAATTAACCAGAGAAAATTGAGAAGTTTGCCCATGGTATTAATAGTTAATCTCTAGTACCTTTCGATTATTAAATTAGCGACCCTAGACTTGTTTAGTTTTTGACCTTTATAACTGCTTATGCGTTGGATTATATTACAGTTTAATGTTTACTACTGACAAATTGTTAAATATTTTGTTACCAATCAATTTGTGTGCCTACAACTACATATGCTTTTAAAGTATATGAGAATGCAGTTATTGTGCCAATTTTGGTTGATTTTTTAGTGAAGAAGGCTAAGGGCATTCAATCTCGGATGCTCTTCCACCTCGACGAACGGGCTTCATCTCAATAGCTTTCAAGGATGGAATCTACATCAGGAAGGGGGGCATGTTAACCCTCATGGACACCCTATCACCTTCGACAGATGCATATTATTTATTTGGTTGAGTCATGGACCGGGCTTGTTAGTTCAATAGGTGTGTAGGTGATCGTCGATGAGAGGCGCACCACTTATCTTATTTGTATAGTAGTCTTGCAACGATTGGCCACTATGAGCGCCCATGTGTGAATGGGTCAAACTCTTATAGAAGGTCCATTTGACCTAAAAATCCTGATTTTGGGAGGTGTAAGCTAAGAAGTGCTCTTGATCCATCTCTGTCTCCTTCTCCTTCGTGTGCTCACATGTGTATGTGTGTGTGTGTATGCTTGAGAGAGAGAGAGAGAGAGAGAGAGAGAGAGAGAGAGAAAGAGAGAGCGTGTGTGATTCTTAACCTCCTAATCTTAGGGAATGTATGCATATAGCCCTATACTAAAATTAAAAAAAAAAAGAGAGAGTAAAAAAAGCAAGAGCTACCATACAAAAATCTTGGAACTAACAAGATCCGGTCTATAAACCAAAACTCATAGTGACACATCACGCACAATGACACAACCCTTATGATATTTTCAAACTAACCAAACTCTATCTGTGTGTATAGATATTGCTAGTATATCAGAGTCATCCACTCATACCTTGGGTGAGAGGTACCCTCTTTACTTTTTTCAAGTGTTTCACATGGTCTACCATGTGCTTACCTCTGAATGGGATTTGGTAGATACACTAGCAGGTGAGAAAAATTTTGAGGAATTAGAATGGCTAATACGTCTCTTGACCATGATTGATCCCTACTTAGTAGAGAACATCTCCAATTGCACAAGATTATCCTTTTGAGCAAGATGAATATCCACACCTAGTGACCTTCTTAGTGAACCTATGTGCATCTGAAAGATGAGGAAGATTTACATGATTTCACGGATGGGACACATGGAGTCTCATTGAGGATAAATTTATTTATCTTGATGATGATGAGGATAGAGGTTTAGACTTAGGGTTTCCAGTCCATCTATACAATATCCTGTTCCCTTGACCCTTTAGGGGGGTGCAAATAGATAGGTTAGGGCTCTTTATGTTGTTTTGGTTCTGTTCAATAAGGGTTGGTGCCTCTTCCCATTGATGTGCCTCCTAGAGGTATTTCCTAGTGTGTACACGAATGTATTGAAGTAGCTGGGATTTCGAACATGAGGCATGTTTTCAAGTCCACTCATCGAATCAAGCACGATGGCCATTACAAATAGGTGTTCCTTGACCATTATCGTTGCTTGTTGTTTTTTCTAGCATCTACGTTTGTCTGCTTTAATCGTGATTGGTAGCAATATGTTCAACACATTTTCTTAGTATTAGACATTAGATTCGATATAATTTTATGTCATAGTCCCTTGTCTAGGCTTATGAATCGAGAATTCTAGCTAAGCCAGTTTGACCATGGTAGAGCGTTAGAGGTCTTCACTTAAAACCGTAGGGAATGCCTTCCTAATTTTCAATGGTTATTTAGGCTCTGAATCTGATACTATGAAGCATTGCGTACAATGTGCTAGTGCTTTCTAGTGGGTTTAATTCCTCTTGACCTTTAGCTTAGGTATCATAAAGGGAGTTTGACTATTGTGATGAGCTTGGGAAAGGTAGCAGTGTCAAAATAACCCCCCAAAGTTACAAAATTGAAATGCAATGAAAGAAAAAAAACAGAAAAACAAGAAAACAAAAACAAAAGTGCCAAAAATGTAAAATCTTAAGCTAGAAGAGAAAGCTTGGCTTGATTTGGTACTTCACTTACATGTATTGCCTATGGTACTAGATCCCTAGAGGTTCCCATTGTGGGCACTTTTCCTTGAGAAGAAAAAAGCCCCGGGCATACAAAATAAGCACACACGTCAAATGACTTTGAGTCAATGTGAAAAAAAAAGAGCCCAAAAGATCAATTAAAGCTCTATGTGGAAACAAAGTATATATCATAAACACTTTGGAGGGTCAAACAATGGGAACAATTCAAGCGATGATTTCATGTGCGATTCCATTTATCATATCTTAACTAGATGGTCTTCTAGGTATAGCCTCTAGTTAGCCCTGGGACATGAAACACTTTGCTCTGGCGATTAAAAATTCTAATTGGCTATAGAGAATTGAGAATATTGCCCATGGTATTAATAATTGACCCTTAGTTCCTATTGACAATTAAATTAGCAACCCTAGACTTTTTGATTCGTTGACCGTTACAAGTGCTTATGCATTTGATTATATTTCATTTTAATGTTTACTTCTCAACAAAGTTTTTAGTATTCTATTACCAATCATTTTGTGTGCTTATTCATTGCATATGCTTTTTAATTATCCATGTTCTCATGAGAATGCAGTTACTATGCCATTTTTGGTTGACTTTGTAGTGTTCAATTGAAGCTAAAGAGTTGAGCTCTAGTAGAGGAAAAGTGCAGCTACTTGTAGAATTAAACTTCTTGATTGAGAGCACGTCCATGATCCACTAAAATGTTTAACTACTATAGGACTCATACGAGTGGACCCACCAAGTTCCTACTTTTTGAACATACCTCGAACATACCTTCCTAAATTCCGAGGGTGGAATTTACATAAGGAAGGGGAGCATGTTATCTTTGTTCATTCTTATTATTATTATTGAGTTATCGGCCAGGCTTGTTGGCTCCACACATGTATTTATGGGTGATCACTGATGATAGGCACACACCATATTTAGGGGAGAGAGAGAGAGAGAGAGAGAGAGAGAGAGAGAGAGAGAGAGAGAGAGAGAGAGAGAGAGAGAAGCATACTAACTGTCAACCAAGTGTGGGTGCCCATATGTGAATGGGACAACTCACGTAAGGTTCTGTAACCCTAACCTTTTCTTATTCTAGAATATATGGTTTGCTTACTGTCATAAAAACTAATATCTAACTATACCCAAATGAATTTCTCATATTAAACTGATCACTTAATGTGAGAGAATAAAGTGGAACAAGAGTTAGAATATGGATATGTTCTTTAGATGCATCTCAGCACGGGACCAAAGGTAATGGGTCCAAACGGGAGATGGTCTATCAAAGAGCAATGCTAATGTAGTTTAAAAGACCTTAGTGTTAGTTTCATTAGAGACCTCCAATAGTTAGTGTGAAAAGCCTTGGACCTTAGGTAAGCTAGGAATGTTCTTGAGGTGGGAACCCGGCCCAAGCTTAAGGTGCTTGTCGTGCTTGATGATTGGGATGCTTGAGGTGGGAACCAGGCCCAAGGTTGAGGGGCTTGAGGTGTCAAAAAGTCAACAATTATCCCTACAAGGAGGGGGCAAGCCCTACAAGTAGGGGACATGAGAGAGAACACACACACCCTCACACTAGGCAAGCCTAAGCCAAGGAGGCAACAAGGACACATGTCAAGCTCCTCTCCATGTTGCCCACATAAGGTTCCTAGAGCCTATTGGTTGGCCTCTCAAGGGATCCAGTGAGAAATTAGTTGATTTAATTAATTTTTAAAGCACTATTCAAGCCCTCTCTCTCAAAGGGGTAAGAAGGACACTTGTCCTAATACTACCCTTGTTGCTTGATATGCACTAAGCATGTGATTGGCCAATCTTGAGGAGGTCCAATCAAGTGCAAGCTAGTGCTAGAAGAGGGCGTTGACCAAAACAAGGAGGGGGCTAGCTTGGGGGGTATACTCTCCCGCGCACACACACGCACTCATTGTGTGATTTGCAAGGTGCAAGAGTTCCATCTCCTTCTCCAAGATTATAGAGAAGCTGAGAGACTACACCAACACTCTTGGCTATGAAATGCAAATCCAACCAAGAGCCATGCTCCAATGCTTAAGCTTGACATCTTCTCCATCTTCATTACTATGCTATTATGTATGCTAAGAAACAAGAGTGATGAGAAGTGATGAACTATTTCTTTCACCTATGAATGTTTCTTCTTCCTCTTACCTACCATCATTCCCTGATAGCTCTCTCCACCTTTGAAGGTGTTTGAGGCCTTGGGACTGAGGCCAAGGATGGTTCCTTGTAACATTTAATGGCCTAAAATCTTATGTGTAGCGGAAATTAGCATGAACATAGTGAGCATTTCATTAGAGTTGATTCCTAATGAGAATTACAAGAGTGCTTGGGTGGAGAGAGCAACAAAAAGCATAACACCTAGTTAGAAAGCATCGACAATACTTTCAAAAGAGAGAGCAATTAAGCTATTGACAACAGTTGAGGACCGGATTTGCATGGAGCCGGTCCCCCCTCCAAAAGGCTTTGTATTATGGTTTCTCCCATCAAAAGAGACATTGTACAATACAATTCTTTGTGTTCCTTCAAGACGAGCTAGTGCAATGAAGATGGAAGCTTCATACACCAAGCAAAACACTTAATCAAACACAACTTGAATTATCCCCGTTCTCAGACCCAAGACCTCACACACCTTCGAAGATGGTGAGAGCTAGCAGGGTATGAGAGTAGATTGAGAGGAAAAAGAAGTATCTTACGAGAAAGAAGTACATCTCCTCACATAATCACTCATATTAGCATAGCTTAGCTTAGTAATTAGCTTGGTAGAGAAGATGAGCATGCATTGAAGCTTGGCTCTTGGTTGGATTTGCATCCACATGCCAAGAGAGTGTTGATGTAGGCTTCTATCTCACAAGCTTGGAGTAGGTGATGAGCTCTCCATTAAAGCTTGGGAGGAGATAGAGTATTTTCCCTTCACACATGGTCAAGTGTGAGAGTGTGTGTGTCAATGCCAAGCAAAAATCAGCCCCCTCTCTCTCTTGGGCGAGCCCTAGCTGCTAAGTTAGTCTGGCTTTTGCCTCATTGGACCTCCCCAGGTCAAGCCAATAGGGATTAAGCAGCATAAGTGATAGCCTTCTGACATGTGTCCCCCTTTCCCCTTTTGTGAGAGCTTTAGATAATTAAATAATTAAACTAAACTCTCATTGGACCCCTTTGCCTCCTGGCCAATAGGAATCAAGCAAGCCATGGGGCTCCTGAATGCTCATTGGACCCCTTGGGAGACTGCCCAATAGTCTTCTAGGACACTTAATTCTTATTGGTTTCTTTTATTAAATGTTTTTAAATTAATTAAACTAGATTTACTCTAGCCTAATTCTCATTGGTCCACTTCAAGGGTCTTCCAATAGGAATTGGGCATACCTTGTGGGCATCTGGCCTAGGGAGCTGACATGTGTCCCTCATTCCCTTTGTGTAAAGGGAGCCTGTGTGTGTGTGTGTGTGGCTTTCTCTCTCATCCCCTAGCTTTGGGGCTCGCCCCCTCCCATGTAGGGATGTAGAAAGACTTTTTGGGCACACACTAAGCATCCAATTTTCCCTAAGGTTGACCTTTGGACACAACCTTTGAATTTTGGAACCTTAGCATTTTGGAAGTCTTAATGGGCTGAACCTTAGGGTCTTTTTAGCCCGTTGTTTCACATGGCTCTTTTGCAGATGGCCCCCCCTTTGGATCCCTATTTTCCCTCCTTTGGATCCCTACTGTGGCCGGTCTGCAAACTTAACCAATATTCTAGCTTTTTCTCCCTTGGCACTTCCCCACATTAAATGATCAGTTTAATATGAGAAAATCATTTAGGAGAATTAGATATTGATTATTATGACATTCCTACTTTTTACAAAGCCTATGTTACGCTCATGATGCATGAAGCTTTCCATCTTCATTGCATCACCTAGGTCACAAGGAACACAAATATTTTATTATACTAAGTCTCTCTTGATGGGAGAATTTATAATACAAAAGCCTATTGGAGGGGGGACTGGCTCCACATAAATCCGTTCCTCAACTATTGTCAAGTTCTCTAAACTCTCTCTCTTGCAAAAATATTGTTCATGCCAAGTTAATTAAGTACTATGGTTATGTTTCTACCGCTTATTACATTCACCCTCTATGTTCTCAAATTAGTCTCACAAAAATGCTCACTCTAACTCTCTTAATTCCGCTATTCTCAGAGTTCATAGGCCATTTCCATTACATTGGTATCAGAGATATTGGTTTCTCTTTTCTTGCTTAAGAAGAGAGGTCATTAAGTTGTCCCCATGAAAGATTGGGCATGTTTATTGCAATAGGGTAAGTGGGATAGGGATCTATTATCTTGGTTGAGAAGGACTTAGTTCGAGGTACACCATTGGGAACTATAGTCTTAATAATGGAGCCTCTCGGGGCTTGCCTTTGGCTTCGCCATTATTGAGCTACAAGCAAGCTCCAAATGAACCATAATCAACCGAGCAATGTTAGACCCTCTCCACTAGTCTTTGCAATCAACAGTGTCTAAACCACGGGTGTGGCTGCTTGAGAATTGATTTTCAAAGGTAAAGAAGAGTAGCAACTAAGGCTTTTGAGGGTACCAAAGCACAAACTAATTCTATACATAAGTATAATTAACATGTCTGAAAATAACCAAGAGAGTAGAATGAACATTGATAATTTGATTTTGCTCATGAAGGTGCTAATGATGATGCCCCCATGTTTGTTAATTACCTTGCTACTAGGTTGCAGCAAGCTATGGGCAACCCTGCTTTGCAAGCCAAAGTTACTCAACAACTTCGTGCTTATGGGATTCCCTTCCTCTCGAAGAGGAGAGAGAGCTTAGGAGGCCTCTTGATGAGACCCCCAAAAGAAGACTCTCTCCCATAAGAGAGGAGGAATCCAAAGAACGAGAAATAAGTGAATCCCTAAGTTCCTCTAAAGATGTGGCTCCACGAAGACGGCGGTCTAGACGATCGCCAACTCCTCCCAAGAGGAAACGGTCAACCCACAGTCCTTCTCCTCATCACTCCAAAAGGGAAGAGATGAAACAAAGGAAGAAAAGAGTAAGAAAGAGGTCACCCTCTTCTCCCTCTTCTTCACCTTCCTCCTCTTCCGACAAAAGCAATAGCTATTCTCCTAGAGAATACAAGAGGGGAGGACATCGATCAACTCAAATGACAGAGTTTTGGAACTGTAATTAGACATGGTTTTAAACCAGTCAGGCACCACTCATGAAAGGACATCCTAAGATCATCTTAGATGACATCGTGTGCTTGAAAAAATCCATAACAATGAAGGTATGCCTTACCTTGTGTCTAAGGACCTTGGCCTTGAGATCTTCTAGCATCCGAATGGGTTTAATAGTGGTCCCATTGGCCATCTTTACCACTATGTTTGTAGCCCAGAGGTGAGGTCTACCCATAGATTCCCAACAATTTTTAGTTAGAATGTTGACCATCAAGGATTCCCTTCACATTTAATCCTTTAGTAATGATTGGTAGGGTTGCATTGGATTCATCCCCTTAAAAGTATTGCCTCAACTTGTTAACAAGTATTTCAACAATAGAGTTCTCATCTAAATTGGGTTGTGGATCTAAGTATTCCTCTTCTATTGGCACTTTGTTAGCCCTATCCATATGTGAGAATTGTGGTAACCCAACTTTCAGATCTCCATTGAGGAAAGCTTAAAGAGCTAGGAATAGCTCAAGGTCTCCATACAGTTTAGACATGATGATGGTTCTAGCTTTTGAAGCCATGAAATCCATCAATTTGGAAATATTTAACAGAACTTTTTGGGCTTCACTTCCTTGACATGGGGAAGATGGAATATCCACTTCTTCAATAGGGTCATGTAATCCTTTCGTGAGCATCCTCTTCAACAAGAAAAGAGTATGCCCGCTTTCCAATGATTTAAAGTCACTTTCTTTTTGGATGACACTAGGCAAGTGTAGTGGTCTATGGTCCTTGTGTGGTTGATTTTGTGTAGGAAATATTGTGTTTGTAATCTGAATCTGCTTAGGTATTGGCTCTAGCTCCCTTTGAGTCTCTTCTACCAAACTCCTTGATTGCTTGACTCCCTTGATCTCCTCTATGGGGTTTTGGTAAGTTTTGATCTTCTTCCTAGGTTCCTTGGGTTTTGGCCATTGTGGTTCATCATGATCCTTTTTTTAATCTTTCCTAATGGCCATTTTAGTTTCCATGGTCTCATCTGAATCAAAAGCATTTTTCAAGGTCATTCAGATACACCGGGTCATCACTAGTCCCTATGTTGGTCTTTGAACCAAGGTTTGAATTTGTTACTTTTTGCAATCTCTTCCTTCGTGTTTTTCTTCTTATTTTGGGATTGGGCAATTGATGTTGCATCCCCACTGAGTCTCTTTCCTCAAGAATATAATTTTGACTTTGAAGCATCAATCATGTGAGTATTTATTGGTACCACATGTGTACTTAGTGATGATGCTTCAACAATCTCAATTAAGTTCAATGGCATGATCTTTTGTGCATTTGGATTATTATGACATTGAGAAATCAAATGATATATGCCACATTGATTACACATGAGTATCGGTATTGTAGATGTGCTCCCTTGATTGGTTTGCACTAGTGTGGCATCCTTCCCACTCATAGTCGAGCTTAAATCCTTACACTTATGCAACTCATTGTCCTCTTCCAAGGAATCGCATACGTGTTCAAATACCTTGGTATGCTTTCTAACATCTCCGTCTCCATTGAATTTTTGTGTAAGCTTGGATACTTGTATTGCCTTTATTCTAGGCTCTCTATCAGGCATGCTACACATATTTTCAGTAATAGATCGACCAATAGCTTGAGCAAATATTGCCAAGTCACCCAAGTGAGCAGGTATAGTGGGCAGAGGTGCTCCTCGGACTACATGTGGATTAGGGGTTGGTAATGGGTTTGGAATACCCGGGGAGGTCACCTAATAGAAATGCAACCTATCACGTGAGTTCAACAGAAGGGTATTTAAAGTTCTTGAAACTTACAGAAATATATATACAAAAGGGCATTATTTTTTCAAACTTGAAAAAAACTGACAGATTTCAAAAGAAAAGGGTACATTATAAAAATTCACAGATAAGGGGTTTTACAAACATGTCTTGAACGCACGTGATATGGTAGTTTTACACATAGTGAACCCCCCGAGTTGGAATAGGGGTTGTCCTTGGGTCCCAAGCTTGGTACGACATTACGCCATGCGATGGCTCGAGGTCCATATGTGTGGCCCTAGGCCTAGCAGACGCTTGGGGGGTTCACCATTTAGTACCCTCTATATAATGTGCATTCGCGGGGTATTAAAAAAAACCCTCTTTTAACATGTTTGAATGAGTAAAATGACCCCTTATTTTAGGATTTTGTTTTTCAAATTGAATATTAAAACCCCTTATTAATGTAACCCTTTGAAATTGCCTAAATTTTTTGTATTTTAAAACCCCTTCTTTGGAACTCATGCTATACATTAACATGATTACTTAGTGAACCCCCCGAGAGCAGACGTGGGGTGTGACATGTTAATGCTAGCCGATATGGATCCATTGAAATAAGGGCTTGGATATCGTGGTAGTGGAGCATAACTTGTTGAAATAGTTGTGGGTGTAGGAGCTACATGAGCACGAGGGGAAACATGTACATATAGTTGATACACACTTGTAGGTAATGTTGTAGGCATTGTGCTACTAGGTAGAGGTGCTTTACTAACAAATGAAGTCCATGGTGTATTTTTTTCCATGCTCATCACTAGGGTAGGCATGGTAACCATTGGGTCATCAAGGGAAAGATGAGATAAATTTGGAAAGTTAAAACTATTGCTTGTGGGCTCAGACTGTACTGAGACGCCTGGTGAAACAACATATGAAGGATCCATCGGGCTCAACAAGGGAGTCTCCATTTGTGATAAGGTCATTTTTTTGGTCTTCCTTATATCCAAGAATCTTATGAGACCCATTGAAGTCATGGAAATCCCTTTATTATGTCTCTCTAACTCAATAACCTTGTGGATGACATTGCAAACTGTTTGTTGTTGCTCCTCTACACTGTTAGCACCTAATTTGGATTGTATCACATCCAACCAACCCACATGGTAGGTGTGACCAGTGTATAGGTCAGTTAAAGTCTCTATTTGTAGTTCATACTCCCAATTTCCATTTAGAAATGCCCCATCTAGGATTCAGGTGTTAGGGGTGTTCTTCAAAGTAGATGCGAGGTGGCTTCCTATTGTCTGACCCTTAGTGGTTGCTAATTTGGGAGCACTTGACTGCTTGACTGGCATAGCTATTTCCATATGTGCCTTTTCCTTTAGTTCTCTCTGTTGATCTACCTTGTGTAAGCTTTCACTTTCCTTTTCCCTAGATGCAAGGATATATCACTCAACCTCTTGCACTTTGTCAAGGCTCCTTCCATCAGGTAATATAACTTCAGAGGGGAATAGCTCTAAGGGGCCAAAGAGTGTAGTGGATGGAATATTCCCATGGGCACTCTTAAGGAAAGTGGGGTCTAGGTTAGACATGAAAGGTGAATTTACCTCTCCACTCCCTTCATTCATTTCACTAGCCGCATGTTCGGAGCGGGTGTCTCTACTAAAGATCTCTCTTAAGCGGCTAACCATGCCAGAACGAGGCCGTGGGGCCAAGGCATGCATGTCTTGACTGGGCTGTAGACATTCCCTATGATAAACTACCTCAAAGAGCTATGGTTGTAAGTGAAGCCACTGTTTTGTGGTTCCGTTTTACTATGCACATTGCATGTCTGACTCCATTCTAAGGTACAGTGTTGTTAAAGACTTTCCACCACTAATTTTGTATCCGTGGAGAGAAAGAGAGGGAGAAAGACAAAGAGAGAGAGAGAGAGAGAGAGAGAGAGAGAGAGAGAGAGAGAGAGAGAGAGAGAGAGAGAAAGAGAGGGAGAAAGACAAAGAGAGAGAGAGAGAGAGAGAGAGAGAGAGAGAGAGAGAAAGATAGAGAAGGTAGAGATAAGAGAGTAGAAAGTCATTTATGAACTCCATCTTGGGGACGTAAAGAAGATCTTGCAAACAACTACATACCTAAGCTCTTTACTTACTTGCAAGCTCATATGCGCAAACGCCTTGTCCGATCCATTTCCACATGTGAGCTTGCAAAGAACTACATACCTAAGCTCATATGAGCTACATGCAAACTACTACGAACATAATCATATATCTAAGTCTAAATTTAAACCGTGATATACCTTGAAGCTAAACTTAAATATAAAAACTAAATTCAAAATCTAATCTTAAATCTAAACACTAATTATCATTAAATATCCCTAACTATGCTATAAACCTTAAATATAGAGTAAAATCCTAAACCTAACCCCAAAGCTCTAGCATTAAATATAAACCTAAACTCTAACTTAAATATAGAAACTAAATCCTAACCTATGACTCTCTCTCTCTCTCTCTCTCTCTCTCTCTCTCTCTCTCTCTCTCTCTCTCTCTCTATCTATATATATCATAGTACGTTTATTTACAAAGATGGACATTGATGAAGCTCTTCACCAACCAATGCACTACTTTCTCGGACAACACAGACATTAGATTAGATCCACAAGGAGTTCATTGGATTGGTCTCATAAATCATTTTGATAATTTGAAGACGTTTAATATAACATTTCATTTCATATTCTCTCTCTCTTTCTCTATGTCTCTATTTATTTCTCTCTCTCTCTCTCTCTCCTCTATGTGTGTGTGTGTGTGTGTGTGTGTGTGTGTGTGAGAGAGAGAGAGAGAGAGAGAGAGAGAGAGAGAGATGGGAAAGAAACATGAGAGGGAGGAGAGGGAAGGAGCATACCTAGCTCTCCTTCCTCTCCTTGTGTGTGTGTGTGTGTGTGAGGGGGGGGGGGGGGGGGGGGGGGGGGGGGGAGAGAGAGAGAGAGAGAGAGAGAGAGAGAGAGAGAGATGGGAAAGAAACATGAGAGGGAGGAGAGGGGCACGGGTATACCTGTTTCGTAAGAGCACCAAAACTCAAATCTATAGATCTGAGTTTTTGGCGCTCGTGGATTATTTTTTTACAGGGTCGACGTCGCTATAGCCGTCGTTATAAGCGTCACTATGCAACAAATACTATAGAGACACCGTGTGAGCGTCACACTGCTTTCGTTGCTACTTTGAAGAACCTCTTGTAGTGTTTCTCCTTTTTTAACTGTATGTCGGTCCGTTCAACTATCAATGCCAGCTCATCTCGGGCGAAAATGACACAACTTTCTCTGATATCATGGGAGGCAACAATTGTCTCCTTCGAGGAAAAGTCTATTGGTCGTTGTAGCACAAAATGTACATATAATTTTTTTGCAAAATATAATGTAGAATCTGCATTGTGCAATGGATGGCCATAAACTTCCAAGTAGATCCTCTCAGTGTTATCTTTGATCGCTTCGTGAAGGCACTTCGATACCTTCTACCATCCTTTCTTTATTTTCGTATCCTCACATGGCCATATTGTTTTAATCATATCCTTGGTCACTTATTTATTGATATATTTCCATTGCATGTGGTTTGGATTTGCCCATTTTAATAGTCATCAAGCAGTGTGTGTTGCTTGTTGTGCCAACATACCGTGTGCTAGAGATTTCATGCATTGAAACGCATTAAAAACCACTTATGTTTGATCATCTGGCACTGGTTGGGTATCACAAACTTGTTCTTCATCGGCCATAATATCTTAGTATTGCAATGGAAAAATAGACAAATATTCAATATCTTTGACAAAAATATATTCTCGCGATTCAACATTCTCAAAGATACCACAACATGCATATGTCTCATCCACTACACAACATGTCGTATCTTGGTTCAATCAAATCACAGCTGATGCAAAAATGAAAAATCACAATTGATTGAAACAATTGAACCACAAAACAAATGACTAAAGACAATTGATCTAATTGAACCACAAGACAATTGATGAATGGCACGCATAATAATTTTCTTTAAATATGGCGTCATTTTTACACTAAACAATAAAAAAAAAACATATCAAATACAATTTCATGGGTGCACATTGCACTGACACTCTCACAATAGTTCAGACAAACCATAACCATGACTTGAAGACTTCAAAAAATGTGCACGACTAGATACACATTGGAAACCATTTTCGCTTTAAAATTCTATGTTTCTCGTGTAAAATGCAATAAAAACAAGTAACTTTTAAGAACTTCATCCAGAAACAAACAATATAGGTTAAAAACCTGGAACAATTTAGTATATTGTCTGGAAACCACAAGACATGAGTTTATATTTTGCACGTTGCACTTTCACACTAGTTCAAACAAACCATACCCTGACTTAAAGACTTCAAATATTTGTGTAAGATTATATTCATTTAGGTTGACAATCATTTTCACTTTAAAATGCTATGTTTAATTGTGTAAAATGAAATAAAAATAAGTAGCTCCTAAGAAAATCATCTAGATCTAGCAGAACAAGTTAAAAACCCAAAACAATTCAAAATATTCCGATAGAACATAAGACGTGAGTTTATATTTTTCATGTTATCACGATTCACTTCAAAAAAAAGTGCCAATAGAAGATACATGCATCGTGATGTACTATTGCCAATTTCATTTTAGCTCATTTTAAAACATTGAAAGTATACAAACCACTCATAGATTGCAAAGAAACTCTTGCTCTTTAAAAAGATTAAAATGAATATTTTACATGCAAAATGTGTGCATATACTTTTTTAAATTGAAAGTATATTACCTATTTGTAGACATAGAGAAATAATATAGTGTGAATATTACTTATGTAAATGTAACATTTTAAATAGCGACGATGATTGATGAATAAATCATTCTTTTAAATATGATTAGCTAGTTTATATTTTCATAAGAACACTTAAAAACAACAACATTGAACAATTCAAACATTCGTATATGAAATACCCTTCACGGCCGAGTTACTGACCAAGTATCTCATATACTTAATACTTTAAAAAATGAATTGCACATATATATACAGATTATATGACATTTGTACGGCCGGGTTAACGATCCAAGTGCCACATTTAGGCAAAAAATGCTTCTAACAAATGACACTCAATTAGTCGCATTATCGATCGAGTGCCGCCCGAATCTAGAGAGCAATAATGGCTTGCATACAAGCATCATATAGCCACATTACCGACCGATGCCCATATGTTTTTCTAGAAAGGGGACGGGAGGTTGACTCACCATAAGGATACTAGAATCGCCGTGTTACTTACGCAGTACCCAAACAGTGACGCAATACCTACCACAAGGACGTCATATTCCTCGTGTCATCGAGGTGATGACTCTACGGTAAGTATTGTTCCATAGAGTCATCGAGGTGATGACTCTACGATAAGTATTGTTCCGTAGAGTAGCTTACGCACACACTCACATTGTGTGGTAAGGTACATTATGGTTTTCGTGCAATATGACAAAAGGCACGCTACCACACAACGCACGCACACACACACAACACACACCCAGGTCGTGTGGTCAGTTACTCCGTTGTGCTGCCACGCACTAAGATGCAGAGAACGCTTCCACACAAACCCCTTTGACGTACCTATGAAGACAGTTGTCTCTCTCTCTCTCTCTCTCTCTCTCTCTCTCTCTCTCTCTCTCTCTCTCTCTCTCTCTCTCTCTCTCTCTCACACACACACACACACACACACAAAGTGGCTCAAGAAATAACATCCAGCGGGCCCAATCGGGGCCCTATGGCATGTGGGTTTTCTCAGCAGGCCCGTCGAGAAAATACTAGTTCTCGATGGGTCCGCAGGGGAAACTGCGTTGCACGGCAGGCTTTTGGTGTGTTTCTAGGCTGCTCACAACTGTCTTGTTTGTGATCATGTTAGGTGTGATTATGTAAATATGTCAATAAGACCTTGTGATCACACAAATTTTTTGGTAATTATGTAAATATTAAATCCCTGACCCTACCCAATGAATCCTAAGTATGTCAAGATTGTTCAGGAAGAACTCTAAAAGATTATCAAATGTGGATTCATATACCCTATTGAGAGTAGTGTGTGGCAGCAACGGAGTAACTGATCACACGACCTGGAAACCCTAAATTGTTCTTAGGCAATGATGGTTTAACCAATGCCCATGCTACATTCAAAGATGATTAATCATTGATTTTAGGGAATATTTAAGGGAGTTTTGTGAAGCTTTTTTAGATGATCTTTGTGGTTATTCTTCTTGGAAAGAACATCTATCATGTTTACAAAAAGTGTTTGAAAGGTGCAAATTGTATCACATCTCATTAAACCCTTTCAAATGCCAATTTTGGGTTAAACATGGAGTCATTTTAGGACATAGACCAATAATGGGATTTTCACAAATGAGAGCAAAATTAAGCCATTTCCAATTTCCCACCACCTATATATAAACTATAAAGGAATTCAAAGGTTTATGGGCCATGTTGCTTATTATTGGCGGTTTATTTTAAACTTTTCCAAGCTAGCCTACCCGTTGTACAAGCTTCTTATTGAGTTTCACTGAAGCACAGATTGTGACCATGCTTATGAGTTATTAAAAAGGGCCTTGACAAGTGTCCCAATCCTACGAGTGCTCGATTGGAATGTAATTTTCCCCGTGCATATTGGTGCATCAAACTTTTCTATTGGATGTGTTTTAGCTCAACCAAGAGAACATAAATTAGACTACCCCATTATCTTTGCAAGTCACCAATTGAATGATGCTGAGAGGAACTACACCACTATAGAGCGGGCTGTAAAGAAATTTTACTATTACCTTCTTTCCAACAAGTTTATTTTTTATGTGGATCATCAACCGTTGTTGTGTCTAGTAAACAAACCACGTTCCAAGGGAAGAATTACATGTAATTATTTATTCTTCTTGAGTTTGAGTTTACCATTGTGTGAGACTCAATAAAAGACATGTCATGGTTGATCATTTGTCTCGCATACCCAATGGTGAAGCCCCTACTGGGATTGATGATGAATTGATCTATACTTCCCTATTCCTAGTCGAGACCATGCTTGAATGGAGTGAGAAGATAGTAAACTTTTTACTTAATGGTTTTCCACCCAAAAAGATTTGTAAGGATATAGCTCGGAAGCTACTAAAGGAATGTGAACCTTATTCTCTAATTGCAATAACTCTCTATAAGCTAGGGAAGAATGATATTCTTAGACAATGTGCTTGTGAGGATGAGTACTTATACATACTGCAAGAAGCACACATGGGCATAGCCAGAGGGAGATTTTCAAGAGAACTAACTACTAAAAAGGTGTTGGAATCAGGCTATTGGTGGCCACCTTATTCAAGGATGAATCACTTTTTGCAAAAGAGTGTGATGAATGCCAACGTTACAAGACCACGCAGTGGAAGGATAAGATGACCTTACATCCTATTATAGTGAGCCAACCATTTGAAAAATGGGGTTCAGACTTTGTAGGCCCAATTAGTCTGGCATCCCATAACACCCAATCTCGAAACATTATTATTGCCACTGACTATATGACAAAGTGGGCAAAAGCTAAGACAACACGCAAGGCTAATGCAAAGTCAACCGCTAAGTTTCTCTTTGAGAAAATTATTATTCAATTTGGTTGTCCCTTTGAAATTGTGAGTGGCAATGGTACTTATTTTATAAATGAAGTGATAAAGGAACTCACGACAAGCTTCATGATATCCCACCATAAGTCTACACCTTATTATCCACAAGAAAATGGACAAGCAGTATGGGCTTATTGTACTGCCTACAAAGTGGCTATTAATTGTACACCATTCAAGATGGTAAAAGGCCAAGAAACAATTATGCCATGGGATTTTGTCTCGGGGGGTTCACTATGTGTAAAACTACCATATCACGTGCGTTCAAGACATGTTTGTAAAACCCCTTATCAGTGAATTTTTATAATGTACCCTTTTCTTTTGAAATCTATAAGTTTTTTCAAATTTAAAAAAATAATTCCCTTATGTATATACATTTCTGTAAGTTTCAAGAACTTTAAATACCCTTCTGTTGAGCTCACGTGATAGGGTACATTTTTATTAGGTGACCTCCCTGGGGATTTTTTCATTCCTAGTCTTCAAGTAGCTTCACAAGAACGTTGGGATGGTAACCCTTTGGCTGAGCATTTATATATCCTTGAGGGGTCAGATGAAGAGAGGCAATTGGTTGTGACAAATGCACTTGTGGAGAAAGATAGGAGAAAGAAATGGTTTGATCGTCATTTAAAGAACAAGGATATCAAGGTTGGGGATACATTCCTTATGTGTAAAGTATGTAACGAGAAGAAAACACTAAAATATGCAAGAAAAGAACCATATAGAGTATGCAAAATCACCCCACAAGGTACCATTTGTGTGGAAACTCTTGATGGAGTGGAAACCGTTGGATTCTTCAATGGGAGTAAATTCAAAATATACTATGATCCTTTAAGACGAGCAACTACGTGCCATCCATCAAAAGAAGTCCGCCAAGACACAAGTAGAATTGATAAATATACAAGCTCAAGCTGAGGCCTTAGGAGAGACAACAACATATTAGGTCCACGAGAGGCCAAAGTTTGAGTTACATATGCATTCAAGTTAAATCAGAGGACAATTTGGTAGACTCTAGCCCACCTCTATGATATCCCATTGAGTTAAATAGCACTTATGGGAAAGTACTATATAACGTTTTATTAGACACAGGTGCTAAACATAATATGTTATCATATGGAGTGTGGTGTTAGTTAGGAAATCCATCTTTATTCAAGAGTACCATCCAAGTCAAGGATATTAACAAGAAGAAAACTATTTTCTTTGAAATCTTGCACACTTCTATCAATCATGACAATGGGATTGTGGCTCAAAGCTTTTTGGTCATGCTTACGGGTGCTATGGAGGGCAACATAAACCTGGGATGTAAGTGGATGTCTGCAACCAAGTGTACTATTGATTAGGGAACTGGGAGTATCACAACACATAAACCAACTCTCAATGTGCCACTCAAGCGACAGTCCCTGTGTTATCACCTCCTCAGGGAACATAGAACAAAACATTGCATATCCAAGAGGTTGAAACATCTATACCTATCATACAACCCTCTAGAGCTTCAACTTTTGTGGGACTGAAAAAAACAATGAGACACTGAAGACTTAGTGTAATTTGACAAGGAAAACATACAATTGGTCCCTAAAGCTTTGTTAACGACCACTTTTGATGCTCAATGTAGTTCAAAATAGAAGCCTCGTAAGAGATGCCCCACTGGACCCAAGAAATATAAGAAAACGTTATGTTGGATTCCTAAACAACTATTAGAAGCCCAAGGGTACTATGACAGAAATGATCAAATTTGAGTGCTTAAATGTAAATTGTGTTTTAAGTTGAATCTTGTAACTATGAAGCCGATTAAAGACCGCGAGAAGAGAAAGATCAT
This sequence comes from Adiantum capillus-veneris, assembly GCF_014529385.1. NCBI lineage: Eukaryota > Viridiplantae > Streptophyta > Polypodiopsida > Polypodiales > Pteridaceae > Adiantum > Adiantum capillus-veneris. Next base: position 30,050,693 of record NC_140957.1, read on the forward strand.
GGAATACTACACACCTATTCCAAAGCTAGTTTGGATACCCAAGAGAGAACCATTTGTATCACTTAGCTCAAGAATAGGGAAGTCAAATTATGCTTCATGTAGTTCATTCACATAAAAACAAACTCCTACACAACGTCCACCTACCACTATAAATATCCAAAAAAAAGAACGAAAGAATTAGCACCTCCATTGTAAGTTCACCACCTAAAGCAACCGTTTGCAAGTAAGATCATGGGAGAGTACCTTACCACCCTTGCAACTTGATGAAGCACCTAGGGTGGCGGAAAACTATTTCCCAAAGTCTTCACCCACATTAGGAAAAATTTGGACTCTCAAACCTATAAGGATGTTTGACATCTCTCTTCTCCAAAGTGGGCAACCCGGTGAAGTCCATAAACACTTTGTTAAAACCCTATCAACCAACATATCATTGAAAAGATCTTAGAAAGTAGGTTCTAAAGACACAAACTTTGACAAATTTGGAGTTGATTTGTAGAATTTATGCCCTCCCGAATGAAGCTCAAATGTGGGGAGAGATATCATTTATCAGACAGAGTTGTCACATCAAAAAACAAAATCTTGTAGAATATAAGGAATCTGATGGCATGCTATATATCAATGGATAGAGCTTGATGAGTACATTCTAATTCCAAAAGGTCCAACAAGTTTTGATTTTATTTGTAAAAATTTTGTCGTGCGCTTGTTTTGGACAAGGGAGAGAAAGTCAAAGTCCTTATAGGTTCCCTTTGAGAGTCCAAGTTTTCCCTAGTGTTACAACTTGGAACAAGTGGTTTCAAAAGGTGACGACATATTTCCAAAAGGTGTGATTAACCCAAGGAAGGGGGGAGTGTTTATTGACGTCCATCAAATTCTTGCTTCCCTCTTAACCTTCCTCCCTGACCTCTTAACCTCATGATCTTAGGGAATGTATATATATAGCCCTATACTATTATAAAAAAAAAAAGTAAAGGAGCAAGAGCTACCAGACAAAAATCCAACCAACAAGATCTAGTCCATAAACCAAAACTCATAGTGACACATCATGCACAACGACACAAGCCTTATGATATTTTCAAACTAACCAAAATCTATCTATGTGTACAATTATGGCTAGTATTCCAGAGTCATCCACTCCTACCTTGGGTGAGAGGTATCCTCTTTACTTTTCTCGAGTGTTTCACATGGTCTACCCTATGCTTCCTTTGAATAGGATTTGGTAGATACACTAGCGGCGGGCAAGAAAAAAATTGAGGAATTAGAATGGCTGATACATACCTTGACCATAATTGATCCCTACTTAGTAGAGAACATCTCCGATTGCACGAGCTTATCCTTTTGAGAAAGATGAATATTCATTTCTAGTGGCCTTCTTAGTGAAACTATGTGCATCTGATGATGAGGAAGATTTACATGATTTCACAGATGGGACACATGGTCTCATTGAGGATGACTTTATTTATCTTGATGATGAGGAGGATAGAGGTTTATACTTAGGACTGCCATCCCATCTATACAATATCCTATTCCCTTGACCATATAGGGGGGTGCAAATAGATAAGCTAGGTCTCTTTATGTTGTTTTGGTTATGCTCAATAAGGGTTGGTGCCTGTTCCCATTGATGTGCCTCTTAGATGTATTTCCTAGTGTGTACAATAACGTATTGCAATAGCTGGGCTTCCGAACATCAAGCAATCTTTTTCAAGTCCACTTATCAAATCAAGCATGATGGCTAGTACAGATAGGTGTTTTCTTGTCCATTATCATTGCTTGTTATCTTTTCTAGCATCCATGTTTGTCTGCTTAAATTGTGATTGGTAGCAAATGTTCAACACATTTTCTTAATATTAGACATTAGATTCGATATAGTTTTAAGTCATAGTCCCTTGTCTAGGCTTATTAATTAAGAATTTTGGCTAAGCCAGTTTGACCAAGGTAGAGCGTTAATGATCTTCACTTAATACCTAGGGAATTCCTTCCTAATTCTAAATGGTTAATTAGGCTCTTAATCCAATATTATGAAGCATTGGGTGCAATGTGCTAGTGCTTTCTATTGGGCTTAATTTCTCTTAACCTTTAGCTTAAGTATTATAAAGGGAGTTTGACTATTGTGATGAGCTTGAGGAAGGTAACAATGTTAAAATGACCCCCAAAGTCACAAAATTGAAATGATATGAAAGAAAGACAAACAAAGAAAACAGAAAAAAAAGTGTCAGAAATGTAAAATATTAAGTTGGAAGAGAAATCTTGGCCTGATTTGGTACTTCACTCACATGTATTGCCTATGGTATTAGATCCCTAGAGATTCTCAATGTGGGCGCTTTTCCTTGAGAAGCAAAAAGCTCTAGGAATAAGCACACACATCACATGACTTTGAATCAATTTGGAAAAAAAAAAAGAGAGCCCAAAAGATCAATTAAAGCTCTATGTGGAAACAAAGCATATATCATAAACACTTTTGGAGGTCAAACAATGGGAACAATTTAGGCAATGATTCCATGTGCGATTTCCTTTATCGTATATTAACTAGATGGTCTTCTAGGTATAGCCTCTAGTTAGCCCTAGTACATGAAACACTTCGCTCTCGCAATTAAAAAGTTTAATTGTCTATACAAAATTGAGAAGCTTGTCCATGGTATTAATAGTTGATCTTTAGTGCCTATTGACAATTAAATTAGCCACCCTAGACTTTTTGATTTGTTGACCTTTAGAAATGCTTATGCACTTGATTATATTGCATTTTAATGTTTGCTTCTTAACAAATTGTTTAATATTATGTTACCAATCATTCTGTGTGCTTATTCATTGCATATATTTTTAATTATCCATGTTCTTATGAGAATGCAGTTACTATGCCATTTTTGGTTGATTTTGTAATGTTCAAGTGAAGATAAAGATCGAGCTCTTGCAGAGGACAAGTGCAACATCTTGCAGAATTCAACTTCTTGATTGAAAGCACGTCCATGGGCCACTACTCTCATCAAAATGTTTAACTACTACAACACTCATACAAGTGGACCCACCATGTTCCTACTTTTTGAACATACCTTTCTAAATTTCGAGGGTGAAATCTACATCAGGCAGGAGGCATGTCAACTTTGTTCATTCTTGTTATTATTATTGAGTTATGGGCCAGCTTGTCGGCTCCACACACGTATTCATGGGTGATCGCCAATGATAGGTACATGCCATATTTAGTAGAGAGAGAGAGAGAGAGAGAGAGAGAGAGAGAGAGAGAGAGAGAGAGAGAGAGAGAGAGAGAGAGAGAGAGAGAGAATGTTGAGATGTCAAGCTCAACATGTACAACTCCTAGATGACTATCAGCGACAATCATCATCACTGGCATGCCTTGCTTGATACACATATCTTTGCTAGTGATACTATAGCTGGACTACATCAAGCTGGTCTACCTACTAGAGTGATGGCACACTTGACTACGCACCTCATTCACTTGCAATTCTTACTAGACCATTGTACTAGTTCCTTGTTATGTTTTATTTTCCCTTATGCTTTATAGACCTCTTATCTGGAGTTTGTGAAGAAGAAGAATTACATTCTTTTGCCTCCATCTATGTGTGTGTGTGGTTCTTGCAAGAGCTCAAGCTCTCTCCTTCTCTATCTCTTGACATGGTATCAAAGCCTGGCTGTGTCTGAGGAGCTTGCAGAAGCAAACAGGAGCAGCCTAGGAAGCGGCTTTGGTAATCTCGGAAGTCGTCGCCAACGATATCCGATTCAAGTGATTCCACTTGGAGAGTGTGCGTCTCAAGGTTTTGTGTAATCCTTTGGACTACTTCTATGCAACCAGATTTCCATTCGGAGCACATTTCGACACCCTTTTTGGAGTTAGAGTACATTCACTTGCAAAAACGCTAAGGTCAGGGATTCTGTAGATCTACATATAGGTGTTGCAAAAATATTTGGTTTGGTTGCAGTGTGCATAGACACTCTTTAGTACGGTGAAACAAGTGTATGTACGCAAATTGTGGTTACAAGTGTAACTGACTATTTTTAGCAAGTTGCTCGAAGACAGTGTAAAGGATTGAAATATGTCATCCAACAATGATGGGCTTAACCAGGTTGTCAGTGAGAAGCTGGACAAGAACAACTTCCATGCTTGGAAATTTAGAATGACCAATTTCCTTATGGGAAAAAGTTATTGGGACTACATTGATGGAGAGCATGAGGTAGCACCACTACTGCCAGAGGAAGGTGCGAGTGCTGTGCAAATTAAGACATTTAAAGATTGGAATCAAGGAGCTCAGAAGTTCATGTACTAGATTTTTGTCAGTGTAAAGAACACTATGATTGGGCATATACAGGATGCTCAATCTCCTAAGGAGGCTTGGGACACTTTGTTGTCATTGGATATGACTAATACTAGCGCAAGGAAGCTGCAGTTAAAGATTGAGCTGAATAATGTGCAGAAGAAAAGTTTGTCCACCATCAATGACTATTCATTGAAGATAAAGAACATTTATGAGTCACTTGCATTGATTGGTGTTATAGTCGATGATGATGATAAAGTAGAAGTCTGTCTCTGCGAGGTTTGGGTCCTGAATACAAACAATCAAAACTGGCATCCATCTTCAAGAGAACATTCCATCATTTATAGATTTAATGTCCTTATTGATTGTGGAAGAAAAGGAACTTGAGGAAGACTCCTCTATGCAGGGTGAAAACAATTCTAAATAGGTCCTTTTCAACAACAAAGGAAGAGAAAGAGGAGATGGTACAGGTTGTGGATGAGGCCGAGGAAGAGTCAACCACCAAGCACAGCAACAAAATAACAATCATGGTCAGAACACAGGTGGTGTTCAAGGAAACCTTTGAGGAAGGGGGAGCCCAAGAGGTCGTGGAAATGTGCAGTGCAATAATGAAGGTCAACACGGAAATGTAGTTTGTTGGGGCTGTGGAAGACATGGTCACTTTGAACATGGTTGTCAAGACAGGATGTAGAAAAATAATTATGTAACTACTAGCAAGAATACAGATGAGCTCGAGAGGCTATTTGTGATGCACAACATGTTGAATACTATGTCTACAAATGTGGCAAAATCTAGTGATAATGTCTGGTATGTGGATTCTGGTGCATCTAATCACATGACCAGCCATGGTGAATGGTTTAAGAAAATGCAAACTTTACAAAGCCCTAGTTATGTAGAAACTGGGGATGATACTGCACATCCTATTATGCATACAAGAAATGTACCATTGTCTATGATAAATGGTAAAGTGAAGTACTTGGCTGATGTACTACATGTACCCAACATTACAAAGAACCTGGTTATTGGGAAAATGGTTGAGAAGGGTTTACAAGTCAGCCGATGGTCTCTTTGTTGAAGAGAATAAAAAGGATGGAAGGCTAGAACTTGCACAAGGAAAGAAAGTGGGCAGAATGTTTACTTTAGATGTAAATGTTCTCGAGGTGAATGTTTCCATGTTTGCAGGAGGTGTAGCTGTTCTTCCAGATATAGAGATTTGGCACAAACATATTGGTCATGTAAATTTGCAAAGGCTGAAAATGATGCAGACTAAAGAGATGGTTATAGGTTTACCTACGTTTTGAGTTGTTGAAATGTAAAAAAGTATAGTGAAGCTTGTCAATTTGGAAAATAGGCAAAAACATCATTTCCTCATGATAAGCATATGAGCAACACTGCATTGGATTTAGTGTATACAAATGTATGGGGTCTGTCAAAGACTGCATCTATGGGTGGATGTAGATACTATGTGAGTTTCATTGGTGACCATACAAGGAAGGTATGGGTCTACTTCATGAAGTAGAAAAGTGAGGTGTTTATGCATTTTTAGAATTTCAAAGTTGTGGTTGAAAAAACAGACTGGGAAACATATAAAGTGCTTGAGATGAGATGGAGTGGGAGAATACTTCTCCAGTGAATTCAATGGTTTTCTAAAAAAGCATGGAATTCAGAGGCAATTTTCATGCAGGTATACTCTGCAACAAAATGGTGTTGCTGAGCGAAAGAACATGCACATCGTAGAAGTGGCTAGGCATTGATGAATGAGAAGAGCATGCTATTATTAGGATGAGGCTATTGCTACAGGTGTCTACATTATGAGCAGGACCTCTACTGCTGCAGTACATGATATGACACCTTAAGAAAAGTTCAGTGGTGAAAAACTAGATGTATCAGATTTTAAAATGTCAGATGTATTTCTTATGTGCATGTGTCAGATGAGCTAAGAAGTAAGCTTGATCCAAAAGCTGAAATATGTGTGTTTATTGGCTATTCCCTTGAGAAAAAAGGATACAAGTGTTACAATCCTATCACGGGTAAAGTGAGGGTGAGCAAGGATGTTGTTTTTTATGAAATGGCAAGTTGGTATGCCGATGTAAAAGATAATTTGGAGGCTGATGTTAGAGAGAATGTGGCTGCAAAAAATACAGGTGTACAGTCACAAGTTTTGAGTGGGTCGCAAGGTTCCTCTAATGCAAGTCATGGTGAGAATCCATGGAGTGGCAGGTTAAGTGGAAGAGTGAGTCCTGCAAACTCTTCAAATGTATCAAGGAAAGGAAAGGAAAAAGTTGATGATGCCCCTAAGTTACGAAGTTTGAGTGTTGGTTATTATGATGGCCATAGTAGTGGTTTTGAGTAGAGTTTGGATGAGGATTTTGGCATACCCTCTGTGAATACTCTGGGTGCAAGAAGAATGCAAGAAGGGAATAGGGCACGTGGAAGTGATCCTGAACCACGCAGGTTAGAAAGAGCAAGAAATCATGTGCATAGATTGACTTATGATAGCTATGTGGCTCGCCATTGTGCATTTATGGCGAAGATTACAGAGGATGTAGAACCCACATGTTTTGAGGATGCTATTAAGGATGAAAAATGGCAGCAAGCTATGGATGAAGAGATGGCTGCACTTGATGCAAATGAAACATGGGAGTTGGTGCCATTACCAAAGGATAAGAAGGCAATTGGATGTAAGTGGGTTTACAAAATAAAGCATAATGCTAATGGTAGTGTGAGTAGGTACAAGTCTAGACTTGTGGCCAAAGGTGATGCACTGAACTATGGGATTGATTATGAGGATACATGCATCACTGTATCTAAGATAGCTATCATTCATGTGTTTATTACAGTGGCTGCCGCATTAAAATGCGTGTTGAAACAAATGGATGTAAAGAATTCATTTTTGAATGGAGACTTGGAGGAAACTGTGTATATGGAGCAGCCACCAGGTTATGAAAATATATGGCTACATGAACTTGTATGCGAGTTAAAGAAATCATTGTATGGGCTAAAGCAAGCACCTAGAGCTTGGTATGAGAGGATTGTGGCATTCCTCATTTCATTGGGCTTTGAGATGTATGATGCAAACCATTCATTGTATGTGCAAAAGAATGAGGTAGGAATTGTGGTAATATGTATATATGCGGATGATTTGATTTTTGGAAGTGATAATGTGGTTGAAGTATAGGGCATGTAGGCCCTACTTATGCAAGAATTTGACATGAAAGACTTGGGGGACTTGTGGTACTTCTTGGGCATTGAAATTATTCACACAAAATAAGGTGTATAGCTGTCACAAAGGTAACATACTTTGGATATGTTGAAAAAGTATGGTATGGCTGATTGTAAGAGGATTGCAATGCCCTTAGAACAGGATTCGAAGCTGGGAAATGATGCAAGTCAAGTGCTTGATAATGCTACCATGTATAGGAAGATTGTGGGTAGCTTGATCTACTTGACTATCTCACGTTCAGAATTGATCTACACAGTTGGATTGGAGAGTCAATTTATGCAGTCCCCTGGGAAACCAGACTTGGATGCAGTGAGGCGTACTTTCACTATGTGAGTGATACTTTAGATTATGCACTCTTTTATAGGGTTGATGTGGAGTTGCATCTCTATGGCTACACAGATGCGGATTGGGCTGGTAGTACATACGATCGTAGGTCTACCAGTGGATTCATGTTCTCACTTGGGAGTGCTACTATAACATGGAGCAGCAAGAAGCAACCTACGGTTTCTCTTTCAAGTACAGAGGCAGAGTATAGGGGTGCTACAGTGGCAGCATGTGAGGTAGCTTTGCTAGGATTGCTACTTCACGACTTTGGGGTACAGGTACAGAGGATGATTGTCATCTATTGTGACAACCTTAGCAGCATATGGTTGGCATGAAACTCAGTGTTTCATGCCAAGACAAAGCACATTGAGGTTCACTACCACTTCATCAGAGAGAGGTTCTTAGCATTCAACATTGACATGTAGTACGTGGCAATAGAAGTGCAGGTTGCAGATATCTTCATGAAGAGAAGGTTGTAGATACCTTCATGAAGGCCCTTGGAGCGGCGAAGATATGATGGTTTTGAGTGATACTTGGCATATGAGAGATGGCATTGTGCTTGAGGAGGAGTGTTGATATGTCAAGCTCAACATGTACGACTCCTAGATGACTAGAATCCAGAATCATCATCATTGGCATGCCTTGGTGGATACATATATCTTCGCCAGTGATACTATAGCTGGATTAGACCGTTTCGGTCTACTTATCGGAGTGATGGCACACTTGCCTACACACCTTACTCACTAGTGGTTTTTACTAGACCATTGTACTAGTTCCTTTTTATGTTGTATTTTCCCTTATGTTTTATAGACCTCTTATCTTGAGATTGTGAAGAAGAAGAGGTACAGTCTTTTGCCTCCATCTGTGTGTGTGTGTGTGTGTGTGTGTGTGTGTGTGTGTGTGTGTGTGTGTGTGTGTGTGTGTGTGTGTGTGTGTGTGTGTGTGTGTGTGTGTGTGTGTGTGTGTGCTTGCCAGAGCTCAATCTCTCTCCTTCTCTATAATAATTGTTGGCAAAGTGTGGGTGCCCATATGTGGATGGGACAACTCACATAAGGGTCTGTAACCCTAACTTTTTCTTATTCTAGAATGTATGGTTTTCTTGCTCTCTGATGTAGAATCTTGTTGTGTGTGAGCGTGAGAGAGAGTGTGTGTGCGAGCAAAGATGATTGAGCAATGATACTATAGCGGTGAGGTGGTTGAGAAATGGTGGCAAGTTCCCTCTTCACGATGGCGAGCTCCCTCTTCATGGCAGCATGAGATTCCTGCATCGACGGCTATACAGAGGTGAGTGACACACCGTTTGTGTCCGTGAGCTTCCCCGCACATAGGTTGTGTGTTTGCAGCCTTAGTGGCTCGCACATGGTGCACAACAAGTCCCTACGATTTGACATATGGCTATGCATGACCTAATGCTTCAAATAGAAAAAAAAAAAAAACAAATCTAAACTAAGGTTGTATCTAGTGCAAGGTAGGATGAAAGGATTTGCTGATGCATTTATATACCAGCTAACCAACAATGGCCTAAAATTTTACAAATTACTTGTTGAACTTGTAGCTTAATACTAACAATGATGTGCACCTTTTGCCTTGCAATCGAAATAAAGAGATCATACAAATTTTCATGATTTATACAACCTAATTGATTATCCTAAATGCTAAGTATTCAAGCAATATAAAATAGCAATATACACAAAGTATTACTTCATGGAGCACCAAAATTGAGGCGATCCAAGGCGGCCAACAAGAGAAGCAACACTAAACAATGTTCAAGGCTCACATGCTTCTCAGTTGGGGCTGGGACAACCACAAGCACAAAAAACAATAACAAACCCACAACCAAACCCAAACAAGAAAAGGGGCATCACCTAGTTATAAATGCAAACTATGATGCAAGAAAGTTTTTGTTATAATCGAGGAGAGAGACAAAAAAAATACACACAAGCAATCTTACACAAACACAAACATCAAGTGGAGCAATAAGGATGTAGAGAAATGGAGGAAAGAGAAATTGAGCTTGTGAAATACGTGGTTTGCAACTTGCAATGTGATATTAATTGTTATGATGTGTTCACGGAGATTGCATAAAACTAGAACATGTTTAGTGAATGCTAAGCATTGCCATCACACACACATTGTCTTAGGGTCGCAGGACACCTCTCACTACAATACCCCTTTACAATGGATAAGAATTAAGCGATAAAAACACACTAAAATGCTTTCAGAACAAGCTCAATGACACAACTTTAAGATATAAATCACTTTGAATTCATCAAACTGCATAGTACAAGTGGAAGGAGAAATAATTGATACCAAATCACACCACCAAACCTAAATTATTATTGATGATAGAAGAGCATGTACAATAGTGGTCTTGTTTCTCTCTCACTTGCAATGTATATCATCAAAAACTATAGTGAACCAACATGTGAAACTCACAATATAGTGGCTACGCATAATCTCTCCTCATACATATAGTGTTGGGGTGCTATGTGAGAGATGACTTACAAGGAATGATAGGGGCATACTTATAGGTTAAAGACACCTCGTTAAGGTTATTGATAGTCCTATTTACAAACCAAAAAATCAAGATTAGTATTTTTTGAATATCAAAATGTGGCGGGTCTCCCTTGTCTATTTGAATCGTGGATGTGAGCACAAGAGGAGGGTATTATTGATGATAGATAAAGATGAAATAAGAAAGAGAGAGAGAGAGAGAGAGAGAGACAGAGAGAGAGAGAGAGAGAGAGAGTTTTCACTGCATACATTTCTTGAGATGAGGTTCCTTTTAAAGAAATATATTAATGGATATTTTTGTTAGTTGGTGTTGACCCATGGGTCAATAGTACGGCATAACTCAATTTTTGTACCAAAGTCTTATTTTTTAAGAGTTATGAAATGATGCACATTATGGTTAAAAATATCATTTGAAATGAGTATCTATTCTAGTTGTAGAAGCCGGGGTGTGATGACACTTCCAAATTGTAAATACAAATCCATTTGACCCATTGAACTCTAATCTTGGTTTAACCTATGGTAGCCTTAGTATATAAGGTACCTAGGTCATTTTGTAGGGAGAACTTTTATCTTAATCAAGTTTGTGATATCGCCGACTATGTGAGAGATAGAGAGAGAGCGTGAGCTTCATCTTGATGCTACTCCCTGCTCTCTCATTGCATTGGAGATTGACTGCACCATTGCAATAGACTCGGAGAGAGTTACACAACAATGCCAAGCATTCCACACAAAACGGAGCACACGTACTAACGCATCTACGAGTTATTTGTGTTCATAAGTGTATGAAATGATGTCTGCTTTTTGTGTGTGAGTAGGCGTTAGAATCGTGGCAACATAAGCTACACAAGCTACACATAGATACTCATAGATTTTAATTTTGGGTCCCTTTCAAAATTTTGATTTGTCGTCATATACCTTTGCCGTAGATGGGTTTGGAGTGAGGATTTTGAGTGTAGAGGTTGTGGGGCAGGTGTATCCTAGTGAGGGGATGGTGTTCCTTATGTTTCGTACACTTCTGGTATGATTTGGTGAGTTTCCTTCCGTTTGTGTGTATGTGGGTTGGGTGGTGTAGTTGAGAGTAGTGAGATTCTTGATTTTGGTTTAGGTGGCCTTCTAGAGTGTTGTATGTGTAGGATGGTCTCATCCTGACAAGCTATAGAGATTGACTTCGTGCGCCTATCATTTCATATGTTTCCTTGATTGACATTATGTTGATCTAGGTAGTGTTGCATGCATTTTATAGGTGGTGTGGTTCACTCTCACAACATTGGCACCGCTGTTGGGGACGGGGACACAAGGACTTAAGTAGGTAATCCTACTAACACTCATGTGATGGTTGCTTGATTTAGTTTTGACTAAAGAGAGAATTTTTCTTACGTGGATCTGAAAGAGGATATTTCGAGATCAAGTGGACAACCAGGAAGCGTGTGTCTTGCCGAGGGTCTATGACTAGATAGATTTATTTAGGATTTGTAGTATTAGTTGTTGATTAGAGTAGTTGTTGTGATTTGTGAGGTGATAAAAGTGTTTGCTAGTCCTTATGTGGCAGTGAAGCATTTTTCTATTCACAATTGCAAAACCCCATATGATGAGTAGGAGTAGCTTTAGGCAAGTGATTTGATTCTGATCTAGATCTATTCATCATCACTAATTTATTTGCTAAAGTGCTTGTTTACATTTAAAATCATGGAAAAGTTTGATTTTGAGAGTAAACATGCAATAAGCAAGTTTCTGTTGATATTTTTCCATAACTGATTGATGTTGTGCATATAAGAGGGCATTTTCAAGAGTTAAATGAAGAAAAATTGAAAATTTGCAAATTTGGACATCATACGTGTATGATGTCTTAAGAGGCACCTAGAAACCAAATTTGACAAAACACATTGCACTAGAGTGTTCAAAGGGGGTGTTTTACCCGAAGCACACCCTGAATTTTGACCAACACTTAGTACCCAAAAGACAAAAGACGGAGTGTCAAAAAAAAAAAAAAAGAAGTGATTTTGAGCATATCTTTGTTGCATGAAAATTGGTAAAAGTGCTTGGAAATTAGTGCTCGAGACTCGGGGATGCTTGTAGATAAATTTTGGCCAGAAATCCATCAGCAAAAATCATACGCGTATGAGGAGGGAATCTGGCAGCCAAAGTGAACTTTTGACTTTACACTCATCTTTAGCGAGTTATGTTGAGCACATACACCCAGTTTCATTTCATTTGGATGTATAGATTGAGTATTGCAAGTATTTTACTCTTTCGAGGAATTTCCTTGTCAAAAAGTGGTAGATTTATGCAAGTTTGACTTTCAAAATTTGTTGTGAGCACATGTGCATGTGAATACATCAAGGAGCACCTTGGGTAGGAACATAGCTTCAATTTGACTAGAAAGACATCATACACGTATGATGTCCAAGAGGCTAGATTTGAGGTCAAAAGATACATCTGAGTGCACCCTTGTGATCTAGAGCATTTAGGAAGCAAATAGTGGCAAAATTCCATTGAATTTGAAGCATTTTTGGGCTTGTGAAGGCCACAAGACGGATCTAGGCAAAGTGAATTCTTGAACTAATCATATCTAGCACAAGAAGTGGCTGAATTCAATTTTGAAAGCTGGTGTGAGTTGCTTATGAGGTGGGAGACCTCTGGAGTGAGTTTCACTTCAATTTGAACAGCTAAAATCGTACGCATATGATTTCTAAAGGAAAGTTTTAGGAACCAAAGCTGACATCAGAGCAGGCTATGGTGTTTAGCACCACAAAACAAGCTTAGAGACCAAGTTTCATCCAATTTGGAGCATTTTTTACTCAGAAGACCTCCCACAGATACTAATAGCAACTAAGACAGAATTAGGGGAGATTGACATGCCTACAGGTGTCTGAATTAGAAAGCAAAATTTGAGTCGATAGAGCATATCAAGGAGAGTCTAAACTTCAAGTTTGGGCTAATCCTGAGCACATAGGTATGATGTCTCAAGTCAAGGTCTGGAACTCCAATTGCACTTTTGACCACATAGGAGGTTTGGAAATGATGATTTAAGCTTGTTTGCAAAATTTCATCTCATTTGGATACATATTTTTGAAGTTAAGAAGATTTTTGCAATTCCAGTAGGGTAAAAGTGAAAAATAATGATTTTGTGCGATTTTACATTCAAATTTTTTTTCGCGAGTACATATTCTTGCTGTATTCATCAAGCAACAGCTTGGGTAGAAATAGAAGTGAAATATGAGCTAAAAGACATCTTATGCATATGAAGACTTTTAGGCCAGATGTAGGTCAAATTAGACATCTGAGTATACCCCAGTGTTGTAAACCATAAAAGAAGTCCCTAGCCAAAATTTCATTTCATTTGGAGCACATTTGGGCTAAAAAGTGCCAAAAGATGGAAATTGGGCATGTTCATGCTTGTATTGACCATAACTTGCACAAAAAGTGTTGAAATTGAATGCTGACAGTTGTTGAGAGTTGCTTGAGTGATTAAGAGTCTTTGGGATAAAATTCGCTTCATTTTTCCACAAACAACATCATACACGTATGATGTCTCAAGTCCCAAATTAGAGGCCAAAACTTACATCTGGGCTTGCAGAAGTGTTTGCCATCACAAAATAGGCCTAGAGGCCAAGTTTCATTCAATTTGGATCACTTTTGGCTTAGCTAACCTCCCAAGGAAGTTGTAAGCAACCAAGCAGAAAAAGGAGTGATAGAACTCATTAAAAGTGTCAAAATCACAAACTAAGACTTGGGGTGGTGAGAGGGCATCAAGGGGAGTCTACAATTAAAGTTTGGAGCAATTCTGAGTAAGGAGACAATTAAACTTAATAAGATACCATCGGATAATCTTACCATGTCGTAGTACTTTGTCTTCATGCCGTAGAATAGCTTTGGGTTGTAGCACCTCTTCTTGGTCTTCGATTTCGGGAGGGTGTTCAATAATTGGTTCACTTGGTGGCTCTCCTTTGTAGGGCTTAAGTAGGCTCACATGAAAATAATTGTGTATGAGACAATGGTTGGGCAACTTGAGTTGATAAGCCATCTCATTGATGGGCTCCAAGATTTGGAAAGGACCATAGTATCTTTTTGCTAGTTCAACATAACACTTTTGATGGCCCGTAGGATTTCTGCCCGTCGTGTCAAACCATTGGAGGTCTTTAATGAAGCTAACCCTAATGTCCTTAAGCTCCATTAGCTAGCCTTTCTCTTTGATAGACGATCTCTCATTTGGACCCCTTTACCATTGGCCCCGTGTTGAGATAGATCTGAAAGCACATGTCTATATTCTAACCCTTGTTCCCCTTTATTCTCCCACATTAAATGATCAATTTAATATGAGAAAATCATTTGAGTTGGTTAGATATTAGATTTTATGACATTTTGGATGACATATCATGAGAGTAAAGGACTGTACAAATACATTGACGGCAGTGAGGCAACCTTTATACGTACTCAAAGCCATACCCAGAAGAGCTGACAGATTACAAGCTCTTATATGTCTATACATATGGAGTAAATTGTCAACGGAAATCTATAGTTTTTGACAAGTATGGACACAAATGCAGAGCTGTAGAAAGCCCAAATCCATAGATTTCATTAGAAATAGGTGGATATTTGATCAATGAAGGACCACAGATACCTCCACCAAACACGAGAATTCCTATGAGAATTACAAAAAGGGAGCCACATGGATTCCTTCCTAGAGCGATAACGAGAGATGAAATGATCACAAAGATGGAAGACATGCCTCCTCAAGTGAATCTCCCTAAAGGACCAATCTCCCACAGAGTGACCAATCCCTTTGAAGAAGACCAATATACAATCAGGTATCAATTGGACCGGACAAGGAGAGTGGAAATGCCAATCTATCCACCAATGAGCAATGTGGGACCAAGTACACCGTAGTCATTGTAGTGGAGGAATACATCAAGATTCCATACCAAGAACAAATATCAATAGAGGTGGTTATCCGGTCATCCCAGGACCAAGTGCATCATCACTATTCCCATCATATTCATATTTGAGTGAAAGGCGAGGACCAATCGTTAGACCCAACTACAACAAGGTTACCTTATGCAAGAAGAGTAAGAATCAAGAGAGAGTTCCAAGAAGACCCACCTTTTGTGAGACACGAGGATATGAACTAGAAGATGAAATCAAAGAAGAACCTAAGCATAGTAGAAGGCATGCAATGAGGGAAGGATTGGGAGATTCTATGATTAGACGTGTAGAGAATCGGTGAGTTAGACCGTTCCCAAGTCCAAAAATGGGTAAACAAAAAATACTCCGGAGATAAAGAGCCGAGAGATCACGTAGCGGCTTTTAGAAGAGTAGTTAGAGTGAAGGAAGTTTTGGATTTTGCGACACAATTTTTTGGATTTGGACTGACTCTAGAAGATGACGCGGGTACATGGTTAGACTCAGTGGAAAGAAGGGATTTTGAGACTGTAGATGAGTTGTGTGAAGAATTCTTGCAAAAAGGCATAACTCACAATACGGTCTTGCAAATTCATAGATTCAAGCAAAAAGAGGGTGAATCAATACGCAAGGCGGCATTGTGAATCAAGAGATATGTCAAGTTCTGTTTGAGAGCGGAACTACCTATGCAGGCATGATTGATGTTGTTCTTTATCCAATGTATGAGACATGCAAGTCTTCAGAAGGATATGCATATGATAAGGAGCATGACACTAAACAAATTGTTCAAAGAAGCTCTTTATCTGGTGGATAAATGTGAGGTATATAAAGAAAAGGATTGTAAGAGTTAAGAGGATGACACATCCTCTCAGCATAGTTATTCATAGATGATTGAGTCCATTGCAAAACCAAAATCACCTGTCGACCAAGAAAATTTTATTGAGGAAATAGTCAAGAGGTTAACTCCTCTTGTAAGGTCTGATTCAGGGGAGCCTATGTGGTGCAAAATTAAATGGACAAACCATAAAACGGAAGAGTGGTACTATAGCAAGGAATACCCTAGGGAGAGGTATGTACAACATGTTCCAATAGCACCTACTTCACCTTACGGGGAATGTGCCAAGTCTAGTGGGAGTTTCAAGACCACAGCCTGTCTTAAGACAACAACCTCCACTGCTAGGTGCTAGAATGCTTGTAGACATGAGATACACACCGATGATGGAAGCATCTAATAAACAATCTCTAGTACCAACTACAATGTATTATAACAACCAAAGCATATATTGCCCTTTGAAGCGGTAGAAAATGAGAGAAACACATGGACTGGTGAGGCCGGTACAACCTCCACCTCCTACGATTGGACCTAAAGAAAGAAGATATGAGATGGACAAAAGGACATTGCGGTTCATTGTGAATAGAGTCTTAGCTAAGGCAGAACTTGTTTACAGCCAAGAGGAAATGCAAGAAGAAGCTCCTCCACTAGAGACAAATTGTCACAAACGTTGTGACAACCACTTGGTCAAACAATTTCCTTAGATGGAGATCATTCAATTAAATGCCTATTGTCTTGATTGTGGTGTCGTTCACTTGATCCTCGACTATCCAAAAAGCCCAAACCAAATTAAAAAGATCACAACAAATGTCTCAAGGGTTGTTTAGCTACCTGGAGCTTGAAAAACAGAAATGCCGTACCAGTTCAAGTAGTTACAAGAGTGCAAGCTCAAAAGGAAGATGATGAGAACCCAGAGACAAAGAAAACAAAAATTGACAAGAGACCAAAGATGGATGATGAACCAAAGACCGATGCACCTAGTAAAAAAACCAAGAGCAAATAGAATAGTTGGAAAGCTAGAAAGGCTAGGATGAAGCACATAGGGAATGAAAGCAAAATTCCCTAATTGAGGAGATTACCCCCCCGGATCACCAAAGCTAAAGAGAAGATAAGAAAACATGAGGAAAGGGTTGCACCTCCTCTTACGCAGATGTCTCAACCTCTAGAAGAACCATCCATGGAAAGTAAATCAAGAAGTGCTAGTTTAGGAGGATTAGTGTCGGTTGAGAAGGTTATTGAGCCATTAGATGCGCTCTTGAAAGCCTACAAAGTGCGGCTCAAAAAAAACCAAACCCAATAACAAAGGTGGATGAGCCATTAGATTCACTCTTGAAAGCCTACAAAGTGCGGATCAAAAACAACCAAACCCAATAATAGAGGTGGATGACATATCCCTATGCGGAACTAGAAAAGCAAAGGCTTGAAATGTGCCAAAATATGATTCAAAAAGCCCAAGATTTACTAGAACCACCAGTGAGAAAACTTGAGGATAGGATCCTTGTCCCATCTACACGAGTAATCCCACCAAACTAGGAACAATTAGAGACAAATCCAGGTCAAGAGCATAGACCAAAGCTCAAGGACCCAGCATTAGAACCAAGGATAGTGTTGAATACCATGGATAAATCTTCTGAGGGATTTCACCTAGCTATACCAGAGGGTTGTGGAGAAATAGATGGTCTTGACAAATTGTGGAAACAAGTCAGAGAGGCCAATGAAGCTAGTGAGCTAAGCAGATGAGTAAACCAAATTGGTGATGGAAGAGGAATGTTTCTTCCACCACTAGAGGAATTTGAAGTTGGATCTCAAGTGAATCTAGAAGTGCAATCGTATTAAGGAGACCAAGGATCTATACAATCTATGGGCGGCCAACCCCATTCACTAAGAGCACCACCGTCTTACACAAGAGAGTACTAGGCTAAGTCCGATGTTATTGCAGTCTTGTCATAGAGACTCTCTTCCAAGAAAGTCATTGACTCTAAAGGGATGATAGACTTTTTGTCAACACCTATGACCTATATAATTACGTTAGCCCAATTGCTCAGAATAAGACCAAACATGTGGATTACTGTGGGTAAATGTCTACAGGAATTTGGTATGAAAGACCCAACAACTTAGATACAAGAAGGGATCAAAGAACTTGAAATGCCTCAGGTAAACATTAGGACAGTGCCATTAAACAAGGTAGGTGAGTATTATGAAGGTGAGGATGGCATCACAACCATCCCTATGGAGATCCAAAGTGTCACCACAATGATTATATCCCAGAACCATTTCCTAAAGAAGCATTAGAGGCACTAGAGTGGGAACACATCTTGGCTAGTCAAGATGTGTGCACCGTGTCTGATGGTCCCACAACAAATTTCTGTGATAAATATGTCTTTGATGTCGTTCTTTACTTTGCAGTGAGTGTGATCCAGAAAAACGAAGAGAACTAGGCATCAACAAGTTTTCGAGATGAAGGCAAAACGAAGGAATGTGGAGAATGAAAAGACAAAGAAGAAGACAAGCTCTATGACTTTATAGAACACTTGGAGCTTCAAGAAGATGCCGGCAATATAAATCCCGACAACCCAATAGGTGAAATGAACAAAACTTTAACTAATGCACGGGTTTATGATTATCTGGATCAAAGATCCAGAAACCAATGTCACTACTGCAAGAATAAAGTGCATCAAAAGTGGATTCCAAAGTCCTCGATGGTGATGCAACCGCAACAAGAATCCTCATACGTGCCTCCTATACAAGAAGAAAAGACTCATCCAAGAAGAAGACGGCCATGGCAACGAGCTAACAACGTGCTAATCCATTGGCTAGAAAAGTCCTTCTAGAAACTGAAATCCAAGAACAAACAAACATTAACTTTCTATAACCAGTCAAACCACCAAGGGAAAGTGCCAAATATCAATCTTGCTGAGGATTGTAGCAATAGTGATGATTCTTATGGCATCCCCTACTACCAAGAACTCAGGTCAGTAACAACCATGGAAGACCCAAAAGCAAAGAACAACAAGTCAGATCCAAAAAGTTCAACAAATCTAGAAAGTAGGTATGGATCAAGAAGATGAAGATCTTTGATGAAAAATCACAAGATCCAACACCAATAGGAAAAAAGTTGAAGTATGCAAGAATGTCTAGGAAAATCACAAAGTCGCAAGCTTTTACAACTCAAATTTGGGTTCCAAAGAAGTTGATTCAAGCACAAAGAGGTTACGAGTTTATTTGGATTCCAAAATGATTAAAGTATCAACTTTCTAAGTCTAAATCCCGTCCCCAACCAAGTGTAAAAGGGCTGAAGCAAATACCGTTGCTGACTCACACAAAGACAAGAAATCTCTTCAACCACAAACAAAGCAGGGACAAGTATGGGTTCCCAAACAAGCATCATCAAAGAAAAAGTCAGTAATCACAAAGAAGCGGGTCCCAAAGGACACCAATCAAACTAATGTCAATGTATTGCCGCTTGAATTCTTTAAATTCCTCCTACGGTTATAGTACAATTAGACGAAAGAAATTCACTCACTTCACCACTGCATGCTTCACAAGGATTATGGATCAGAAGATAAATTGAATGCAAAAGAAAATCTCAAAAGAAAAATAACCAGAGACAACCAAAGAGGAAGTCCAAATCTCAACCAAGTAAGTTGAAACTTTTGAGACAAAGTGATTTTACAAACGTGTATGGGTTCCAAAGAATGTGATTTAAGCACAAAAATTTCAAGAATACATTTGGATCCCCAAAACAAGCTAACCCTACAACACATTCACATAGACCCACTCCAACGAATACACAGCTATCAAAGCACAGTAGACTCCAAAAATTAGAACAAAGCACATTTGTCTACCAAAGAAGTCGGTCAGAGCACATGCTAATCAAGAATACATATGGATATCAAAGGTCAGGCCAGAACCCACTGCTGAGGAATCCCAAATATGACAACCAACAACAAGACTAAAATCGATCCAAAGAAGCATCAAACAGATAAGTAAGCCTTCCAAAGATCTCTACAATCTTCAATCAAGAAAATGGCACATGAGCTTCAAAGACAACCACATTCCTTAGAATAGGATGTCTCGCCAGCAAATGCCAATAAGCAAATTGCTTATGCCCAAATCTTGCACATCATAATTTTTTTCCATGCATTGACTGTGTATGCATAATAAGGCTACATTACAAGGCCTACATTGGCACAGTTTTTCATTGTCCAAGCACATAACACACCCTTCACAATACCCTGTCATCCAGGAGGACTCCCAATATGAGGGGGGAGGCATTCTAAATGCAGACCTAATATTATGAATATTAGAGGGAAATGTTTTGTGAGATGCATTGAATTTTTATGTTTGATTGTGATAATTTTTTAGAGTATATGCCCTCACAATAGCGTTATAGGAGGAGTACGAGGACAAAGCCATATATGAGCCCCTAGGAACATGTGTATAGTGTACATAGCATTTAGAATTCTATTCGAATGATTCTTCTTTTTGTTGAGTTGATTTTTGGTTTATTTAGTTATTTTCTTAGATTATTAAAAACATGAAAAATATACCTAATCTAGATGGAGAAAAGACTTACCTAATCTAGATGGAGAAAAGACTAAAGAGATGCCTGAGTAGTACAAAGAGAAGAAAGTACATGAAAATGACGAAGTTTCATGAGGTATGTCTCAAACGCATGCACAAGGCTATAATGTCAAAGGTAAGAAAAGAATGTTGATCCATCTTCAACAACAATATGAGGCCAAAAATGACTTAGAATGGTCATAAAACTCCGGGATGGTCTACAAGCTAGGGGACAAAGAAAGTTGGTGATGTGATTAAAGGAAAACACCCATCAAGTGTAAAGTTTCCTATCAAACACTTTACATGACTACAAGGCTGTATACATGAAGTAGATCTTTATACTATAAATCTTCTATCTTGTATGTGGCTTAATGAATCCTGACAAACAAAATGGACTAATGATACTAACAAAAAAAGGGGGAAAAATGACGATTAGTCATCTATCGCTATAGATTTTGCAAGAGCAACCAGGGGTCAAGCCAAATTATGGTCATCAATATTGGTTCTACATGTTTAGAGGATGCTCAGGGTATAATTGATTTCAAGTGTGGTAGCCAGAAGGTGCCACAGATACCATCAATCGTTTTCAAGACAGAAATCTAAAAAGTTATTTTAGAAAGCCAAATACAAGTCCAAATCAAGCACAAATTTGGTCAGTAGGCTATGAATAGAGAATACAAGTTAAGGGTGAAGAAAATTGAAAAAGGATAGAAGTCTAACCCTTAGCCAAAGATGCAATTTTTCCAATCTGAAGCCATGATATCCATCTACATACCCTATACATAATGTATATGAGCTTTGGGGACGACTTTGATCACCTTGATGGAGGAACAAAGAAGTCCCCAATGAAGAAGAGCAGACACAAAAGGTAGACAATTGAAGACTCAAAGCCTTAAGTCATTCCTAAAGTTATAGTAAGGTGCACTCGACATCAAAAGAGATTCTAGTAAGGAATTTACAGAGGCATCCAAAAGGCAATGTACAAGCAATGGAGCAAAAAAGAAAAAATAAACACGACAACAAAGACCGTACCAACATTGACAATCAGGTCATGTCAGGGATGACATGACTTCGGAGGGGGGTGGGGTTGACCCATGGGTCAACAGTACGGCATAACTCAATTTTCGTATCAAAGTCTTATTTTTTTATGAGATTTATGAAATGATGCATATTATGGTTAAAAACATCATTTGTAATGAGTAGCTATTCTAGTCGCAAAAGCTAGGGTGCGATGGAACTTCCAAATTATAAATACAAAGCCGTTGTTAGTAGTTTTTTGGAAGAAGTGATTGCACATATGTACATACTCATGCATGGTGCATCGAATAAAGAATTGTCCATTTTCTAGAGGCAAGTGGTTCCGTGGGGCCCACATGTGTACAGGTAGGACATCATGTACATAGTGCATCGATTTTCATCGTCACCGGTATCAGTGTGTTTTTTCTATAATAGTGAAGAGTTGGTAGCGCATAAAAATTCTCAAGAAAGCTATCCGCGGGTCGATGACATGAGGTAAGCAGGTGCGTCAGATGGCATCTAGTGGCGTCAGGAGGTCGAATGGGGTTAATACTTGCACATGGGTAAGCGAGGACACAACGTGGGTGTTTTCTTGGGATGATTATGCAGAAAGGTAATCATGAGGACTATATTTGGGGGCCACTTCACGTGGTTGCGGGATGCATTATTGAAAAAAGTTGAGTGCCAGGTGTGTGGATGGATGTAGAAGGGTGATAAAAATGCACTACGTGGCCAATTTTTGACTTGTTCGGGGTCGTTTGAGGTCAACTAAAAGGCCAAAGGTTCCCAAGGGACAAAGTGAAGTGTAGACACTACAAAACTTGAGAAAAAAACCAGAAAAGTGTGAAGAGAGGAGGAGGAACAACTGCAACTCAGTTTTTGTTGTTTTTGGAGCCTGTTTTGGCCATAAATTGCTCATTCGAGGTCGGATTTGAGCACTATGATATTGTAGACTGGGGTTTTGGTCCATTCTGAACGTGATGGCACTGTCTATTTTGCCAAATTTCTCACTTTTTCTTGTTGTTTTGGCTGTGTAAGTTTCTCCTATGAGAACAAAGCCTCTGTTCAAATTTGTGACTGTATCTGGCATATTTCATCCATATTGTGTGAGCTATTTGCCCCATTGGTGTTGGCCCAAGCTCAATTGTACCTAAACATCATAAATTATCCTCTTTTGAGCTGAGTTATTTGTGTGTGTGTGTGTGTGTGTGTGTGTGTGTGTGTGTGTGTGTGTGTGTGTGTGTGTTAAGTGGGAAAATGGATAGTCTCTCTCCTCTCACTCCATCGGTGTGTTCCTTGTCTCGGCTAGGTGGATTGTGTAAGCCGAGTGGTGTCCCATAGTGTGTGTGTGTGTGTGTGTGTGTGTGTGTGTGTGTGTGTGTGTGTGTGTGTATCATCCCAATATTGTGTGTCGGGTGATTATAGAGGCGTTGTGTGTGTTTCCAACCTGCTCACATTCTTTTGGCGCCCCCACGGAGGATCTTCTTCAAGTACCTTCAGCTTCGAGATTACATGTTACAGGTACAGGTGTTTCACACAGGTATAGGAGCTGGAGTAGAGTGATATACTGGCAAGTGGAAGTCACTTGCAGCTGCCGTGGGTATGCATCATTTGGCGTCTGTTTGAGTGCATTGTCTGCAGGTAATGTATGTTACTTGTGGAAACTGCCATTGTACGCCTTTGTGAAGCCATACTTGGTTTTATTTGGCAGTCCCAACCATTTTTTAGACTTGGTCTGGAAGATAGTCATTTCTGAGACTTGACTATACGAGATTTGCATAAGCTTTCGTGAGAGGGTCGATAGAGTGAGGTTTAATTGAGATGGGGCATTCTCAAATATGAGATCCTTTCGGTGATACAGGTGGCTGAAGCACCCTTTTTATGACCTCACCATAGGCTATGTACTAGTGATTCCTACTTGATGCTCGAGTTCTATTGTTGGCAGGTTATGCATACATATACAGTCTATATTTTGGGTTCTTACTGCTCTACTTTTGGGGAAACTCTACCAAAAAAATTTCAAGTTATGATGGCTGGTTTTTTTGTCTTTTGAGCCATCTATGCTGTTATGCTTCTGAAATTCTAGCAAAATCAGAGGATAAGTCAAGTGTGCCTTCTTGGGAGCTGCATGGTTAGCTTTAATGGATGATCAAAACGGACCTCAATTCACTCCTTTTCATTTCACACAAAGAATCCAAATAAATGTTCATGTGTCCAAGAAGATTTTTTCCAGCAGCGCATAGTCTTTATATTCGGGCCAAGAAGATTAAGAGAGATACTAGAATGTCCTTTTCCTGTTGTAATTCTGATGATTAACTATGAAAACTCATTTGATGTGCATGTGTTTGTCCTTATCTAAAGTTGAGCTCCATTGAAGTTTTTGGGGATTGAGTCAATAAAAAGTTTGGCTTCTTGCACGTGTGTTCGAAGGGGTTCTCAAAGCATTGAAACTTGGGTAGCCATGGCTTTCTCTTATCCGGAATTTCATAGAAGAAGTGATGAAGATGTGGAAGACTTTTTGAAAAAGATGGAGGTTGCCTACATTAGCAATCACATTCACGATCCTGCATAGATGTTACGTCTTCTCCAAATCTGTTTGAAGAGTGATGCACGAGTTTGGTCCAAGCATTTGAAGAGGAGTTGCGTGCGGTGGATCCACCTGTGAGATTAAGTTGGGACAATCTAAGGCATGGATTGGAAGTGGAGTTTGTGAAGACAAAAGATCCTGAAAAAGTGTGGCAAGAAGTACAGGGTTTGGTGCAAAGGGAAGGTGAGCCAGTAGATGCGTACATACGTAAGTTTTCAATGGCATGGGAGAAAATGTGCAAGGCCTTAGCACCACAGGTACCCCCACCTAACATGATGAAGAAGGACAGGTTCTTGGCTGGTCTTTGGGAGAATATATGTTGGAGAGTGGAGCTAAAGAAGCCTAGGACATATGAAGATGCACTAGAGGTAGCAAGGAACAAAGAGTGGAAGCTGAGAAGAATGAGTCAACTAGGAGTAGAATCTTTGCCAATGAGGTTTGAATTTCAACCTATGGATTCTTTGCAAGGTTGCATGCTAGAGGTTCATCATGAATCAGTGGTTTCTGTTACTCCTCAGGTTATGCCAATAGTGGTCACTACAATAGTTCAAGATGATGGGCTAAGGCAAGACATGAGGCAAGTGGTAGATTTAATGAAGAATCTCACCTTAAACATGTTAGGTAATGTGGGAAATAATCGAGGTCGAGGGAGGTTTGCAAATCATCCAGGAGGTGAAGAAAGGCCCAGGAATGATGTTGGACAAAGAAATGGTAGGTGCTGGAGGTAGACACCCAAGTGTTATAATTGTGGAGAGTTGGACCACATCAACCCGCAATGTGATAAGCCACCAAGGATGGGGGGAGACATGTATCCATTGCCAAGACAGGTGCTAACTAGGTCAAATGATTATGGCATTGAAATTAAGGGAGAAGAAGGAACCAGTGGATTAACCCAAGAGGAAAAGGGAAAGACAAAAGTGATAAGTGTAGTCACCTTGGAGAAGGCATCAAAGCTAGAGGATACATTAGTGATGCATATTGGCAAGAGGACCACACAGAAGGAAGAAATGCCCCAGGTCATAGTAAGAAGAAGGGAAAGATCCATGAAGATGAGGATTTCAAAGCCAAGAGGAAAAGAAGGGCTCGTTGCAAGTGTCATGTTTCAGATTTTCCACTAGGGGATGGGCAATTAAGCTATGATTTGAAAGAGGATTTGACAAGCAGGAAAGCAGATGTTACTTTTGGGCAGCTTATAGAGATGGTGCCTAAGCTAAAGCGATAGTGGAAGAGGATGGTTAACCCAATGGAGAAAGAACCAGAGAGAGGCTCAATGAAGGTGTTGGTGATGGATGAGCTACCAGACATTTGCACTGTGAGGTCCCCATCCCGTCATCTCAAATGACAGTTCTGATGGTAAACCTGGTGGCCACTAGATCTATAGCGGAAGCAAACAAAGTGGTTCAAGGGATCAACTAGCGGACGAGCTCTCATCACCAATTGAATTGAGTAGAGCCTACTAGCAACGAGATCTAGTTCCATCCCGCAGGGGAAAGCGTGTCTAACCAATTATCGGTCCTAAGACTCACCTTCCAAAAGGAGAGAAGTCTCGAGTGCCTTTTTCCCCATTGCTTTCAGAGGCACGTACACTTGGGACTTCACTGCTTTTGGTGAAATGAGCAATTCTAGTGTCATTTACCGTACTATGGGGATAGAGAGTTCCCGACCAATCGGGACCACCCTTCTCATAGGCATTGGCAACCCGAGCCAAACCCCCACTTTCCACCCCCATACTCACACTTTGTCTTGTGTGTCCTAATTACTAACACATTTGTTGTTCAACATATATATTCATTGATTAATTCCAATTCACAGGTTGTGTTAAGACAGCCCTTCAAACAGTTTTTCAAAGCGGCACCAAAACAATCTTTCTAGTAAAAAATCACTCAATAACTCATTTCATTTAAACTTCGAATGTCCTGGAGGCATGAAATCCCCCAGCCAGTGTTAACTCCACCCGTTGTCACCTAGTTTCCCATACAACTAGATTTGTCCACCGCATAAAAAGCACGACATGGACATCCCACCGCAAAGAACGCAAGACGTGGATCAAAGCCCTAAGCTAGGTAATCCTAGCTACTGCGAGAACCTCGCGAGCTACCCCCTGTGAGATCAAGAGGGGGATCATGACTAAATCAACATTGGAATTAAAAGTGAACTGGCCGAGTTAATTTTCCCTAGCAAACAGTCTTTCCTACTTCAGACAGTCTACTCCAAAAACATTCTTTCCTACTTGAATGTAAATACACTAATTAAAATGTTGTGGTCTCCGTTGGATGACCAACATGTTTGCGGTAATGATATTTTCCTTTCTTACCGAAATGCAATGTTATTAAACTGTACTTGAATTAAAATTTAGGTCTACCTTGATAATTTCCTCCTCATTGCTTTGTGAAATGACTGGTACTTGCTCGACCATGGGAGCCTTCCCCTTTCCGTTGGTGTTACTCGTCCTGGCCTCATGGTCATGAGATCCACCAAAACAGGTCCTCTTTGGGGCCTTTTTTACTCACTACTTAAGAAGATGATTTCGGAAAAGAGACTAGAGCACGGTATACCATGACAATCCGCAGTTGGTCAGATAACAACATGATTAACTTTAACAAGCATTTCTTCTTATACGAAAGAAGCAGAATCATTTCAGGGGTATGGTAATTACTTCTCTATCATAATCTATCTTCTTATACGGAAGAAGCAGAATCATTTCAGGGGTATGATAATTACTTCTCTATCATAATCTATCTTGGGAAAAATTTAGATTAACACTAGTTGATCTAAGTTTTAATTACATTGATAGCATCTTCACATGATCTTATGAGAATTGGCCTTAAAATTAGATGTTTAGCTCGGCGATTGGAAAATTCAGTTTCTTGTGATTACTTGCTTAATTAGAGTAATTGAATGATGAATTTGCTATACTAATTGCTTCTCTAAGATGAACAAAAAAAGTACAGAATTATCTTGTGCACGTGCGGAAGAATTTCCTTTTCTATAATGACAATAATTTGAGAGGGTGATTAATTTCTCTCATTTACACATTAATCTCTTGTAATTAGAGTTTAATCCTTGTTAATTAAATTCATTCCTAATGCACTGACCGATTGAAGTTGTTCAATTCGCTACATTGCTAGAGATTAACTTATTTCCATCATTCATGCATTGAACTAATTAGCTGGCAATTCACTATTATTAATCATGGATTAATTAATGATTAAAAAAGTTGATTTGATGCATAATTAACTTATTGGATTAAGATAGTGAAATAGATTAATCACATATGTGATTTAAAGAGTTTACTACTATATAGAGTAGCTAGATTTTGCATAGAATTAGCGGGAGATAAGGAATTCATAGAGAAATCGAGATGAAAACATAAGATTGACTTTGGTTTACCATAAATCGAGCTAATTAGGCCAGAAATGCTGATCCGATGAAGCCTAATTGACGAGAGATTGACAACACCTCCTCCTCTTAATCCGCTTCTAGAGATTGTGTATGCCGGTAGCACCTCGCCCAAGGTGTGTGTGTGAGGGAGTGTGTGTGTGTGTATTGAGTATATGTGTGTGTGTGTGTGTGTGTGTGTGTGTGTGTGTGTGTGTGTGTGTGTGTGTGTGTGTGTGTGTGTGCGTGTGTGTGCGTGTGCGTGTGCGTGCGTGCGTGCGTGCGTGCGTGCGTGTGTGTGTGTGTGTGTGTGTGTGTGTGTGTGTGTCCTTATATAGTGCTTAGTCTCATGCAAATTGAAATCTGCTGCTAAATGCATCTGAGTGAACACTTGGTCTTGCATAGGCAGCTTGGGTGTGTGGCTTGCAAAGTGTCCAGTTAGCTTTTCCAACTGCCTCTCACACTCTCTCTCATGCTTGGTAAGTCTCCCACGAGCTCCTAGATGAGTGGGGGCACCCTCTAGCTGCTAAAGCAAGCCCTCCAGTGGCCTAGAGCCTATGCACACACAAGCCCCCAAGTGCCGGTGCCCCCGCTAGCCTTAGAAAAAAACTTTATTTTTAACCTTAGATGGTCGTTACAGCTTGGATTTTAATTCCGAAACTTGTTGTGCTAAGATGGAACTAAGGTGCATCATCCTGAGTACCTGCCATATTTAGCAGCTCTCAGTGTCCGGAAACCTATTTTTTAATTCTGGGTACGGGTGCAGTTTGTCGAGCCGGTCAAAACTAGACGAGTCGGGTGACCAAAAACTTACTATTTTAGGAAAATTTTCACAAAAATTATTTTTATTCATTTTTGAAAGCTCTATAACATTCTAAACATTTTGGCACCGACAGATTTAGAAAAACTGCCAAAAATAGTAACTTTTTGTAGTATGATTATTTTGTAGTACAGGGGTGCTCTTTAGCTCAGGGTCAAAGATCTTACATCCTCCCCAACGTGAAAATTTTGAGATGTCCTCATCTCAAGAATTTATTAGGATAATCCTTTATGAGCGTTGGTTCGTCCTCCCAAGTAGCGTCTTCTTCAGGATAATCTTTCCACTTCACAAGGTGCTCGGTAATTGTCCTGTTTCGTAGCTTTCTTTCTCTTGATTCAAGGACGTAATCAGGTTGAATTTTGAGAACTCATTGTACTGGCATAACTATATGATCTGAGTCCAAGAGTTGATCGGGGTTAGGAATGTAGGGTTTGAGCAGGCTGATGTGAAATACATTGTGAACCTTACGTTTGCGGGTAACTTGAGCTTGTAGGCCTAGTCACTCACAACCTTAGTGATTTCGAAGGGTCCACAATATCTCGGGCTTAGTTTCTTGAACCTTCCTAATGATAAGTTGATTTTCTTCGGTCAGACTCGTAGAAAAACTTTTTCTCCTTCCTTGAAGGTCCGTTCTGATCGATTCTTATCTGCGTAATGCTTTTGTCTATCCTGAGCGGCCTAGATATCTTGGCGAATGGCTTTAGTCTGCGCTTCCATGTCTTCTAGCATCTTCTTAGAGGCCTCTACCCTGATGGTTGGGTCTGAAAAGTTAAGCGGTGCTAAACAGTCTTCTCCATAAAGAGCTTTGAAGGGTGAGATTCCAATGCTTCTGTGCTCGGAATAATTGTAAGCATATTCTACCAAAGGAAGATATTGTAACCACTTCTTTGGCTCTTGCAAACAATAGTCCTTGAGAATGTCCTCAATGACTTGATTTAATCTTTCAGTCTGCCCATCTATCTGCGGATGATACACTGTGATGAAGGCTAATTGTGACCCAATAGATTGGAAAAGAGAAGTCCAAAACTTTGATGTAAACTTGGCATCTCTATCACTGACGATACGCTTGGGTAAACCATGTAACCTAAAAATTTCCTTGATGAATACTTGGCTAATATCCGAAGCAGTAAAGGTCGTCTTTACAGTATTAGATGAGCCACTTTTGTGAGCATATCAACAACCACAAATACAGAGTTATAACCTCCTGTAGAAGGTAATCCTGTAACAAAGTCCATACTAATGCATTCCCATTTCATCTAGGATATGTCAAGAGGTTGAAGTTGCCCTGGTAACTTGATTCTTTTGGCTTTTATCTGTTGACAAGAAAGACATTGCCTCACATAGCGAAGTATGTCTCCTTTCATTCCGGACCAAAAATAACTCCTCCTGATAGCATGAAGAGTCTTAGCATAACCTGGATGTCGTGATGTAGGGCTATCGTGTGCTTCATACAGAATATTCTTCTTTAAAGCTGGGTCTCTGGGTACATAGAGTCTATGTCTGAAGTAAAGACATCCTCCCATAAGAGAGTAATCTTTAGCTTCAGGCATCTTATTCTGCTGGACTAATGATGCTATAAGTTGGTATTCTGGATCTACCAATTATGCTTCTTTAATTCTATCCCAGATAGGGTTATTTGGAATAGAGATAGCTCTGAGAAAAGATTTTTGGCTAAGTCCATCTGGAACGGCATTTTCCTTCCCTGGTCTATACTTTATGTCAAGGTCATATTCTTGTAAGAGTTCTATCCATCGCCATTGTCGCATATTGAGAATAGGTTAAGTAAAATCCATTTTAAGCTCTTGTGGTCTGTAACTAGCTGAAACTTGTGTCCGAGAAGATAATGTCTCCACAACTTCAACGCATGTATAACCGCTAAAAGTTTCAAATCATGAGTAGGGTAATTCTTCTCATGATCCCTCAGCTTTCGTGAAGTATACGCCACCGGTCTTCCTTCTTGAGTAAGAACTCCGCCCAAAGAAAATTTGTTAGCATCGGTCGCTACTTCAAATTCCTTACTGAAATCTGGAAGCTTTAAGATAGGAGCTGAGACCAAGAATTCACAATTGGCCTTAAAATTAGATGTTTAGCTCGGCGATTGGAAAATTCAGTTTCCTGTGATTACTTGCTTCATTAGAGTAATTGAATGATGAATTTGCTATACTAATTGCTTCTCTAAGATGAATAAAAAAAGTACAGAATTATCTTGTGCACGTGCGAAAGAATTTCCTTTTCTATAATGACAATAGTTAAAGAGGGTGATTAATTTCTCTCATTTACACATTATCTCTTGTAATTTGAGTTTAATCCTTGTTAATTAAATTCATTCCTAATGCAATGACCGATTGAAGTCGTTCAATTCGCTACTTTGCTAGAGATTAACTTATTTCCATCACTGATGCATTGAACTAATTAGCTGGCAATTCACTATTATTAATCATGGATTAATTGATGATTAAGGAAGTTGATTTGATGCATAATTACCTAATTGGATTAAGATAGTAAAATAGATTGATCACATATGTGATTTAGAGAGTTTACTACTAGATCGAGTAGCTAGATTTTGCATAGAATTAGCGGGAGATAAGGAATTCATAGAGAAATCCAGATGAAAACATAAAATTGACTTTGGATTATCGTAAATCGAGCTAATTAGGCTATAAATGTTGATCCAATGAAGCCTAATTGACGAGATATTGGCAGCACCTCCTCCTCTTAATCCGCTTCTAGAGATTGTGTATGCCTGCAGCACCTCGCCCAAGGGGTGTGTGTGTGTGAGGGAGTGTGTATGTGTGTATATTGAGTATATGTGTGTGTGTGTGTGTGTGTGTGTGTGTGTGTGTGTGTGTGTGTGTGTGTGTGTGTGTGTGTGTGTGTGCGAGCAGGTCCTTATATAGTGCTTAGTCTCATGCAAATAGAAATCTGCTGCTAAATGCATTTGAGTGAGCACTTGGTCTTGCATAGGCAGCTTGGGTGCATGGCTTGCAAAGTGTCCACTTAGCTTTTCCAACTGCCTATCACACTCTCTTTCATGCTTGGTAGAGTCTCCCACGAGCTCCTAGATGAGTGGGGGCGCCCTCTAGCTGCTAAAGCAAGCCTCCAGTGGCCTAGAGCCTGTGCACACACCAGCCCCCGAGTGCCGGTGCCCCCGCTAGCCTTAGAAAAAAAATTTATTTTTAACCTTAGATGGTCATTACAACTTGGATTTTAATTCCGAAACTTGTTGTGCTAAGACGGAACTAAGGTGCATCATCCCGAGTACTTGCCATATTTAGCATCTCTCGGTGTTCGGAAATGCATTTTTTTTATTATTCTGGATACGGGTGCATTTTGTCGAGCCGATCAAAACTAAACGAGTCAGGTGACCAAAAACTTACTATTTTAGGAAAATTTTCACAAAAATTGTTTTTATTCATTTTTGAAAGCTCTATAACATTCTAAACATCTTGGCACCGATAGATTTAGAAAAACTTTAGTATAGGGGTGATCTTTAGCTCGGGGTCAGAGATCTTACATGCCCGATAGCAGATGTGTGGCACAAAAGAAAAAATCTAGGAAAAGGTTATGTGGATGGTGGAGCCCAAATATGTGTCATAACACACTCATGCGTTGAGAAGATGGGTCTTACAGTGATTGGGGTGTCAGGCTTTCGGATCAGATTGGCAAACCATCAAAAAGTAAAATGTTTGGGTGTTGTAAAGAGCTTAGAAGTGGAGGCGTATGATGCAAAGGTGGTGGTTGATTTTCATGGGATGCCAGCGGGGCTGGGAGCATATCCTATTATACTGGGCAGACCATGGTTACGTGCAATGGAAGATGTTCAAGATTGGAGACGTGGTACGATTAGCCTCTATGGAAAGACAGGTTCCAAGAAGCTATATAATATGGACACAAGGACAGTATTGGAGGAGCTTTATGAAGATGAAAATGAGTCTAGTGATGAAGACTATTCCACAGTGTCTAACGAGGACAATGACAGTACTACCAGCAGTGATGAGGATGTTGATGTTGCATTTCTTTTGATGGACAAAGAAATCCAGGAGTCTGGTTTAGTTGCATTTTCAAATGAGATTGAAGATGAAAGTGAAGGGCCTTATGAAGTGATTGAAGGGCTGATTCAAACCAAGGTTGAATTGTCAAAGAAGTAGGAATTGATGACACAAATGATCAGTGGAGACCTCTCAGCTATGGAGAAGGAGATATATTTGCACATGATGGCTAGTTATCCTGATTTGTTCATTAACTCATATGAAGAGATTAGAGGGTTCAAAGGAGAAGAGATGCATATAGAGCTGAAAGAAGGTGCTAAGCTAGTGCGACAAAGGCTAAAAAGGATGGGTCAAGAGCAAATGCAATCCTTGCGGGAAGAGGTGGACAAGTTATTGAAGGCATGGTTCATAGTCCCAGTGGAAACCACGGAATGGGTGAGTCCAGTAGTAGTCAGTCCAAAGAAGGATGGAAAGTGGAGGATTTGTGTAGATTTTAAACCCTTAAATGCATCCACTAAGAAGAACCCATATCTTCTTCCATTCATTGATCAGATCTTGGATTCAGTGGTGAGGGGTACAGTGTGTGTGATGGTAACAAAGACAACTTTCATTACGCCATGGGGCTGTTATTGCTACACGGTGTTGCCATTTGGGTTGTCAAATGGACCATATTTCTATCAAGAGAGAGAAAATTGGGTATTGGAACCATTCATTGGTAGTTGTGTTAAATCTTTTATGGACGACTTCTGTGTCTACAGCAGTAGGGCTGAACACCATGAGAAGCTGCAGATGAATGTGGAGGGAAACTAAATCCAAAGAAATGTCATCTAGCACATCCAAGGGTGAAGTTATTGGGCCATATGGTGTCAGAAAATGGCATTGAGGCTGATCCAGACAAGGTTAAGTCTATTATTATTCTTCCATCACCTACGAGTACAAAGCAATTGGCAACCTTTATACACAAAGTGAAGTACATGGCGCGGTTTATTCCATTGTCTTCGCAGCTTCTTTATCCATTACAAAAAGTGGCAAAGCATGATCCATTCCAATGGGATGACAAGTGTGAAGAAGTGTTTCAAGAGGTGAAAGAGGTGTTAGGGGGGCTATTAGCCATGCACGCTCCTAACTGGGAGCAAGCATTTTATGTAAATCCATCAGTAGGGGATGATGCCATTAAATCCATGCTATTGCAAAAGGGAAAGGGCAGCCATTATATGAGGCGAGTGTATTGTGCAAGCCGAGTGAAGTTAGGCAGAGAGAAAATTCTCGGAAGTAGATCTAGCCATGGCCAATGTAATATTTGCTTGTCGATGATTTTGTCATTACTTGCTACCACGACCTTTAGTTTTCTTGACAAGTTACGCCTTTTTGTCTCAATTAATTAATGGCACTAACATGTCAAATGTGGTCAAGAAATGGGCAATTGAGCTGCAAGAGTTTGAATTCTCTTTTTTAGTGGAAGACAGTACAAGAGCTACCCTAGCTGATTTGCTGACTTACAAGGAGAATCCCCTCCTTGTTAAGGAAGAGGTGGTGAGAAGGGTAGTTGAAGAAGTACCACTGATCAGCAATGCACATGTGTTGTTTTTTGATGGCTTATACAGAAAGAGCCATGATGCGGCTTCAGGGGGTATAGCACTTTATGATCCAGAGGGGAAGCTAGTATGCAAGAGAGGGTTCAAATTGGATGAGCATAGTAACAATGAGGCTGAATATGCTACTTTGGAAGCCGGATTACACATTTGTTTGAAGCGTGGGATTAGAAGGTTGAGCATAAAAGGTGATGCCTTATTAGTTGTGAAGCAAGTTTTGGGTGTGTGGAAGAGTAAGAACACCTCATTGAAGGAAATGTGTTTTAGAATTAAAGGCCTGTTAAAAAATTCAAAGCATGGAGCATCAAACACATGGAACGTGCTCCAAATGGAGAGGCACATGAAGCAGCTCAAAGCATGATTGGGGAGCTATTTGTGTTGAGGACCAATTTACCTCTTTATCATGGCCAGGAAAGTTTGGCTCAAGAAGAGGAGTTTTTGCTAACAGGAATCATTCCGAAGAACACTCACAAGTTGTTAGCAGCAAGCTAACGCGGACACCATTTTTCGGAGTTCTCCTTGTAAAACATTTATTATTTTGATAAATCTAGAATATTGTAACTCCTATTTTCTCTGATAAACCTTGTAATTAACGAGCCGGGGCTACAAGCTTCTAGATTGTATCAGCCAGTCAATTCCCAGCTTTGGTAGAACTCCAGATTATTAGATTTGACCACCCAAAAACCTTGGCTAAGGTATAAAAGCCAATTTTTGTAAGTTTTTTATAAGTTTTGGATAAGAAATACACAGCGTGATCTAACGGCGCTCACTTCTCTCCTTCTCGCACTTCCTACTCCCTCTCTGGTTGTCACATTGCGATTGCGTTTGTTGCATTGCAACCGCAGGTAAGAGCTCTACGCATTCACGCAAGACATTCACAATATTTCGTAGCTTTTGGCGTCAGCAACCCGCGGCCTAATTTCATCATAACTAGGAATTTACATGTTCAAATCAAAAACTAAGCATAGGTGGGATATTGGGCATCATTGCTAAGCATTTAGGTGCATTCTGGGTCGAAAACGACTAGGTCAAAAATCCACTGCTATTAATAACGCAATTTTGAAACTTGACCTAAAGTGGGATTTGAGGCCATAGGCATGTGTGCTTAGGTCTTATAAACTTGTCCTAGAAGCCTTCGTTATGTTTGGATGTCATTTGATGCTGTAACGGATGTGATTTGCTTGCCGATGAGTGATTGGCTTTTGGTGATTTCAGTCACTTGAGTGTAGCTTGAGTTATATGCAAGTTGTTAGTTGTTTTTCGAGAGATTGACAACCTCTTGTAGCCTCTATGCACTAGTTGAGTCAGCTTCGTCCCATGGTTTGACAAATTAATCGTGGTTCTCGCTAATATTGCAATAAGATAGGATGGTGAGGTTAGACATGCGTCCCACATTTGGCGCCACTGCCGGGGATCGAAGAGACCTAAACTAGGGAAAAACACGAGCGTCTTGTGTAGTTGTCCTTTAACTTCCTCTAGGTTCGCCTAGAGTTCAAAACTTTCTTTTAGAAACCGCATAGCTTAAGATTGTCATCTTTTGCTGTGTAGAGGTAGTTTTGAAGTAATCGTACTTGCCAAGTACCTTTAGGACTGTAGGATTGTAGATTTAGATTAGGATTTGGAGAATGATTGGTAGACGAGACAAGTCTTAAGATCAAGACTCTGAAAAACATAAAAAACACAAGAAAACGAGTGTTTGTGGACAGTTTCTACAACCCCATTGCATGAGAATCTAGGAGTAGGGTAAGTAGGATCCGAGGTGGATTTCAGAACATTGCTCTCTCTAAAAGAATCAAGTGTGAGTTTTTATTGGAAGTGCAAAATTTCAGGTCCACGGCTAGAAATAGCTTGAAAAGACTCGAATCCACTCAATCCGACTAGAGAGTAAGCCTAAGAGTTGTCCGAACCAGTGGATAAGCTCAAAGACACTTCGAGGTAAAAATTTCAAGAAGTTGACCAAAACTCAGATTATTTACTTTTTCTTGACATTTTAGGCCAAATTAAGTTTTGACTTGATTTATAGGCTTAAAAAACATCATAAAAAGACTGTCTTTGAGAAAATTGCAAAAAAGTACTCATTTCAAGCCTAAAGTTAGTAATCACGATCATTAACTTTCTGCTCTAAATTGGCCAAGGTTCATACCATTGACTCATTGCATGTGTACAAACAACTTTTGTAAAGGCCCAAAAGATTTGGATCACTAAACTGGCAAAAAATCACTAAACTGGCAAAAAGTTTGTACTGACTTTTTGAATCCTGAGTATAAATTTGGGAAAACTTTGTCCAAACTTGTTGAAATTTGATTCATAGGCTTATGTTGATGTGATAAACATGTGTATATGCTCAGTTGACCAAAAATTTGTCAAAAGTAAATAATCACGATTATTTATATCTGCTTCAAAACTTGATGATTTTGCAAATTTGAGTATACCACAAGGTCAAGCACATCAAGTAGACCTCAAAAATCAATTTTGGTGAAATTTGGATCCCAAAAGTGAGACTTAGGCCAGATTCTTGAAATCAGAGTCTGCGGACACCGAACAGTTGATATACTTGATCAGAATTGGTCCAAACTTGTTGAAATTTTCCCAGAGACTCTAACAAGTTGTATACTTGCCAAACCTATCAAAAAAGTGTAAAAATTTGACAAAAGTAAATAATTGTGATTATTTACTTCTGCTATCCAGAGACATCATTTTGGACTTTTGAACTCATACAGTGATAGACCAACATAATATAAGGCCACATGGCAATTTTGGGTTCAATCGGATCAAAATTGGTACAAATTATACACTCAGTTTAGAGGTTGCAGATTAAACCTTTAATTTTGCTAAAGTCAAATCTGAAAGTCACATTTTGACTCCCCTAACACGATTTGAAGTGATACACAGAGACCAATCACGAGAGTTCTCAAGAGCTCTACTGTCAAATAGCTAACTTGATTAAATTTGTATGGGATTCAAGTTGTAGACGAGGAATTAGAAGCTTGACAGAAAGTTGCAATTGAATCAAGTGAAAATTGACGACAAGTCAGTACTCTATCCAGGGCTTCATAAGTCTATATGAACCTTAGATTTGGTCGTGTACTAGGAAATCAAGGCATACTCGGAGAAACCTTCAGTAGAGTATCTATCGAAGAAAGCCTGAATCAAGGCAATTCCTTGCACACAATTTCTGAAGAAGTCTCAGACGCTTTTTCAGATTCAACATCTGAAATTTCTTCTTACTCGACTCACTCAGAAATCGGAATGACAGTGCGCTATAAGCATATACTATCTTTTTACAACACTAACCGTCATGGAGCCCAAGTTTACTTGGACCCTAACAAGGAGTATACTATTCGCATTGATGACCATAGTATTGAGTTTGAAGAAGAGGTTAGGGCAAACAAACAAGGAAAAATGTATATGGATCAAAACAGAACTCAGTATATACAGGTCGAAAACCCTGACGTGGTAGACAAATGGGGGTTATAAGTAAACACTATAATCCCAGATATATCAGCAAAAGAAGGACCACCAACTTTGAAATTCGAGGGATACGATCAAGTAGACTTGAAGCCTTTAAAATGTCTTAGTACGGATAATCCTAGGATCGGAGTCTATTGTTGGGAAGATAGAAACATAAAAGATATTTTGTGGAATTCTCATGCCAAACCAAGATAATTAACGGCCATAAAGATCACCTATATCTTCTAGATCAAAGATAAGGGATCAATAGACCTACCAACCTACCTGTTTAGGGATTGTTATAACAACAACATTTTATGATGACTCCTAAGGAGGTAGAACAAACCAAATACCAAGGGTATTCCATACGGGATTGGATATTGGGACAAGGACCAGAAACAATTCCAAAGGATGAACACCGTGAGAGATCATCTGAGAGTAATGTGAAAAAACCAGAAACCACCTCATCATGTAGAAAACCGGGTGACACTAAGGCCAGTCTAGGGCTACATGAGTCACTATTTCCAATAGACTGGTTTGAAGGACTCAGAACAGGACCAACTCCCAGACGACCTGGAGTTGAACCAAACAGACGTGTCAAACTAGATGATTGTCAAAAATGGATCAGAAAATACAGTGGATCAGGGGATCCATATGACCACTTAGCAAGCTTTAAGCAAGTGCTAAGAGCAGAGCGTATATTCGATTTCCATACTCAATTCAAGGGGTTTGGAATAAAATTAGAAGGAAAAGCTTTGACATGGTTCCAAAACATTCCACCAAGGTCAATCATGGACATGAACACATTAGCTCAAGGATTTGTAGCAGCTTGTTCCAAAACGGGGATTAAACATAATACAGTAGCTCAAATCTACAGCTTTAAACAGAAACATGTTAAGAAATAAGACGTAGCTAAATAGATATTTGAGTAGATTACTTAATGGAGAGAGATAGATTTCACACACAAGAGATTATAGAGTAGAGAGAGAGAGAGAGAGAGAGAGTACACACGATATACGTGGTTCACCCAATGTGGGCTACGTCCACGGGAAAGCAGCCACTCAATGGCTTTAGCACTTCAAAAGAAGAAGTAGTTTACAAAGGGATTAAACCCTTAATAGAGCTCTCGCCTTGCTTCACTCTCACCACCTCACACTCACCTTGTTGCATCAACTTCACACTATGAAATGTGTGTAGAAATGGCCTCCTTTTATAGGCCAAAAGGTCTGCCCTCTCTTATGAGAGGCAGCCATGTTGAGCCGCCCTTGTGCGAATAAGTCCAAATCGGACCCTCCAATCCGCCCATGTGTGGCCGCCCTTGAGAAGACAAGTCCGCTTTTGAATTCGGCCACCGGCCATTGAATTCGGCCACCAACCACCGGCCACCGGCCATTGACTACCGGCCACCGGCCAACTGACCGGTTGTTTTTCGACCACTTTCCGGCCGCCGTCTGGCCATAATATTCTGGCGAAAAGGAATATTCCGGCCCCTGATTCTTGTCCGTGAAATTTTTGGTTTCTTCCGGTGAGTGATTTTCCTTCACGCACGATGGCTTCTCCTCATAATGGGGGCCCTACAAATGTGCGCTTTTACCACAGAAAATTACAAGGGTAAATCAGGCTCCATACTTAACAATCTCCCACTTGGAAACTGATCTCCAAACCAAACCTGTGATGACTGCTTTCCATTCTGGCTTCTTATCCTTGAATGCCGATTGAAGATGAGCAAAAGCTCAACTTCTCCTTGTTGACCACCTTTGTAAACATGTCTGCAGGATTTTCACTTGTATGCACCTTTCCTAGGTTTAGCTGTCCCTCTTCCAAAATAGTGCGTATGAAGTGATATCTCACCTCAATGTGCTTTGTCCTTGAATGAAAGGCTGAGTTCTTCGCAAGATGGATAGTGCTTTGGCTATCACTGTACAAGACACAATTGTCTTGTTTGAATCCAAGCTCTTATAAGAATCTGTGAAGCCACAGAATTTCTTTGCTTGCCTCCGTCATTGCTACATACTCTGCTTCCGTGGTAGAAAGTGAAACCACTTTCTGCAGCTTTGAAGCCCAGCTTACTGTTGTGCCTCCAACCATGAACACATAGCCAGTAGTGCTCCTTCGAGTATCTTTGTCACCTGCCATATCTGCATCAGCATACCCTTCTAGAAAAATATCAGTTCCTCCAAAATACAAAGCATTTGTTGTTGTCCCTTTTAGATACCTAAGTAACCACTTCACAACTTGCCAATGCTCTTTACCTGGGTTGTCCATGAACCTACTCACAACTCCCACTGCATGTGCAATGTCTGGCCTTGTCCAGACCATAGCATACATTAGAAAATCTATCGCTGCAGCATATGGAACTTTAGACATATAGGCTATCTCCTCTTGTGTCTTTGGACACATATCCTTCGTTAGTTTAAAATGACCAGCCAAAGGTGTAGAAACTGGTTTTGCATTTTTCATTGCAAACCTTTCTAGTACCTTCTTGATGTAATCTTCTTGAGATATCTTTATTGTCTTCTTCGTCGTGTCCCTTGATATTTTCATACCAAGTATCCTCTTTGCAGCACCTAAATCTTTCATTGAAAAAGATTTAGACAGCTCCTCTTTTAGGTCTTTGATGTCCTGCATGTTAGCACTTGCAATCAGCATGTCATCAACATACAACATTAGGATGATGAACTTCCCATCTCCCAAATTCTTCGTGTAGACGCAGTGATACGAGTTGCATCTTGTGAATCCATGATCCAACATCCATTGATCAAACTTCAAGTACCATTGTCTTGATGCTTGCTTTAAACCATACAAGCTCTTCTTTAATCTGCAAACCATTTTCTCCTTACCTTTTACTTCATACCCCTTTGGTTGAAGCACGTAGATTTCCTCCTCTAAGTCACCGTGAGGGAATGCCGTATTTACATCCATTTGCTCGAGATTTAGATCATGAGCAGCCACAAGGCTTAAGACAAGCCTAATTGAGTTCATTTTTACAATAGGAGAAAATATTTCATTGAAGTCAATACCTTTATTTTGAGAAAACCCTTTTACCACAAGCCTAGACTTGTACCTTTTCTTCCCACCTTCTTCTTCCTTCAGCTTGTACACCCATTTGTTTTGAAGTGCCCGCTTACCTTTAGGCAACTCAACCAACGCCCATGTTTGGTTGCGATGTAGTGAGCCCATCTCCACTTGCATGCTCTTCGTCCATTCTTCTTTGGATTCATGTTACATAGCTTCTTCGTATGATTCTGGCTCTCTAGAATCTCAGATCAAGAGATGGTTGAAGGAAGGAACAAACCTTTCTGGAGGTCTACTTGCTCTTGTAGATCTTCGGGGAATAGGTTGAGGCTCCTCATATGGTTGACGTTGTTGCACATTGTCACCGTTTGCAGTCCTTGAGTCTTCACCATCCTCAAGCTCCATGTACTCATCACCTGTTTCTTTTGTTTGTTTTCTTTCCAAGTAATCTTTGTACAAATTTTGTTCGTTAAAAATTACATCCCTACTCCTTAAGATTTTACCATCTTCACGATTCCATAGGCGATACCCAAAGTCACCTTCTCCATAGCCAATGAAGAAACACTTTTTGGACTTTGCATCTAGCTTTGATCTTAGCCTTCTATCTATGTGCATGAAAGCCTCACACCCAAACACTTTGAGAAATGCATAATTCACCAGTTTACCTGTCCATGCCTCTTCTGGAACTCCCCCATCCAATGCCGTTGAGGGTGACCAGTTGATTAAGTACACAGACGTACTTACAGCTTCCACCCAAAGCTCAAGCGGTAGGCCTGCATGTAGCCGCATGCTTCGTGCTCACTCCATGATTGTCATGTTCATCCTTTCCGAAATACCATTTTGTTGAGGTGTCCTTGGGGTTGTCCTTTGCCTCCGAATGCCATTGCTAGTACAAAATCTTTCAAAAGCTTGGCTGCAATATTCACCTCCATTGTCGGATCTAAGGCATTTAACCTTGGTATCTGTTTCATTCTCCACAAAGGCTTTCCACCTTTGAAATATGGAAAATACATCGGATTTAGGGTTTGTGCGTGACTTGCTCCGTCTTGAGCGATCACGACCCTTTTGGTTTTTGAACCTCTCCTTAGGCCTTCCTCTTGTTTCTACTGACAATGCAGCACTTGATGATTCTCCTGTGCTTCTCCTTCGCATTTCCTCGCTTAGGAGAATACCCACAACATCATCAAACTTAAGAGTATTTGTGCCAGAAATAGAATTACTTACAGCCATCACAAGGCTGTCCCAACTATCCGGTAGAGATGATAGTATAAGGAGAGCTCGCACTTCGTCATCGAAATTGATTTTCACCAATCGAAGTTGACTTATGTTTGTGTTAAAGTCATTTAGGTGTTCTGCAACTGAACCATTCTCTGCCATCTTTAGATTGAACAAGCGCTTCATAAGAAATACCTTATTGGATGCCGATGGTTTCTCGTAGAAGTCGTCAAGTGACTTCATCAAGTCCTCCGTGGTCTTCATGTCCGAAACATTGAAGGCCACCGTTGACGCCAAGCTTAACCGAATTGTTCCCAGTGCCTTTCGATCAAGGACAATCCATGCTTCATCTGCCATTGTTGCGGGCTTCTTCGCAAGACCGCCTAGTGGCAAATAGAGGTCCTTCTGGTAGAGATAGTCTTCAATCTGCATCTTCCAATGTTGGTAGTTTTTGGCGTTGAACTTCTCAATCTTGAGCTTCCCTTCCTCCGCCATAACTCCCACTCAATTCAAGGAATCCTTTCCTTGGGAGAATTTAGCTACGAGCAAACCTTGCTCTGATACCAGTTGTTAAGAAATAAGACGTATCTAAATAGATATTTGAGTAGATTACTTAATGGAGAGAGATAGATTTCACACACAAGAGATTATAGAGTAGAGAGAGAGAGAGAGAGTACACACGATATACATAGTTCACCCAATGTGGGCTACGTCCACAGGAAAGCAGCCACTCAATGGCTTTAGCACTTCAATTAACAAAGGGATTAAACCCTAAATAGAGCTCTCGCCTTGCTTCACTCTCACCACCTCACACTCACCTTGTTGCATCAACTTCACACTATGAAATGTGTGTAGAAATGGCCTCTTTTTATAGGCCAAAAGGGCTGCCCTCTCTTATGAGAGGCAGCCATGTGTAGCCGCCCTTGTGCGAATAAGTCCAAATCGAACCCTCCAATCCGCCCATGTGTGGCCGCCCTTGAGAAGACAAGTCCGCTTTTGAATTCGGCCACCGGCCATTGAATTCGGCCACCGGCCACCGGCCATTGACTTCTGACCACCGGCCACCGGCCATTGACTACCGGCCACTGGCCAACCGACCGGTTGCTTTCCGACCACTTTCCGGCCACCGTCCGGCCATAATATTCCGGCGAAAAGGAATATTTCGGCGAGGAAAAAAAGTCTCAGGGGCCTCCGCCCCCGAGGCCCCTAAAGTTGCCCCTGATTCTTGTCCGTGAAATTTTTGGTTTCTTCCGGTGAGTGATTTTCCTTCACTCACAATGGCTTCTCCTCATAATGGGGGCCCTACAAATGTGCGCTTTTACCACATAAAATTACAACGGTAAATCAGGCTCCATACTTAACAAAACATGGTGAGTCTGTTAGGGATTGTGCAACTCGAATGAAACAATACATTGCCAGATGCCCAGAGATGGAGATACCTGCAGAAGAATGACTTGTATCTTTGTTTCTGGAGAGACTGCTAAACAAAGAACTTCATACTATACTCTATAGTAAAAAGCATACAACCCTAGAAGCGTGTGTGTCTGATGCTATTGACCTAGGAGACAATTGCGAGATCTTCAATGAAGAAGATGTCCCTAAGGATAACCAAAGCGAGAAAACAACATCCACAAAACCAGCACAAGTGGGAACGGCTGCTGCGGCACCACTCTCATCCATAGAAGATATGCTGAAAAAGATGAACGACATGATGAACAATATGCAAAAAGCACCTATGAGAGAACCAGGACGAGGGATACCTCCACAGGGACAACCAATTAGGCCACAAAAATGGTATGCAATCGAGGGTAAATGGACCAACCATGAGACCCACGAGTGCTACTTCAGACCAAAGTATGATGGGAATGTTCAGTACGTGCCCATGAGGCCCCAAGGACAACCCATGTACAAATATCAGCCTAATATGGCCCAAGCTCAAAGACCACCAATGGGTATGGAAAGACGGGGGAAAGAACTCAACCTATGTTGGGACAACAACCTCCGTATCCAGGACATAATGCAGTGCCTGTAAAGTACATGCACTCGGAAGGAGTCATAGATGAACAAGCATTAGTGCATGTTACAGCCTATGCAGAGCCTAGTCCATCTACAGTAATGGTAGAAGGAGATTGGTGTAGTCCACATCCACCACCAATGGAAGAAACCATGACTTATGCTCCACCAGAGCTTGCACCAAATGGTATTATGTAGCTAATCAAGGTGTCACACCTCCCATGGGAAGACCCGTGATGAAGCCTAGACCCATGATGAAGCATAGAACAGGAAACTGTTATAATTGTGGTGTTGATGACCATTGGAAGAACGCAAGTCCAGAGCCTGACAAAAACCTCAAAACCAATTGAAGCCTATTGCATACAATGTTGCAAAAAGGGAGGACACTTCCCGGAATATTGTCCAAAGAATCCTTTGAACAAGGGAAAAACTATCGTAAACGTAGTCCAAGTGATGCCTAGTAGCTCCTCAGAGAGTGAACCAATTGTTCCAATCAAGGTAATCACTAGAGCCCAGGAAAAGAAAAAGAAACACAACTCCTCTGATGATTCGTAGAACATGAAAGTTTCTTCTCAAAGAATCAAAAGGAGCAGAAGCAAAAGATATGAGATGAGAAAACAAAAACAACGGGTTGAAAACGAAGAGAAAGCAAAAATGCTAGTCCACGACAAGTTGAAAGAACTGGCAGTGAATTCAAGGAAATAACCGTGAAATCTAGAGAATCCATTCTGGTTGATAAAATTTTTGAGCCTATTAATGCTGCCTTGGAAGCCTACCAAGCAAGACTCAAAGCAGGCCAAAACATGGAAAATAAATGGAAAAACTATCCATCTCCAGACATGGAAGCAACGAAGCTGGAGACTTATCAAAATTTGGTAAGAATCACGCAAGAAATGGTGGATAAACAAAAACCCAAGCTTAAAAGTATCGTAAAACCTGCAGAGCTTGCGGTAGAAGGAACGAAAGCAAAATCCGATGTGGTGGTAGAACCCCATCTTGAAACAAATGTTCCATAGCTTATAGTGCCGAACAGCGAAGATGCCCTAGACGGAATTCCATTCATAGAGGAAGACTGGACAGGACACTTA
This sequence comes from Adiantum capillus-veneris, assembly GCF_014529385.1. Classification (NCBI taxonomy): domain Eukaryota; kingdom Viridiplantae; phylum Streptophyta; class Polypodiopsida; order Polypodiales; family Pteridaceae; genus Adiantum; species Adiantum capillus-veneris. The sequence goes on from NC_140957.1 coordinate 30,095,474, forward strand.
TGCGAAAAGGTAAGAGAGATCAATGATGGGAGCCTAACTTTAAAGTCAGCACCTATAGAGGAAGTATGCTTGGATAACCTACCATCTGATATGAACATGGATTTACAATCCTTGTACGGGGATTACAGATCGGAAGCTTCAGGAATATCTAAACCATTGACATTAAAAACATTACCCTCTTACTTGGGAGATAACGAAGATGAATCCATCCTTTGCAAGACCACTCAAGTAAAAAGAGCCAAATAGACCCTAGAAGTAGACAACATTCATTCAATCATGTCTACACCTATTCAATGCACTCTTACTTTGGGAGAATTGTTGAAACTCAGACCATACTTGTGGAACGATTTACAAAAAATCATAGAGAAGGTGGGGATAACGGGGATAATCTCTAAGAATTTGGGAAAAATGAAACATGAAATGGAAAACAAAGAGATTTGATCAGTTCCTATGAACAAGGTCGGAGAATATTATGAAGGGGAAGAAGGAAACACCACCCTCCCAGTGAAATATAATGACATTGAAACCATGGCAATACTGGATAGTGGAGTTGGCATAGCCATAGCCACTAAAGCAGTATGGGAATCCTGGGGACAGCCAACCAAGATAAACGCGAATGAAATTGCAATTGGTTGATGGACACATTGAGAGACCACTATGGCTATTTGAAAAAGTGATAGTCAATTCCTGTGGAATTGAATATCAACACACTTTTGCATAGTAGACTTTGGGAAAAAACTCAACTATGAAATCATATTGGGAAGACCTTTCATGCGACAGGTATAGCTTATCCAAGATTGGGGAAACAACTATCTGTACTTGAAGCAGGTGGGATCTATAACAAGAATCAATCTGAAAGATCACACTTATAGAGATGTCTTGAAAACACCCATCCAAGAGTTTGATTCGGTCTTTTTGGCTGAAACTAAATTCCCATCCTGGCTAAACAAAGACACTCCTATTTGGATGTGCGGAGCTTCAGAAAATGGAAGCTTAAGACGAGAGGAATGTATCCTAGAAAGGGACTGTACAGACGAAGCCTACATACCTGAAACCTTTCCAGAGCATTTATTTGAACCATTCGACTAGACTCAAATTTTAGCGACAATGGATGTATGTGTTAATATGTCTATGCCTACTCAATTTTGCAATGAGGATGGCTACAACATAATTCCCATCCAAATGATGTCAGTCCTCAACATTGAAAACAAAGATGAGGAACCCAAGGACTTGATGAAAGCTCAACAAGTCTATTTTGAACTCTATTACGATGCAACTGATGAGTTAGATGAACCCTCAACTACCTCAGAAGACTCGGGGTTAGAAAAAGAGCATACGAGAGCTCAGTTACTCTTAAGGGGAGGGGAGGAAAAGTTTTTTGACTTTCCAAACCAGAAATCAAGAAGACAAAAATGGTATAGACGAAAGAGAGACACCAATATCGTGAAAACACGACCTATGCCATTGATCTCCAGTAAAACACAATTACTGATGCAGATAGATGCTAATGATTGTGTCAAGGACAAAATAACTGGCAGATATCCTTCAAACAAAAATTCAGAAATGTCTCAGACATAGAGAAAAACAAAGAAGGGTACTCAAAAAATCACAGAATAAGAAACCGCTCATGACCAGAGTCGAGCGGAAAAAGAAATATCAAGAGTTGAAAAAAGCTCTAAAGGAGATATACACAACCGAAATGGAAACCATGGAAGAGGATGGTAAGGATGTAATGCATGTTCCATCCCATTACAAAAAGTATACTCTCCAAGATCGGAAAATCATAATTGAACAACCTGTTAGGGAACTACGGAAACAAGGTGAATCTTACGAAGGGCCTGAAAACGCTAAAAGGGTAGACTTGACTGAACCAGGAGAAGAAGAAGAAGAAAAGCTTTTTTTGAGCTTGTTAAAGGAATACCGGGATATCTTCGCTTGGTCTTACAAGGATCTCAAGGGTGTTGATCCAGAAATCTGTCAACATACTATACCCATGAGAGATGATGCGAAACCAAGTAGACAGAGACCATACACTTATAACAAAACATTTGCCAGGAAGATCAAAGAAGAGATTGAAAAACTAAAGGAATCTGAATTCATTTACGAAATTGAACACACAGATTGGCTGTCTCCAATTGTGGTAGTACCTAAGAAGAATGGGAAATTACGAGTGTGTGTTAATCTCAAAAAGGTGAATGCAGCTACCATTATAGATAGCAAACAAATTCAAGTGTGGTTCCTCAAAGTGGCCTTATAAAATCCAATGACTATCTCAATTATTGATAAACTATTTTGATCATACCCATTAAAACACTTTATCACTTTGAATTTATTTCGGGTATAGGACAAGATACAAAAAAATCGATGTTAATGGGTGTGTGAAGCACGGAGCAGACAATCCAATCATTGATGACATCGTGATGGGGACGGTTGACACTAGGTGCACCAATGGGGCCGATTGCGTCAAAGGGGACCGACGGCAGACAGTGTGGGCCGATGGGCCGGATGGCTCGACGAGGACCAACAAATGCCATTGTGCTAGGGTTTGCCAAGGGTTGTGTGAAGCATGGAGCAAACAACGCGACCTTCAATGACACTATGAAAGGGTCGATTGACGTCGAGTGCCTTGATAGGGATCGGCGTGTCGTGGTGGGTGTCTATGCCAAAACGGGACAGCTCAAGCTTGCGAGTGTGGTGGGCGGTGTACCAAAGAGAATCAATGGCGCAGAGGAAGGGAAGGGGGGTGGGGGGGGCATCAATGGTCGATTACTCGGTGCATGGATGGGGGTTGGCAAGTGCACACAGGTGGGGTCATCGACGGGGATTGTCGGATACGACAGGTAGGGCTGATGAGGTGGGCTGATGAGGCAAGGTGGCCCGATGATGGTTGGGGCCAACAATGATGTAGACCGATGTAATAGGTGCAATGGCAGGGGCCTAAGGGATCGATTACAATGTGAGCTGATAGGGTCGGCACGATGAGAAGTGCAGCAAGGTGGGACAACGGGGGTCGATAGGTGTGATGGCAATTTCATTTACAAGGGGATGGACAGACGAGGGGTGCTTTTGGGCCAAATGCAACATGGAAAAAAGAAGGGGTAGCACCAGGAGTTCACCCATCCCAATACTAGTAATGTTCTGGCCAAGCGTGCTTAACTGCAATGAATGCACGGTGCTATGTATGGACCTTCTTCATGCGCAGCCATTGGACTTCACCCAGTTGAGAGACTTACAATTGAAAAACATGGTAATCTTGGAAGAGACGTAACACTAGGGGAACAAAACTCTAATCTAATGTTAGTGCTTGTGTTTAGCTAGGCTCTAAATCAGCAACAAAAAGTGGAGTGATAGTCATCACTGTTTTTGCTTCAGTGATTGGCTTGGCAGGGGTAGCGCACCCTCTAGCTTCTCCTTCCCTTTTGATTGTGAATGGGGTTGATGGACAAATTGCATGCCTTCGTGAACTAGGGGGAGAGAGTGCACCTTAGGGTTTTGTGAGGCATCAAAGACACCCTAAACATTGTTTTACAAGTCCTATGTTTGACCACCAATGAGAATTGCTATGTCAAATGGCACTGCAAGGAATGCTCATTGCATCTCATATTATAATTAGATATTGGCAAAAGAAGACTCTTTAGAGCTTTGAAAAATGTGGTCGTAAGAGGGGTTTTCATTAAGGTTAGAAATGCAAAGACAAGGAGAGTACTTAGAGTATTGTGTACATTTGTGCATGTGATCCATTATTGCGGGAGGTGATAGTTCACATACTCATATAAATAGATGTAATTGTCCTCTTTCATGGTGGTCAAGCTCCATTTGAAAAGACTTTAACACTAGTTTGGTAAAAAAAAAAAGACATGTGTCCTTTTTCCAAGTTTTGAATAAAATGCCATAATAATCTTAAGAAACCTTCCAAATTTCCTTTAAGGGCCTTTATGTAATAATCTTAAAGTTTTTAAAACAAGGTGAAGACTTCACGATGGCCTCAAGAAGGCACATTTTTTGCTATAATAAATTGAGTGATTGTTAGAACACATTTGACATGTTAATGGAGAGAGATTATAGAAAGAGAGAGAGAAATGCACGTGCACACACACACACTCACTTTCATAATAAAATGTTCGAATGAGTATAGTAAGGCTTCATTACAAAGAAAACTTAAAGCATCATGATTGCCAACACATTTGTAAGTTTGTTTCTTGTGTGTATGTGTATGTGTGTGTGTGTGTGTGTATATATATATATATATATATATATATATATATATATATACACACACACACACACACACACATACACACACACACACACACATATATAATTGAGTGTTTTCTCTACCACTCCCCTATGGACTTCTTGGCCAAAAATACCTCTCTATACTTTTGAACTTATCATGATAGATAATGGACCCAATAAAGAGTGCTCGTGCAAAACATGTAATAGATAGATATTATAATAAGCTTTTAAAAGCAAATATCAAGGACTAACAAAAACTCATAGGTAGTTTATCTATAATAGCCCCACATGTTTGCCTATGTTTTACTCAATTAAAAAAAATAATAATGTGTTAAATTATATTAAGTATTGTGGGTCCAATATAGAAGTTGCATGCATGTGATTATATCCGAAATTAAATACTTTATTTGTATAATTTGAAGATTTTTTATGTTATGTAGACACATACTCTATAAGTAATAAATTAATTAAAATTTAATATTTTTTATATAAGCTACATGTAGGATATACTTGTGTATCTGAAAACTACACTCAACTATGAAAATGGATATGACTTAAATTTTTTGTAGATTTCAATAAATCATAGCTAATTCCTCAACTACAACATAGAAAGAGCATTTTATAATCTCATTACATGGTTTTTTTGTGAAACTTTAATTTCCTTGATAGATTACAAATAACAAAATTTTGAAACACAACTTGATTTATATGATTTATGTAAGATTAGACACCCAAAAGATATGTACATTCTTGTGTACACCTATGGATTCACTTTGGATTATAGCTTTGCACTAATATTACATTGGTTCTTTGATACAAGCTTTGAAAACCTAGAATCGCCCCCTTATCAACATTTTCATGATTGCATTTTTTTGCTTACTACATTTAGTAGGTATGAACACTAGGTTTACAACTTAATTGTCTAATTTTTAAAGTACTTATCTATTTTCAACTTAATTGTCTAATTTTCAAATTTTCAACTTAATTGTCTAATTTTCAAAGTACTTATCTATTTCCAAGGGTTTAAAAAATCGACAAATTTTTTTTTCTCGAATTTATAAGATTTTTATGGATTTTTTGAGAACACGGCTCAAAGTTTTGGTCGAGATTTAAATTTCAAAATTTGGTCAATCTTTTAGTAGTAGACATAGCGCAAAATCCTCAATTTTCTCTGGCTCATAAGCGAATGTCTTGAAGAGCAACGCTTCAAGAATTAGTTTGTAACTTCATAAATTGAATCCAAAAATTTGGAAGGAAAACAGGACACTTAGGTGCTCGGAACTAGTGTTAATTAAACCAATCAAAGAAAACCACAATGTTTGAGTAGATATATCCCTAAAATGTGCAAGAAAACAATCATTTTGGTTCATCACAATGATAAGGAAACACATATCCTAATGGAATTTCTTAAAGGATCATAAATTCCTTGACATTTTGAGAAGTTCCAAGGATAGAATTTTTATCCAATGGCATATGCATGCGAAAAAGTGGAGAGCATAGAGCACACAAAGTGGAAGAGACGGCAGAAGGCACACACGTGTGGTGGACTCTGCAGCTAAGTTTCTTACTTTTCTCTCTTCTATATATGATAAAACCAAAACCAATATAGAATGATTAGTGAAAATGTGTATACTAAATGGACGGTTGGGTATGGGCAAAGCGCAGTAGTTGGTCTTTAACACACTCCATGTGATGTGCAAATTCAACAAGCATTTTGATTGATCACAATGTGAGATAAACAGATTCTCATGTGGGATTGCTTAAGAAATCTCAAAGGATTACAATGTACATTCATTGATTGTTCAAAACATCTCCAGCAACGAAGAGGACAAGGAGGGGTAGCTTGTATGATTGAGAAATAATTGGAAGATTCTGTATCGATTGTAAAAAATAACAAGGTTCAAACGTTATGTATGGCTGAAAATTATGATACCAAAAAGAGCACCCATTTTTGTAACCAATTGCTACATTCGTCAGCATGATTCTCCCTTTTATGCTTACATGAATAGAGATTAACCATTTTATTGATTTAGAGGAGGACTTTGCTTATTTTAAAGGCAAAGATGATGTTATTATCTTTGGGGATATGAATGCTCGCATAAAAACATTGCAACATGATACTCAACAATTTGATATGTGATACATTTCAAGGGAGTTGGAAGAAGTTCACTTGTATGATCATACTTCAATGGATGGAAAAGAGTTGAATCACTATGAAAAGTTACTTTTACGCATATGCATTAGCACAGGTATACTCATTGTCAATGGTGTATCTTTTGTGGAGTAAAATTGATGGATTTACATGTAAAAAAAACAATGGAGATAGTGTGATTGACTATATGCTACTCTCCAAGTCCATCATGTATCGCATAAAGAGTTTTACGCTTGACCAATGGACCTTGAGATCAGACCATTAGACCCTATGTATTGACCTTACATGATAATCTCAACCAAAGGAAAGAGAAGTTATTTCTTTTATGGATTTCAAACAGGCACCAATGTATATTGAAATGTTTGTGAAAAACTTATGGAAGACTAAACTTCAATATGATACACCATTGAAAACTAGATGGGAAGCTTTCAAAAAAGTTATTTGTTCTTGTGCCGAAGAACGATTTCCATAAAGCATGTCTATGGTATCAACAAAGATAAATCACACAAAGTGTGGTTTGATAAAGAATGTGAAGATACTAAAAAGTCCTTGATAAAGCTACATCCAATTATGGACAAAGACAAATATCAAAATCATTTGCATACATACAACGCATTGATTCAAAACAAGAGAAGAACATGGAAAGTCAAACATAAGTTTATTCAAGTTTAAGAAAATATACGCATATATGGAAGATTTTGGAGAAACTTGAGAGGCAAGCGGATCGAGAGTTTTGATAACTTAAGTCTTACATATATGTACACACATTGTAGGCAACTACATGAGCAACCAAATGCTAAAAAGATTACATGTTATGATTCAATCCTATCTATTTCTCTTTCTTTACTATTGAGGATGTGTGCGACAGACTCAAAAAGTTGGCAACTCGCAAAGCGGGAGATCTTCAAGGCATCAAGTTGGAAATGATTAAATGGACGGGGATTTTGTACATGAGTTGATATGTTCAGCCTTACACTCAACATGGTATGCCTTGTGGATGGAGCACTAATTGGGTCAAGGCTTTGCATAAAGGAGAGGATGTAAAGAATGTAAATAAACCGGACTATAATGATTGGGTCTCTTATGGAAAAGGTTTTTGGGTGCATAATGGAGTAAAAATTGAGTGATTGTACTGAAGAGAATAGCAAGCATGCAAAAGAACAAGCGGTTTTTCCTCGACGGTATAGCATAATTGATCATCTTATCACTCTTCATGTTCTTATGGAGGAAATTAGGTTGAAAGGCCAAGCGATTGTATTATTTCTTTGTGGACTTGAAGAAAGCTTCTGATATGATTTTACGCAACAATTTGTGGAGAAGGATTGAAGAAATCCAAGTGCCAAGTGAGTTTGTGCTTGCGGTTTCTTGAATCTATGAGAAGGTGATATGTCAATTGCCCATGGGGAAGAAGCATCTCAAAAACATTTGCAAGAACTATTGGAGTTAAACAAGGATGTCCATTGTCACCAACTCTCTTTGGTCTTTGCATCGATCAATTGGAACAAATGGTACTTGACTTTATGCAAGAAGGCGGTATTGAAGAGGTCACTATTGACAATGAGGTAATCATGCTCTTTGTTGAATACGGATGAGAAAGTGCTTCTAGCACACACTTTAGAGGATGCACAAAAATTTATGACTATCCTTTAAAAAAATTTCTTTTATAGTGAGTTGATTGTGAATGAATCCAAAACAAAGGCTATGCTTGTGAAAATCAACCATCAGGAGAAGCCATGCATTGTGTATAACAATTAGACACTTGAAGTTGTTGAGAGATTAAGTATCTTGGCCTTGAGGTTCCAGCCAATCACCCTACAACAGCATGATCCCAAGTCTCAACAAGAAGTACAACATTGGGTTTGCTTGTGAGTTCATCTATGACAACCCCTCCATTCCATGGGTATGCATTGCAATTCCAAAGAATACTTTCAATTGCAACGCCAATAGGTCCCGCATTCCTATATTCTCGAGGGACTTGCCTTCTCCTTGGGCACATTTTCTTCATTAATATGCCTTGCGACACATTTTGTTGTTAGATAGTGTGATCTTCACATACAAAACATTTTGCATCCTTCATAATATTTTGTCTGGTCTCATTTGGCATGGTACACACACAGGGAGGGAGAGGAGAAGGAATGCATTGTTGGCATTAGGGTCACAAGAATGTACACACAGCTTGGAAAAGATGAAGAGATGAAGAAACTCAAGACACACAACACTGAGTATTTCTTAATGCATAAATCGAAAGATAAGTTAGCCCTACATTGATGGGCATATATACAATGCAATACGGGGGAAAAACTCCTAGTCAAGGAAAAAGTGTCTGGGCGGTCCTAAGTGTGTTTACACATATAACTACCACATATATAGTAACAAATTCCCCTTGGAGTGATACGGTGAACGAGAGCTTTATACCTTTAATTTTTATTTTAGTCATTGTACAAGATATAAGATAGAAGATATAAGATGACCAATTTCTCAATCCTCTTCCCACTCTTGATAGCAAACACATTTAAGTCAAGCTTCTCAAAATGGTTTCATAAATGTCTACATATTAGGTTTTTCTTTCTTACCTAATAGAAAACCTTTGTTCTCATAGAAAGGAGAGATTTCAAACTCTTAGATATCAAACAAATTAAAGTGCGGTTCCTCAAAGTGGCCATCTAAAAATTCATTGTCGCTAACTATATCAATTATTGCTAAATTATTATTGGTCATACACAAAATAACACTTTGTCAATTTGACTTTATTTTGATTATAGAAAGATACAATAAGATCGATGCCTCTATTCCCTTCCCACCCTTGATAGGAAAGCTCTTGAAATTTTGCACATGCTTGCACGAAGGCATCCAAGAAGGCGTAGAGGATGGTGTGCTGGCAACCATTCCTTTTGATGCACGTGGCTGCACGGTGACTAGCAGAGTTTGGGATCTATGCAGGAGCATGCATTACGAGGGAATGGTCACCAACGAACCATTCCCAGCCGTCAAGAGTCGACAAGAGGGGGTCATCCAAAGGGATGCCAATGTGCTGCAGATCTGACGCATGCCATCCTAATTATGCTTGAGAAACGTTCGTTGATGGAGGGTTAAGATGTAATACTCCCCGACTCCTAACCTTGATGGACGAGAATAAATTGATACATTGATAACTAAAGAGATGCATCCTACTAATCATCACCAATGACATCAAGATCATATGAGCAAATAGAAATATCGCTTAGAGAAAAATTCATGTGTATTTTGGAATCTTGCTTCACAAGTGAAGTATCAAAGACCATCCATTTTATGAGAAAAACTAAAGGATGACATTAATGGACACCTTGTACAACCAACATTCTCATGACCAATACAACCAAATTCTTTTCTGCAAGGTAGGTGAAAAGTTTCAAAAAGCGTGGTGGCAATATAACCAACTACAACTTTTTTCAAAATTTGTAAGGTAAGTTTACCATACTTTGATAACACTCCCACGATATTTGGCGAATGGCATTATACGCATATGAAATGATCAAACACAATTATCTGACATCATTTATATTTGGAGAGTTGACTGATTTCAACTTAGAACCAGCAGCCAAATCTAATCACCCTTACACGAAAATTGAGTTCAACCTTGAGCTAGCCCAAAATTTGACAAGCATTTAACAACTAATTGAAATTTGAAGAGGCAGCTCCATCCGAACTTTTCTAGATCTCGAATGCTAGGAGCCATTAGATGTCAAAAGCAAATTAGAAATTTCTAATGCAATAGAGGCATCATGTCAATGGTTAGCTTCAGAAGAGCAAATGGAACACAAATTTTGAAGGCAACCTTTTTGCAATCACTCAATACCACCACAGTATGTACTAATAGGCTCGCTAAGCCCACAGACTACCTCAAATTTTCTTGCTGAAAACCACATCATGTCCCATACCCAAGAGCCCATTATCACTGAGAACACCCTCTAACTGGTATGGTATCCAAATCTGCTATTACACAAATCTGATGTTTGAAAAATTCTGTGCACGGAAGGTTCAAACAAGGAACTAGATATGTGGCTGAGAAAATCATGTTTTTTGTCTCGACAAAATCCATTGATCACATACCAAATACCATTCAAAGCAGTGTATGTAGAAGTCAGAACCGTGCAATGATGTGTGAAGCGGTTTCAGGAGTCGTCCGTAACCTCTTGAACAATTGTTCAACAAACTGACACTTTCTAATTGTTGTCTGTTTCTTTGTTTAGATTGCCTCACACAAAACCAGCTTCATGCCACTTCCTCAATTCCCAACATAAGCTGTTTAAGCACTGGACACACAAAGACTCCCGCATGTCTTACACTCTTTTTTCACCATGTTGCTTAGCTTTACCATTACTTGCTTAGATTTCTTCAACCTCAAAAATCAACCTCATGCCACTTCTTCAGTTTCCAACATGGCTCGTTTGAGCACTGGACACACAAAGGCATCCGCACATCTCTACTCTCTTTACATCACACTTCTTAGCTTTGCAATTACTTCACACTTCGCTCAATTTTGACCACACGGATCACTCTAGAACCAAGTTCAAATCTTTGGCTTATGAACTGCCTGACCCCATCATTGTTGCCAATGGCAATGGGCTCAGGCAGATCGCTGTCCAAATCAACCCAAGAACCATTGATTTTCTTCAAAGCAGCCCAGTGCCTGCCTTTCCATCCACCAAATCTCTGTGTTTCGTGATTGAAAATGAATCCAATAAGCATGGGGTCATCCAAATCTATAGCATTTGCACCCAACTGCTGGTTACAAAAGCTCATCTCTGCTCCTCGCGACTGTAGGGCCCTCGCAAGAACATTGGCATCGTAATTTCCAGTAAAAATGTTGTAGTGAGAGCTGATGAGGCGAGAAAAGGGACCACCATAATGCAACTCACGGGGCAGATTGCACGCTATGTTGTTGAGCTCACAACGGGTGAATGCCTCACTCTAATTATCAAAAATTAAAATGTAAGTACAAGTTTGAACAAAAGCTTCAAGGAAAAGATGACATCAATAGACGAACCACATTTTGTGCAAATATTGCATAGCATAAAGGCTTTCCTGCTCTGTAATTTGCGCAACAATCATATAATTGTTTGTCTGCTTAAAATGCATATTCTGTTTTTTTAAACCTATGTTTCCTTTAACTGATGCTCTTGCCTTTACCTGCTAACTGATCTTAGCAGATAAATCAACGGTACAAGGAACAAGAGTCCATAAACACAATCTGACACGAGTCCATATTCTGTTTTTTTAAACCTATGTTTCCTTTAACTGATGCTCTTGCCTTTACCTGCTAACTGATCTTAGCAGATAAATCAACGGTACAAGGAACAAGAGTCCATAAACACAATCTGACATGGTTGCATAACACAAAGAGAAGAGAGAATGTTTAACATTGTGATAAGAATGTAACAAGACCAACTTGATCTATCTGATGAGTCTTGAACTAAAGACCATGCACTTACGAGCAAAATGGGCTGATCAATATACCAAACTTTCCTGACAAAATGATTAGGCCCCAATTCTCCTATAATTTTCACCACAAACATTGCAAGAGCAGTCCCAGCATACCAAAGTACTCTATCCAACTCTAGACCTTGTACTCAAAATCTTTCCGAATGAAAGAAAGCTCCAACATGACTGCAACCTGTCATCTCTCCTTGAAACGAACAACGCAGGAGGATCTCCCAGCTACACGGACAGCCTATGGTGGACACGCGTCGGATGAACCACCTGACCATAGCCACCATTTGGCAACTCCCTCATGTAAGGGCCAACATCCGAGGACATAAGCATGCACCTGCAAGACCGGGCGTCCCATACCACCCGGCCTCACCTCCTCGAGGTGACATCGCGCACTCCTAGCCTCACGGGCTAACCACTGGAACTCTGTCGGTGGGGGTCGATAACTACAAATGAGGCCTTGGCCTTCTTTTACAAAAGTGATCAGCTACATTGGCCGTGTTCACGCTACAGCCGCCCGGACATTGGACACCCATCCCAACGGTGTCATAGACTAGATCCCCTCTCCTATAAGTGGGATAACATATTTCCCCCTTAAGAACCATTGATGTCCTCAATGAAGTGGGGATACTGACCTTTCAAAGCTCTAATTGATTCACAAGTAGCAAACTTTTCAAACTGACCCTTCCATTTAATTAGGTACTCATCATAAACACATCGACGCGAATGATGGGTACGGTGGTCTAAAATGGCCTCCTCAATTTAAATATCTTCCCATACACTTTCCTCGATAGACACAACAATGTCAGCTTCACCTAGTTTTTCTTTAAGGCGACTGACATAAAACACTAGATGTACACTAACATCCGAAGGAAGAGCCAAATTTATAGGCAACTTCGCCGATTTTCTTTGTGATCAAGAATGGACCACAAAATCGAGTTGAAAGCTTATAATGCTTTCCAATTCGCATAGTTTTGGAATCTTTGGGTACCTTCGGATAGACCCATTGTCCCACATCTAGAGTCCTTAGAGATCTCTTTCGATTAGTATAAGAAGTAACTCACATTCAAGCATTTCTTTCATATCATACAAGAAATCACAAGCTTTGCTATCTTTGACTTTCTCTAAGCCAATAGCACTAGGGGGATTTAGGCTCAAATCCATACATCAACATGAATGGGCTTAACCCAATAGCAAAATGCTTGCTACTATTACAGGAAAACTCTAATTGTGAAAGGTACTCTTTCCAATCAGATTGCCTATGAGAGACATAAGACCTCAACATGTCCAACGTTTGATTCATCCTTTCAGTTCGTCTATTAGACTTCGGATGATCAAAAGATGACATATTCAACTTCGTCCGAAGGTGAACAAACACATGTCGCCAAAATTGCCGATTGAACTTGGTATCTCGATCACTAACGATATCCTCTGGCAAACCATAGAGCTTATAAAATTGATACATGAATAAAACAGCCAAATCATGGCTTTTTACTGTCGACTTCATTGGTATAAATTTTGCCGTTTTTGTGAGTCGATAGACCACAACCCAAACGGCATCATTGCCACGACTAGTGTTTGGCAAACCAACAATAACATCCATAGAAATACTCTGCCACTTGGCATTACGGATTTCCAATGGTTGTAGCAAGCCAACTTTTCTAAGGCTCTCTGCCTTGTTGACCTGACACTGAGTGCATCTCTTCACATTGCTATCCATGTAAGAGGGGATCCTTGGCCAATAGAAATATCGTTTGGCCAATGCCAAAGTTCTTTGAATGCCACGTCACAATATTCGAACAAAATCCTTTGTCAAATCTCATCGATTTCCGGGACACAAACTTTTCCATTTTGTTGCTAAATTACCAGAAAAATAATTTTAAATGAAATAATGGATTTATAAGTACGAGGGTTTTCTTGCTTGGGACACTAGGAAAATAAATTATGAATGAATTATTGGAATTTTAAGTGAGAGGGTTTTTCTCACTAGAGTCATCCAAGTACAGATATTCCTTGTGCGTCATTCAGAGAAATGACGAGAGCACTAAGAACAGGAATATCTGTAAGACCACGAAGAACGGGTACTTCTGATGCGTCACATCGGATGGGTGACAGGGAGCATCGGGAAGAAGCATTCGACCATTCGGAAACGGACATCTCTAATGCGTCATAGGAAGGGTGACAAAGCATCGTGAAGGAGATTGTATCGTAAGTTCGGTAGGAAAGGACTAGGTGATGGGTATTCCTGATGCGTCACAAGATGGGTGACAAGGAAGGAAATTCGGAACTGTATTAGAATTGTGCACAAGGATGAGCAAGCACTTGAATGAAGATAGGTTCAGAGGAGACTTTGAGGAAAAACAGATGCTTTCTAAGAAAGCGGGTTGCTTTTCGAGAAAGCATATGCTTTCTCGCAAGGAACTCTATGTTTGCATTGCATCTGTGCATATGGTTGCATCCAGGGACGCCTAGGAAGTGTGGTGCAAGCATTGTTTTCAACTTATAAGGCTTTACTTAGCTTTTCACTGGTTCATATCATTTTTAAAAGTCGTTGGCCGCCCACTTAATAAGTGGCCACCTAATTAAAAAAAGCAACAAAACCCCAGCGTCCCCCACTCTCTCTCTTTTTGGCAAAAAAAAAAAGCGATATCTCCTCTCTCTATCGGAGGTGCCCCCCACCTGCCCTATTCTTGCGGGGAGGAACCCCCCATTCCTGCAAGCTGCTAGGAGCAATAAAAGCACACTCTCTCTCAGATCACAAAAAAATCCAGCGCTAGCAAGGAGGGGCTGCTGCAGATTTCAGCTACGAAGATGACGCCGCCGGTGATGCCCATGGCTGCCCCGAGTATACCGGAAGACGCCAACACCATGTAGACGAGTTCCATCGCGAAGAAGTGCGAAGGGAAAGTGTTTCCATCGCAGCACGCTGCTGTTTTCCTCTGTTTTTCAGTCCATAACGTCGTAGACGGGGCTGATCTACAAGAAGGAACCCCAGAAAACACCTCTTCTCTATGTAGGACTGGAAGAGAATGTTCTCTGCGACGAGATCTCTTCCGGGGAAGTTGCTTTTCGAGAACCAAGTTGCTCCGAGCATCGAGACTTCGAAGGTAACGTTTTTTCTTGTTATGATCTTTGAGCGTTTGTTTGCAGGTGTACTTCCTCTTCGTGAGGGAGTAGGAGCAAAGGAAGGCATAAGCCTCAGCAAGAGAAAAGCGCTATGAGGAACTAGAGCCAGATCAACCCAAGGGTTTCATACCCGAGTTTGGGAAGCAGATTCACGAATCTGAGAGCGCTAGACTCTCGGACTCTAGGAATAGAGTCGGAAAAGAGTTGCAACGATGCCATGCCTTGAATTTAGAAGGTGAGATCCAGAGGCGAGAACCTTGGTTCTCGAGGATTTGGAACAAGGAACGGAAGTTCCTTGGAATAGGGATCTATCCTAGAAATAGGAAGCCGAGGCTTCCAGGAACCATCGAGTCTTATTCTAGTGGTAATATGTTCGGTTCAAGTGCTTGTATAGACTTCTCCCCAGTAATAAAGATACTTTTACGGGCGGGGGACTGTTTTCTTGTTCAATAGAAGGGTAGACCACCATGTTCGAACATTTCCCTTAAAGAAAGAGGAAGCCCTCCAAATCTTAATGTGCTCTAAATAATGCCCTCCAGAGAAAGCTATATCAAACTGTTGTATAAAGGCCAAAGCCCTCGAAGCATCTCGGAATCTAGAAAAAGTGTCAAACTTAATTGATTTTCTACCTTCTTTAAATTCTCGAACTTTTTTGCTTTTATCTTCGAGGAAGTCATACTGATTGGCTTTATAGAAATGCTTCTTCTTTGTGTAAAATTTGTGATCGTCGGAGTCCGAACTATCTGAAGACGAGCCCTCTATAGAACTGTTCGAAACTGGGCGAAACTTAGGCTTCTTTGCCTTTTTCTTGCCGTTTCCGAAGCTTTGCTTTATGCTTCGCTTTTTCCCTTTCCTAACTTAGAAGAGCTAGAAGAACTGTCAGAAGAAGAAGAAGAAGAACTGGATACTCCTTCAAATCGCACACGCTTCTTCTGCTTTCTTGCCGAGGCAAAAGTAGATTGACGACCCAAATAACCCGGGAAGTCAGTTCCTTTCTTCTACTTTTTGTCGTGCTTTTTGGCTTTGTTGTTCGCGTCAAAAGCTAAGTAATCCACCACCTCTTCCAATTCTTGCTTTGTAAACATCCTCCTAGTAGGAGGTTTCAAACCGGGTGGCTCTGTGGCCTTCTGCCCCACTGGGTGTGCACCTTGTTGAAGGATGTCTAAGTCAAAAAAATTTCAAATTTCGGATCCTTCGCAATGTTGATCATCATCTTTGTTGCGTCGTCAACCAATTGTCGACGTTCCATCTCTACAATCTCTGCCTGAGTAGGCCGAGGTGGGCCGTACTCTCCATGAGAATCTTCTTCATGATCTCGTCCCGCATCCCCAGATGCAGAGGAAGTCAACTATTCATTGTTGGAATCCATAAGTGTCGCGAGAAAAGGATCAGATTTCTCGATAGAAGAGAAATTGGCCGCGCTCTGATAACACTTTAATCAAACTTGGACACTCCAAGTCAAGATTCTACTACGACACAGGAGAGATTCACTTCAAAATAGTTCACAATTCACACTTGATTCAACATGCCCCTGCAGAGTTAAGTGTCTAGAGATATTGGCCCCAAAGACTGGCACCCCTTTCAGTATTTCTTTTTGTATTAATCTGTGTTCAAAGTACAAGAGAGTGGGAGGGTTCTCACTCTCAGACTCTGCGTCCAGATGCTCTGAGAAGTGAGGGCCCTGCCCACTTATTTATAAGTTACAAGGGATGCCCACAAGCAGAGCCCCAAAAGCAGTAACCAAAAGCTTCTCCAAAAATAAAGCAACTGACCCAAAAGCCTTCGTAAAAATCAGCCAGCGAATCTACTTTTCCGTACGCTTTGCCACGTCATCAGCTGCGCAAAAAGCAGGTTTCCGTACGGATGCCACGTCAGCATTGTCCCCGCGTTTTTCGCCGGAAAATTCGCGACTGCCATGTCAACATTGTCTCCGCGTTTTCTGCTGCTGCTAGCATTGCGAGGGTGTCCGGGCATGCTACATCACCAGTTTGTGATAAAAGCAGGCTGATCTGCAAACACTGAATGTTGAATGCTGAATGCTGAAATACCTGGCATAGGCTGATGATGCTTGATGAAATACGCTGTTCTTGATGAGGTTCTTGCTGAGGAGAAACACTAGAGGGCCTCCTGCAGATTCTGCCTGTGCTCTCTTGGTTTCTTCTGCTTCTACTGAGTGACTCCAAGGTTTCTTTTATATTAACTTAGCAAATTTGCCCTACCCAGTTTCCCAACAAAGTCACTTATTAATAGTAAGTGAAAAATGGCTAAAATAGGGAAAATGGGTTCTATGCACTATACAATGCTCATGATGGCTACTGACTATAATGCTGATGATCATGTTGTGTTCAACCAAAGGATATGCAGCTACACTAAGTGCCTGGACATGCACGGCCTGCGCACAAGCTCACAAAGGTGCCAGAACACTTCCTAAGCTGATTTGAACCCTGGACGTGAAGTAGCTTGTCCACATGCACATTGGATTAATCATGCACATGACATCGACAATCGGAACGCAACTCGGTTCTCGAAAAGCAACTTCTTGGGAGAGATTTCTACACAAAGAACCTTCTCTTCCAATTCCAGGGACTACCTAGGTGCCGCTCCTGCATCCTCTATCAGGAGGCAATGCCCCTACATAGTCGCTTCGAACAGCAGTCAATCGTGTTTTCGATTCCTGGAAACGACTAAGCTCCTTGAGTCCAATGGCCACTCTAGTAGCAATGTCTCCCTGTGTAACCTGACTCTCGGTCCACAATGTAACCACCTGCTCTCTGAGCTCTGTATCTAGCAAAATCCTCTCAAGCATGCGTAACAACACTGCCATTCCTCTGCCTGTCAGCTTAGCTCCGTGCATAGTAGCATGGCTACCTCCAATCCTCTCAGAGGGGTCCTCCACTATGTTGAAGTCACCCCCAATGCACCATTGCTCTGCATGCGGCAAAGATTCTACAATGTGAGACCAAAACTCTGCACGTGCACTTGCCACATTGGGCGCATAGATGTTCAGGAAGCCCAAGAGGTAGCCCTCAACTTGCATAGTAATCCACTGAGCCTTGCCAAGCACGATAATACCTCTGCCCACAATGGCACGTTGCTAAGAGTCTGCAATAGTCATAGCCCTCCCTGGATACCACCAGGTACAAATGCAGCTGACCAAAATGTCTTATATCGTCCACGCAAAAGCTGACCACATCGTCTAATGCGGCTCTCACAAAGATGATGCTAATAAGATCAGTCTCTCCGTCCACAAGGCATCACTGAAGCTCCTGACGCAATCGACCCCGTTGGCGCTGAAACTGGGGCCCACCTAATCCCTACACGTTCCATGAGACAATCCTCATGGAGAACGAGAAAGAACTGATGCTGCAGCAGCAGCTAACCGCGCTATCTTCGAGGCTGGCTTGGATGGGGAATAATCCGCATCCAAGCGTCCCCGAGATAGGCGTGGCTACAAAGAATGTCTAGCCCAGGCCCAAGAAGAGCGTGCCGTGCGCAAGGCAACCTCCTCTGTCCGGGAGTCCTCATGTATGTATACATAGCATGGTGGGCTCTACGTGTCAGCAAAGAAGTGTACCACAATGTGTCTAGATCCTACTGAGTCTGGAGGTGTCACTGACTTGGCCAACGGCCACAAAGTCTGTACCAGGTCTATAACCCCCAGGTCTCCCATGTGGTGAGAGAACTCGAGGGCATGTGCCTGTAGCCACTCCATCACTGAGTCCAGAGTCCACTCAGGCTGGTCCCTTCCACATAAGAGAAAAGAGAAGCCAACCGCTGAGTCGAAGGCCTCTATCCCTCTAGCTGTAAGGAAAAGTACATGAACTCTGAAACAAGCTGCCTCAAAAGTCTGGTGAAGGGTCGCCGAGAAACCGTGCGAAGTCATAGGCGAAGAAGTCTCACCTATAACGAATGCCGAAGCTCTTCAATCCACGAGGGACCGCTACAAAGGGAGACTGTAACAAACTGCTGACGTGTCAAAGCCTAAAGAATGGAGTCGACTTACAGATGTGGCCGAGGGGCCTAAACCCTAATTTCTGCCAGAAACCCTAACTGGTGAAACCCTAATTCTGAAAACCCTAACCCTAAAACCTGCAAACCCTAATTCTCCCTAAAACTGCAAAAAACCTAATCCTAACCCTAAGGGCAATAGACAGATTCCGAAAATTGCACTGACATGATGACGTGGCAAGTTGTACGGATTTCCGCGCTTTGCTACGGATTTCCGTAAATTGCGCTGGCAGCTTTTTAGCTTTGCTTTTGAACCAGAAACTTTTGAGTTTTAAAGGCTTTTTACTGTAACTGCTTTTCAGGCCAAGGGCCTTTAAATATGAGGCTAGGGCTCATTCTCTGGCATGCTTCCTGAAGAAGGTGCAGAGTCTGGAGTATCGGCTTGTACTGTGTTGATGCAATATAAAGAAATACCGAAAGGGGCGCCAAGGTTTGGGGCCAATACTCTCTGGGGTGGAATTCCGCCACTCCATGTCACGTGTCGTCTCTCTCTCCATTTCAGTTCAGTTGTTATTTGAAGTGCTTACAGTTGTTCAGTCTGTTCTTTTCTATTGGCACGTGGTGCCCGCCTTGTGACAGAGACGTCTGCACCAAAAGGGGGGTTCGCAAGAAAGGCTC
Organism: Adiantum capillus-veneris; assembly: GCF_014529385.1. Taxonomy (NCBI): domain Eukaryota; kingdom Viridiplantae; phylum Streptophyta; class Polypodiopsida; order Polypodiales; family Pteridaceae; genus Adiantum; species Adiantum capillus-veneris. The sequence goes on from NC_140957.1 coordinate 30,115,083, forward strand.
TCCCTCTCTCGCCAAGGGACTCATGGCAAAAGTGTTTCCAAGAGATCTCCTAGCAGATGAGGAAGGTCCCACCCCATGGGTCGGTTGCGGGGTAGGAATGGGCGGAGATGTGGAAGCAAGGAGGGAAGTGAGAGAGGGGGGGCGGGGAGAGGCAGAAGGAGAGGGGGGAGGTGGGAAGGAGGAAGGAGGCGGGGGGGAAGAGGCGGAGGAGAACTCGGGGGGAGGAGGGGCTGTCGAAGGTGAGGCTGAGGTGAAGGGTGGAGTTAGAACCTCATCCTACTAAAGAGGGTCGAAACGGTTCCCTGTGGGAACTCATTATTGTTGGCTTGGAGCCTGGCAACCACCCAGAGGGACAAGCTAGCGTGGTGGCCCCTATTGACCCCGACCACGAACCTTGCCGCCACCCCTCCTCTTCCTGAGCCCCAGGCTCGGAGGGTAAGTCTGCCTAAGTACCATGTGACTCTGTCTGCCTGCTGCTGGCCAACAACCCTAGGAGGTTGGGGTGGAGCCTGAGGTGAAGGTTGGAGCCACCTCCGTGGACACGCCTTCGTAGGATGGCCCATCTGACGACAAATGAAACACTGATTCGGGAGGCCTAAATACTCCACACTTTGGCAGAGCCAACCACCACTCACCTGAGGTAGTAGAATGACCTTCGGGAGGGTGTGGGTGTCCCGAACCAGAACACGTACTGTGGAAATGCCAACTGCCTTGGCAGCTAGGGAGGCTACCATGCGAGGTGTCTCCAGGACAGTCCCAATATCTGAGCCTATCTAGCATAGGAGCAGAAGGTACTCCCTCCTCAGACCGGGGAAGCAGACTCAAATGGGATGGTCTGCCTCCGCGACAAGAACGTCAGTAGCTTGGTCAAAACCATGGCGCCACTATCGAAATGAGCTCGAACTGCTCGGATGGCTAGGGAGCTCATCACAATGACCTTGGATGCCATCTCACGCGTCTCAAACTCTATATGGTAATAGCCACGCCCGAGAAGTTGAACGTCGAGGATCTTGCCTACCTCTGCTAAAAGGCGGGCCTAGAGGAGATCAGGCACCTCTCGTCTGCTACCTAGGTCGGGTGCCGATGGTCTTGCAGATAACGGAGGTCGCTTGGAGGCACTCCACCTCTATTGCGAGGCTGATCACTTGCTTTGTCGGCGATAGAGCAAGTCGGATGGTGGGCTCTGCAGGGTCGGGCAAGGGGGCTTCTGGAGAGCCCCTCTGGGGTGGAGCATGAGCCTCCATCTATGTCTGCCGCTGTGATGGAAAGGGGCCGAGTGGAGACAACCCTCTCAAAAACCTGGTGAGTAGAGTCCCAAAAAACACCACTGACAAGGCTAAACAGAGCGAGGTCTGAAAAGGGGGAGGGGGGGACAAGGGAAGGTGCGCAAAGGGGGGTAGACGAGAAGGCGGGCTGAGGGGAGGCGGGGGCTGAGGACAGCAGCGAGAGGGATGGGGGGAGCAACGCGGGGATAGGAAGCAGCGAGGGGGCAGCACGGGCTGTGGGGAGGCCAGCGCGAAGAGGCTGAGGGTGGGCGAGCACAGCAGGCAGCAAGCAAGGTTCCTCGTCATCGCAATCTCGTTTTACAATGGTACCTCTCCAAAACCCCTCATCTCCTCGTAATCCTTGATTTCTTTGCTTACCTTTGGTAGTGAGTGATCCCTAAGACTGTCATGATTCCTCTCATTATCCACACAACAATTGAAAATTGGAAGCCTGCTTTCCATCTCTACTTCTTATCCTTGTGTAAGTTGAGCCATCATCCATGACCTTTGTCTCTATTCGAGTAGCCGTGATATATGGCTACCCAAGGATAAGAGGATAAGTTGACATCTCCTGCACAAAGAAGTTTTGCTCATCTTTTACATTCCCTATTGTCACCTTCACAGTTGAACAAGCTCTATAGAGATCTCCACGTAAGTTATTTGCTGCTCTAAACATCCAACCATGGTCTGTATCTATAGGCCATTTTCCCTTCATGTAGAGGCTTTTGGACATTAGATTGATTTGAGAGCCATGATCTATCAATGCAAACATATGGCTCCTCAAGGTCACCCAACTTCACCAAGTTTTGTCTTGTAGCTCTTGCCCAATGAATTTTGGAGTAGTGGCTTCCATGAGTGGCTTCATCTTCATCATCATCAATCACAAATGGAACATGCTTTGCTTTTCTAGAGGACTGAAAGCACCCAACCACACTATCATCTTCACATTGCTTTGCTTGAACATGTTGTGAGAGTGCGTGTGTGTAGAAGCGTAAGAGAGAAGAGGAAAGAGAGAGAGAGACACAAACGCTAGATGTAGGGAAGAGCGGGCGATCAGCCCCCCTGACTACCATGAGCAGAAGACCCAATACACAATGACTAGATGATGGAAGTACCCCCCTGGGCCCCATAAATAGGTGCCCAAGGGGAGGTAGGGCAAGGCCTGATAAAAATCCCCACGACCCAACACGAAAATGATATATGGAAATATATGAGGGCGCCTGAACAAGGTGGGCAGCCGCACAGTGCAGTCTAAATGCATATGCAAAGGGTGGCCAGCCCGAAGGCACACTAGCCGTAAATGTATGCCCTAGACCTGTGAAGCAGGAGAGTGTTGTAAGTTTAATGCCCCCTCTCAGCACCTGACGCTGAACAAACCGCGTGAAGCCGAAGATGTGAGGCAAAGTATGAAGATGTCTGCAGCAGTCTGGGATGTCCCAACCGCCAAGAAATCTCCGTGGAAAGATGCCGTCACGAGCAGTGTAGCAAACTGTTGTGCTTTGCCGATACATGGTGAAGGTACTGAATGAAGGCCTCGAGCTGAGTGTGAAAACAACTTCTTGTCGTGAAAGAAGTGCCAACAGACCTGCAAGTGTCATGCCAAATAGGATCTGTGGTGTCTGGAGAAAATGGGCAAGCCCAGGAACCATCATGAGAATGATCGGAAGCCTGTCAATGCATGAACCAATAACCCAATGTGGCCACGTGGCTAGGCTGTGTAAAAACACCAGAAAGGCCAGATGTAGCAATCTGCGCCATAAACGTCCTCCGAATCAAGGAAAGCCAGACTAAACAGTCTGCACTGTAGAAGCTACCTTAAGCTGCAGCAGTGGCCGATAGACTATACGAACCACCACCGGATGGTGTCCTGTCAGTAGGTAGGGTAATCCAAGATGAGGAGAAAGCCAGACTCAACAGTCTGCACTATGAAGGGCCTCTGAGAAGAGGTGTGATCAGACCAAGCTGTCTGCACCGTAATCATCCTATAGAAGTAGGGAAGCCAGACTCAGCAGTCTGTGCTGTGAAGATCCTCTGAGAAGAGGGAAGACTAGACCAATCTGTCTGCTCCGTCTTGCTTGTATCTCCTGCCTCCAATCCTCCGGTGTCAACCAAAACAAAATCCACGCCAACAACGCCATCAAATCGCAACTCAGTGTGGCTCTCAATGTGAATGAGCTTGAAATGACGTACCGCCTAGGTCGGGGGATAAGTCTGCTGCAAGGTTACCGAGGGTGAGTGTAAGCAACTCTGAAGGTAGCAATCCAAATGATCAAGAGTGTGGAAGAGCAACTGCACTACCATCCAAGCCAAGCTCCGGGTGACTCCGGATGTAGTTGCGGAATGATGCCTGATCTCCCGCATCTCGCGGGTAAACTCTCCAAGAGAGTCCAGAGCACTAAAGTCCCACTCCAGTCTATAGATCCAAGCAATGAACCTGTCCAAGAAGAGATCCAAGACCTCTCCCTACGTCCATGTAGATGCTCCTATGTAAGCAAGTAATCTGACGTGTCGAGGTCAAGTGGTAAGTGTCTGTCCACCCAAGATGGTGGTATCTTCTCTGGGAATGTCGGAATCCCATATGTCATGACCATGGTCATATCTCGTGTGAACTCCTTTGATGAGTGCATAGGTGTGTCCATAGCATACCACAAGTCGCCACCCCCTCTGGAGTGCGCAACCGTCGAATGATGGCTGGAATGAATGGATCTTCAAGGATCGTACGCCCGTAGATGATCAAGCCGATGTCGAAGATACCGTGTACTGCAACAATCACTGAGAGACCGCAAGGACCACCACCGGATGGTGTCCTGGCAGGAGGTAACTTCATGCTCTGTGAAAAACACAAACCATGTGGCTGCTGTCCACCCAAAAACAAAACTGCGAGGTGGTGAAACCGCCACTGTCCAGTGATTTTCAGCGTGCTCGTACGCTCCCGGCATGTTCCGAAGCTGTAAGGTGCAGCAGAATGAATGTTTGAACTTTACTCAAGATGAGCGCTCCGAACTGTGCTCAAGGTTCCTTTTGTTCTTATGGAAGGGACAGCCTTCCGTTCTTAATGAGAGAGTGCTATGATCACAAACAAAGTGAATGGACACTGTGCGTGCAAGTGTATGAGACTGAGAGATAGAGAGAGAAGAGAATACAACACCAGAGACGTTGTGAAACCCTCCTCCGAAGGCCCCACTCTCGTCGGCGAGAGTGGTCTACTATTGATTGCACAAACTGGTACAAAGTGAATGCATGTGACTGATGCAAGTCTAGGCTAGATCAATGACGACGATGAGGATGGCGAGACCCATCTAAGGGCTGAAAACTGACGCTTTCTGCTGTCCAAAAACGCTACTGGCTGAAATCTCAAGCTGATTTGCTGCTGTCCCAAAACGCTAATGGCTGAAATTGTCTGGCACCACGAACGCTGATGTGGGCTGGTCTTTGCGGCTGAAATCTGTTGGTCTTTAGGCGTTCAAAGGCTGAAAAACTGCTGGTGCTGTATCTGCTGAAAACACCATGCAATGGGGCGATTTGGGCTTATGGGAAAACACTAGGCCATGAGGTTGTCTTGCGATGCAACTGGATCAAAAACACTAGGGCTGAGGTCTTCTGGCGATGCTAACTTGCTGATGAAAAACGCTAATGCTTGGGGAGTCTTTGCTTGGAGAAGAAAATGCCACCAAGGGTTCTTGCTGAGAAGTTGCTTGTTGAGCAATGATGCTCCTGCTGTCTCTTCTGCCAATTAGTGCTAGTCTAGGTTTGCTTATATACAAACTTACTCAATTTGCCCTACCTACTTCGCAACAAAAGTCACTTAAAAATAATAAGTGAAAAATGTCAAAAATAGGGAAAATAGGCTAAATGCACTGGAAAATTCCCCTGAAGGATTCTGATGGATTCTGATGGGAATGCTTATGATCATGCTGTGTGCAACCAGAGGGTATGCATCTACACTAAGTGTCTGGGCATGCACGGTCTGCGAACAGACTCACAAAAGTGCCAGATCACTTGCTATTCTAAACTGACTTGACTGAACTGAACCCTGATCATGCTGTAGCTTGTCCACGGACACATAGGGTTGGATGTGTCACGTGACATCCTCTCCTTTTCAAAGTGAGGTACTGGTACCGAACTATATGGCGTCGAGGGAGGGAATCCTCGAAAGGACTCTTCGTCGGCTCACGCTGAGGTGTGGGTCGTGCGATACTTGAACTTCATAAAGGTCTGCAACGCTTGCTTCTTTGGGCCGCGCCGAAAGCAACACAAAGTCTTCTAAGTCTCCTTCAATGCTTCAACTTGGTCTAGAGTCATGCTTCTTTCTCCTTCAAGAATCTCCATGGCTGAAAATTCCTGAAACCACTTCCAACACAAAAACATGAACATACCCATTCCATGTAAAGTGAGTGGAAAAAATATTGTCGTCTTAATAGACTGTGCATGCAATGTAGATGAACAAAGAGATGGAGTGCCAAACCGTTCACCACACACACGCAAACAATGAGATCGAATCTTTCTTTGATGATCTAGAGCAATCAACTGTGACAATTCACAAGGGAAATGCCCATGCTTGGTGCTCATGCTGTCTTGTGCTCGTTCGACGAATGTGTCATGCCAAGGAAGAGACAGGGAATGTGACTTCCTTACATACATACTTTTCAACTTTTCATGAACAATCCGCAATATTCGTGCTCATTCATGAGTGAAACGTGCTCAACATACAATATGTCATGCCTACGAAAAGGGATCACATAAAGATGCTGACGAAAATACATGAAACGAATACGAATGAAACACTCGAACAATGCGTGCGTATGAATCATGCGAACACATAATACTTCCTCTGAGGGTTCTTTGGACCTAGGCTCGAGAGCCAAGATTGGTTCTTCCTGAAGGGGTGCTTTGGACCTAGGCTCGAGAGCCAAGATTGATCCTTCGTGATTGATCGAATTCGCAACGAGGTTAGCTTCGCTAGAAAAAGCATCAACTAACACATCATCCTTGTGAACAATCACATCATCTTCATGCAAATCATCATGCTTGTGAGAAATCACATCTTGATCATGCAAATCATCATGCTCATCATTATCATCCAAATCATCATGCTTATCTTGTGTGTCATGCTTTGGAGAAGAAGAGACTGAGAGAGTCTCCTTCTCCTGAATCCATTCATTGGGCGGAAAATACGTTCACTTTCAATGCCAAAAGTGACTCTCCCATTGTCATGCGTGGAGAGCAAGTTGTTCATTCTCCCTCTCTCATTGCTAACGTGCAGACGAAGATTGAACGAGAGGGTTATGCTCACGAAACCATCGAATGCCCAAAATCATATCACATCCTGAGAGAGGAGAGACAAAAAAAATTCTACGGAAAGCAGCTTTTTGAATTGTAAACAACACATCAAGGCACTCTTTCGTTATGAGAGAGTCCATACCGGGAGCAAAGCCAGAGACCTCGAGAGGAGATTTCTGACGAACCTCTAGGTGGGCTTTCTCAACAAGAGAGGGACTAATCACATCATGCATACTACTTGGGTCAAACAATATGACAAAACGCTGCCCCGTCATATGACCATAACATTTAATGAGAGACTCATCAATGGGAGGGTTATGAGAAACTTGGGGCACACTCGTGTTGCCATTGATTGCATTGACAGAGGAAGTCGGTTCTGTGGATTCTTTAGATTCATTAGAGTCAAGCTTAGGACATGTTCTTTTTATGTGACCCTTAATGTGACAATGAAAACAACGACCTTCCTTAGAATAAGTGCTTTGCTCTTCCGACGTGATGTATCCTCCTACAATTCCTTGTGCTACCTTTTCATCTGGAGTGAGCTTAGGTTTAGCAATTATGTTAGCCTTACCCTTAGGTTCATTGGAAGAATTCTTTTCTGAGAGACTATTGAAAGATTGGTTAGAAGAATTACCGTTCTTACCATTCTTACCGTTCTTACCATTCTCAGGGTTCTGAGAAGTCTGAGAGGTACTTGTCGAAGTCTTGTTTTCCTTAGGCTTTCCCTTGTTATGCTTCATCTCCTATGCGAGAGCAATCGCTACCGCCTTGTTGAGATCGATTGGATCGAGCACCTCGACATCATACTTGATATACTCGTCCAATCCGTAAAGGAATGTCTCTTTGCGCTTATCATCCGACTTGCGTAATTGGGTACCTAGCTGCAAAACACGATTAGAGAAAGACATAATTGGTATATTATTTTTCTTGAGAGCGCGCCAATCGTCCTTCAATCGTGCGAGGTACTGAGGTGGCATAAACCGCGCCTTGAGCTTGTCTTGCAAATCAGCCCAATTGAAGGAAAGGGGCGTAAATTCGTCGGCTTCCTCTAGGTGCGCGGCTAACTGTGCCTCTTGCCATGCGTGGTACCAATTGATGGCATCACCGGCAAGGTACATAGCTGTCGTCAAAACTTTGCTATTCCCTGTCTTCTTAGTTGTCGCAAAATAAGCATTAAATTGATGCAACCAAGAATGAATAACCGTAGCATCCATCTTACCATCATACTTACTGAAAGTCAACTTCTCTGTGACTGGGTTGTTGGAGTCAGCATCCCGGCTTGCTCCACTTGAGGAACTACCAACCTCTTTGGTTGGTTCAGACTTTGAGGCAAGAACTTGTCGAACCAATTCTTGAGTGCAGAGGTCTCTTTGAACCTCACGATCGCCACCAAGGCCGCTCGCCGTGCTTCGGCTTCCTCCTTTCTTTATGTTTTTCTTTCTTTTCGTTCGTCGTGCTCGTGTTCCAAGGCAATGCGAGTCGCTTCTTGTTTGGCCATCATGTCCATCATCGACTTGACCATCGCTTCCATAGGATTTGGTACAATTTGTGGCGTAGATGGAGAAGGAGGAGGGTCGGAAAAATGAAACCGGCCTGTACTTTCAAAAGGGCGGTAGACTTTAGACTTAAAACTTATTTGCTTTCACCCATTTAATTTGTCGCTCACTTTACCTGTACTTTCAAGACACAACAAAGGGGAGAGGGATACACGCTGCTAAATTGCACCTGTATGAGTAGACCGACACCAGATTGGCCCCTAACTTAGGCGCCCCTTTCGGTATTTCTTTATTGTTTAAAAGAGGGAACAAACGATGTGGTTCCCTACAAGCTGCCCCGCACAAACTAGGCTGAATTTCAACTGTTCCGGCCTGATTTCGGCAGCATAACTGTACTAGGACCGTTCACAGTCAATATTCCCACGCATTGAATGACTTTCCCGACGCATACGGGCACTTTGCAAAACCTGGCGAGAATCTGCAGCATGCTGAATTCTCTGTTTTCAGCCCCGAAAATGCGCCAGATCACCTGTACAGTGGTCCCCTCGTGTCCCCGAACCTCCTGGGGGTATTAGGGACCGTTTAGGGCCAAAACCCTAAACCTGCAAAAATACACAGCAGGCTGTAATTTACTGTTTCGGGCTCCGTTTCACGTGCCGGTCGCATCCGTAGCAAGTCCTCGAGCTCCCGCACCTGTAGGGCTACTTGCCCTTTGAATCGGACGAGATTTCTGGCGTGAAACCTCTCCGAATTCACCTGTACTTGCGGGGGATTAGCCGCTAGCTAATCTAGTACCTGTGCAAGAGGCTCTTGCCTCGGCAATCACGCATGAACCCACACAACTGTACATTGGTCAATTGAAAAGCCCACTAGAGGGGCATAACATACTGCCATAGGGGAGAGAGAGGCCAGTGCGTAGCGTGCAGGGCATCACTCCTGGCACCGCACTGTGAAAGGAAGCACTCCATAGCTCTTAACCTGTGACAAAATCTGCAAATGAGCCTCTTTTCCCTTCAAATTCAGCGCCACCTTCTCTTGCATGAGGAAAGTGCACAGAAATGTGCCACTTGGCACATTTACAAGTCATTTCCCGTTTCGGGGTTGCCGCCTAAAAATCTTCCAACCGGTTGCCCAGTTGACTTCACGGCAGAGTAAGAAAATGTTCCCCTTGTCATTCCGGAGGTAATGACGCAAACACATTTTCACGTCCCAAAATAGCAGTTCCCTAAATTTTAGGAGATGCTGCCATTGTATCTTTCCAGGTCATCTGACCCCCTTTGTACGCTGCAGCCACACCCAGAATTGAAATGTAGCCTCTGTAGCAAAGGATTCCACTTTGGCTAGTCAATGACCCCACTTTGGCTAACCATAGTCCTTGTCCAACCTTAGTGCTCTCTTGCCCTCACGCCTGGACTCCCTCTGGACAGTTCCACACTAGCTATGCAATGCAGGGCAGTTAGATTTCCCGAGGGGTGTTTCCAAAAAGTGAAAGTAAATAAATAATAAGAAAGAAATCAACAAAAAGGATAGATAGTAGTCACACGCTTGTGACATACCCCCCTCTTGAAATCTCAAACGTCCTCGTTTACATCTATGTCGTACATGCTCACAATCAACACTGATGTATTCAACACCTATCGACACATGTACGACACATACATGCTCATTGCCAACCCTCGTGTATTCAACACCTCGTCCGACACATGTATTGCCTGCGTGTGAACCCTGTCCCAATGACATAGTGGTAGCTTCGCACTCTGCCATTGCTTTGAGTCACTAACTTTCCAATGACAAAATGGTAGCTACACATTTTGCCACTGTCTTATAGTACACGTTGGGCCCAGTAACACTTTCGAGCATACCCAAACCGACAGTTTAAAAATGCAGTTACACATGTACCCTTTAATAGAAGCAATTACTGTATCCTTGACAAACTGACAAGAAATACTCACTTCTATAGCACTAACCAAACTTTTGGACATTCCATAAGAGCAATTGCCAAACTGACAATCTGTACAGCTCTAACATTCATGTAACAGGTATTTCATTTGAGCTCACTTTAAATACCATGTACATCATTTGTTTCAGAAGCCATTGTCACACTGACAATCCATGTAGCTTTGAAACTCAAGGGGTCAAGGTAGGTTGCAAATCGAAGGCTTCGAGGTAAAGTGATAACACAGTTGGTGACTCTGTAAGTTCACCTTCTTCCATCCACTTAGCATCCATTGGTGGATAGTTTCTGAACTTTACCAAGTAACGCCTAGCAACCTTGCCTTTCACTTTTCTTTCTTTATGTGCCAAAATCTGTTCCGGGACCAAGATCTCGTCAAGTTCCTCGACTTCCGCCTGATCTTCAGCTGGCATATCCTCTAGCACATCACCCACATAGGGTCTGAGAAGACTCACATGAAACGCATTGTGAATCTTCCAACTGTCACGCAATTTCAGCCTATATGCAACATCACTGATTATGTTGCACACTTGAAAAGGCCCATGTAACGCATGCTGAGCTTTGAAACAGTCTTTCCTTGCCCTTCATCTTCTTCAACCTTGCCTTTTCAAAGCGTAGAAGCACCCAATCACCAAGTGAAAATACCACTTCACGACGGTGACGATCAACTGCTTTCTTTTGCTTTGCCTGAGTCTTTTCCAAGGCCACTTTGACCTTCTTGTACATTTCATCCATGTCCTAAACATACTTATCTGCTTCAAATATCTTGTCCTTTGTATGCAGTATGGGAGGAACTTTCTTGCCACCTTCAACTATCTCGAAAGGTGCCTTGCCAGTTGATGAATGCACTGTATTATTGTATGCATACTCCACCAATGGCAAATATTGCTCCCACTTTCCTTTATGCTCTGACACATAACACTTCAGCAGATCTAGGACAGTAGAATTTGCCTTTTTTGACTGCCCATCTGTTTGAGGATGAAATGACCAAGAGAATTTGAGCGTTGTGCCCATATTCTCAAACAAGCCTCTCCAGAACAAACTTGTCATGCGTGGATCACGGTCGCTAACAATCGACTGTGGCATGCCATGATACTTGAAAATATTGCTCATAAACAAGCGTGCCATCTGATCTGGCTTTATCTTCTTCCTGACAGGAATAAAATGAGCCTGCTTGCTGAATCTGCAAATGATGGTCCAAATACCATCATTTCCTGTCTGCGTTCTCGGAAGATCAAAGATAAAATCCATAGCAATACTTTCCCATGGTCTATCTGAAATAGGTAGTGGTTGCAATAACCCTGGTGCCTTTTGCCTGTCAAACTTGACCTTCTGGCAAATTAGGCATTCTCGCACAAAGGCATCCACATCTCTTCTCAATGTAGGCCAATAGAAGAATGTCTCAACCGCTTTAACTGTAGCATCGATACCACGATGCCCTGCATACGGTGAGACATGACTCTCTTCCATAACTTTGCGTCGCAATGGCTTTGTGACACACAATCTGCCATGCATCATCATGAACCCATCTTTGAGAAGATAGTGTTCATGACGTTGTCCATCCATTAGCTGCTCGAAGACCCTTGCAAAATCTTCATCATTTGCATACTGTTCCCTCATATCATCAAGTTCATGATGATAAGGAATTGACACAGCTGAAATTTGTGGCTTCCTTGACAAGGCATCAGCCACAACATTCTTCTTGCCTTCCACATGCACAATCTGAAAGTGGAACATGGACAAGATATTTGCCCATCGCATATGCTTCTCAGATAACTTTGTCTGTGTCAAGAAGTATCGCAAGGTCTGATGGTCCGTTTGGACAACGAAATCCGCACCTAGCAGGTAGTGTTTCCAACTTAAGAGCGCATGAATCACAGCCAGTAACTCTTTCTCATAGACCTGCATGGTCATCTCTGGCCCTTGCAAAATTCTGCTCTCATAGGCTACTACCCTGCCATCTTGCATTAGCACTGCACCAATGCTACTACCATAGGCGTCACACTGGACCACAAATGACTTCCTAAGATCTGGCAACACAATGACTGGATCTGAGGTAATCTTTTCCTTTAAGAGATTAAAAGCTGAAATCTCTTTCTGTGTTCATCTAAAGGTGACTGCCTTCTTTTGAAGAGCATGTAAAGGTGAAGCAATCTCAGCGAAATTTCAGATAAACCTTCTCTAATAGGAGCATAGTCCCAAGAAACTTCGGACATCATGCACCGTCTTCAAATCTGGCCATGACTTGATCGCTTCAACTTTTGCAGGATCCATTCTAACACCATCCTTTGAGACAATGTATCTGAGAAAATGAATCTCTTCCAGAAAAAATTCACTTTTCTTTGCATTGATGAGCAACCTATGACTGGCGTAGCTCTTTGAACACAATGGCCAAGTGATGCCTATGCTCCTCTTCATTCTTTGAATAGACTATCATGTCATCAAAGAATGTACCAACAAACTGCTGGTGTGGACGGAAAATTCTGTCCATCATCCTATTGAATGTAGCAGGAGCATTTGTGAGACCAAAGGGCATCACTAAAATTCGTAAAGGCCAAACGTTGTTCTAAAAGAAGTCTTGTGCACATCCTCTGATCTAATGCGGATCTGATGGTACCCACTCTTTAGATCTATCCTGCTAAACATAGCTGATGCTCCTAATTTGTCCAAAATATCATCAATTCTAGGTATAGGGAACCTATTCTTGATGGTATTCTTGTTCAGTGCACGGTAGTCGATGCACATACGCCATGAGCCATCCTTTTTCTGCACCAACAACACTGGAGAACAGAATGGGGATGAACTGGGCTGAATCAGCCCCTTTTCTAAGGGCTCATGTACTTGGCCCATTATCTCTTTCTGCTGAGCCGCACTAACCCTGTACGGAGGCTTATTTGGTGGGCTACTGCCTGGCACCAAATCTATCGCATGGTCCTCGGGTCTCTCTGGCGGTAATTGAGACGGTAATGAATCGGAATAATAGTCACTATACTGTTGTAAAAACATTGACCTTTCTTTATCTAGCACAGATAAATTTGATTCATCACAATCTGGCACTTCACGTGCAAAAACCAAGTACGCAGAAAGATGCTTTTTCATTACAGAAGTAATAGCAGAAGCTGATACAATGGGAATAGACTCCCCTTTAAGCTTTACATCCAGAATGTGAGTCTTTCCCTGCTCTGTACAGTGATCTTTTTGTTGTAGGCATCCATGATTCCCTGTACACGAAATAACCAAGGAATACCTAACAACACATCACATCTGTCCAGTGGCATGATGTAAAATTCTTCAACATCTACATAGGACTGGATATGTAGGCGCAACTTTCCAATGATGGGTGTCACAGCCTCTGTATGGCCAGAACATGCCAAACCTGCCTCTGCTGTATACCCCATCTCTTCAGGTCTGATTCCCAACTTTGAAGCCAATTCTGGGGAAATGAAGTTAGCTTTGGCACCTTGGTCAGAGAAGATAAGCACTGTTTGATCCCTGACCTTTCCCCATGCTCTGCAAAGCTCACTTGCATCTGAATTTGGCTTGTCGCCCACCATATCTGGCACTAGACCAGCCATGGGCTTCTTTCCTTTCTTGTCCTCCTTGTCTTCAGAATCAGCTGGCCTTTTCTTTGTAGGACAATTGTAAGCAATGTGGCCAGGCTGCTCACAGATGAAGCATTTGTTCTCTGACCTCAGGACCTTCTTTTGCTCTTCCGACTTGCGAGGAGAACATCTTTTCCATTTCTTCGCTGGTCCCTTTTCAGATTCAGCCGTAGCTTTGTCTTTCCATGCGTTGGCTGGCTCCTGAGTCACTTTAGGAACCTCCTTGGGAACATACTTCTTCGCTGAATTTTTCTTGGCTGATCCTTCCTTGACGCCAGTATTGAATTCACAATCTTCTCCCTTAAGCAAACCATTGCCAGTGTTTGCTACCTCGATGAGCTGCGTCAAAGTAGTGACTTTGGTCTTCGTGCAGTACTTTCTCAATCCTGGGTAGGCCACAACAGTATTTTTCAATTTGTTCTGTCAATGGCACAAACCTATAGGAAGTTACTGGAAGTAGAGCTTTCCAAAACTTCCGATTGTAGTCATCCAGATTCTTGCAAGTAGCAGCATTAAGCTGGTGCCATTCTGTCATGACATCTGCTTCAAAATCATCAGATAACCATGCTGCTGCAAAAATCTGCTTGAAGTAAATCCATGTGGACGGAGCTTGCCCTTGAAGCAATAAAGTTGTCCACCATTGTCCCGCATTCCCTGTCAAGAAAGTGGCTGCCTTGCGGACCTTTGAAGCCTCTGTAAAGTTTTCCCCTGCATAGGCCTTGTCAAACTGCTGGAGAAATAAGAGAGCCTTCTTCCTGTCATCAAACCCTGTAAAGGTCGTGAATGTCACACCTTTGCCACCTTCTTTGTACGGAGTTGGCCTCTTCAGCGGCGTTAAGTTGTCATATGGAAGTGACTGAAACATGGGAACTCTGTTAGGGTTCATTTGTGTTCCCTGACCGCAATTAAGTTGACCTGGAAATGCCATATTTGGCTGCTGATTTGTAATTCCAGCCATACCAAAATTTGCCTGTGGCATCTCAAATTGGCCCTGAGTGCTTTGAAACCCTGGTAGAATGCCCGTGACACCGTACATGGGGTTAGGCATCATCGTTTGAGCACCCCCGAACACTGTTCCTGGCGTGTAAAACTGATTTCCAGGTGCATGACCAGCCACGCTCTGGGATACCGATCCACCTCCAAAATAGCAGGGTGTACTGAAGGTGGTAGGAAGACTTGTTGCATAGCCTATAGGTTGCTTCCCTGCCCATTAGAACCAGCTATAGGCTGCTGAAAAGTGGCTGGCTGAACTGGTACAGCTTGAAAGACTGGCATCTCAGCCACCTGTTCTTGCACCTTAGGCACAGGTATTGGAGACTACATGTTCTCCGTTAAGTGTACAGGTGTTTCCATTGACTCTGCAGTATGAATCACCTGTGTTCGAGCCTTAACAGGCTTTTGAATATGATCCAGTGACCCAACTTGCTGAGACGGAAGAGGAGGTTGCAGAAAGGCTAAAAACCTCGGGTTCTGCATTACTTGTGTGAACATAGCCATAGTAGTAGCCAACTGGGTCCTGAATATATCATCATCAGTCTGTGGTGGTCTTGAAGACTCACCCACTTCATGTGTCTGTTGACCCTGTGAAGAGGAAACCTCTTCAGTCACATCATCTGGTCTGTCAGCCATAATTGCAATTCCCTGTGTCTGGTCTATGATCCCCTGTATCTTCAAGCCCAACCTGACCAAGGCTCACTTCTATGGGAAAAAGTGATTTAATCCCGGCGATGGAACCATGAAACCGGCCTATACTTTACCTCCTTTTCCAAAATTTGTTTCCAATAGCAAACCTGTTTCCTTCAAGTGAATTTTACCATCTTAAAAAAAAAAAAGGTTCTTTCTCAAGGCATCATTAAAGCTATCACAATCCTTTCTACCATGATCAGTGCTATCACACCATATACACCTATGCACGAAGCCAGACTTCTTTACTTTGAAACCTTTGTCCTGATGGTTACCCTTTATCTTCTACTCTTGCAAATTTGAGTTTCATCTCGCACATACTTTTGACATTCTTTGGACTAGTAGAAGTAGGAGTGACATTGTTTATCACCATTTTATCCCGTCTACGTTGCCTCTTTGCAAGAACTGAAACTGCGTCCTCGACATCCTTCCATTCCATCTTCAAGCCATGTTCACATTATTCTTGTCTTCCAAAAGTAGCTCTAATTTCTCTTGGATTTGTACATGTAGCATGTAGAAACAACTCACCCTTCTCAGCATCCAAGCTAACATGCTCTGTTGCTGACAATTGTGCATATTGTCGCTCGAACTCCCTTGACAGCTCCATAGGAGCTGCCACAGAAACATTGCTTGTTGAGGCTTGTTTCGGCTATTCAAGAGTTTGTGGATCGTGTTGCGGTCGGCTACGACCTTATGGAAGAAACCTAACTCTAATTTTTGGCACAGGTTTCAGGATGGAAAGTCAATCGACTTTTCGAGCTCGACTGATGTTGAGATTGCTTTTTAAGTTTGAGTTTTGTTTGAGAACTTGTTTGGTGATCCTGTTTGAGATTTGTTTGAAATGGATGGTATCTGTTTTGAGCCTATCTTGGTGCTGATTTGAACTGTTTTGACTCTGGTTTTAATACTGGTTTTTATTGATTGGTGATTTTACTCCTGGGTGGAGAAGTGAGAAATATTGTTTTGGTATTATTTGAACCTCGGAACGACGCAGGCCGATGCCTGGGGAGCGTTTCGTTGTATGTTTGAAAACCTCGGAACGACACAGGCCAATGCTTGGGAGCGTTTCACTCTATGTTTGAAAACCTCGGAACGACACACGTCGATGTCTGGGCAACATTCCATTGTGTGCTAGAAAACCTCCGAACGACGCAGGCCGATGTCTGGGGAGCGTTTGGTTGTATGCTTGAACCTCCAAGCGACCCAGCCTGTGGTCTGGGGAGCGTTTGGTTGTACAGTCCTCTAAGCTCATGGCCCGGACCTTTTTAGGTTATTTGCGGGGGGAGTGACGAGGTAGTCGTTGAGTAGCTTCATACCGCACACCGTTTGTCTCGGGGGAGTGCTCAACGGCGTTGTTTGTTGTGTCTTGTAACATGCATGTGTGAGCATTCGTGTTGCATTGTGATGTGCCAACCACTGAATATTCCTAATTGGATGAGATTGCCTGGGTATGTAATTTTAGTGCACCAAGACACCTGTACAAGATCAATGCGGTCTCGATGTGATGGCTAATTTTACTATGCCGGAATATCAAGAGTTCCGATCTGGACGAAAGGAGAAGCCAACTCCTCGATCAAAAGAGCCGAAAGCAGAAGCCAACTCCTTAACAAAAAGAGCAAACTGATTGTCCCTCAGAATGACCCTCGGAAATTTTTGAGCTGGCTTGAGTTGTTTTGCAAATATGTTGTAATCGATTACTTTCTTTCTTTCAAGAAGGGGTGATGTCACAAACTGCTGGCGTGTCAAGTCACTAAAGAACAGAGCCAACCTTCAGATCACGGCCGAGGGGCTTAAACCCTAAGAAGAACAAGCAACAGCAGAAGAAGAAGTCCTACCAACTTATGGGGACCCCGTCCGATGGGGCCCAAGTGACATAAAGGCTTTAAAATAAAGCAGGACCCACACACACACACACGCGCGTGGATTGATGGCGTGGCAACGGTACGGACAGCCCTGAAATTCTGCTAACAGTGCTGACGTGGCAAAAGTGGCAATTGTACAGATTTTTGCAAAACACGTTGGCAGATTCTGACGCTGGTACTTTTTGGACCAATTGCTTTCGAGTTTGAATCTTTTCACTATAACTACATTTTAGGCCAAGGGCCTTTAAATATGAGATCAAGGTTCATTCTTTGGCATGCTTCCTAAGGCAGGTGCAGAGTCTAGAGTACCGGCTTGTACTGTGTTGATGCAATATAAAGATATACCGAAAGGGGCGCCAAGGTTTGGGGCCAATAATCTCTGGGGTGGAATTCCGCCACTCCGTGTCGTATGTCGTCTCTCTCTTTCAGCTCAGTTGTTATTGAAGTGCTAAAAGTCTGTTCAGTCTATTCTTTTCTATTGGCACGTGGTGCTCGTCTTGTGACACATTTCCAAATAAAAGAAAAGATAAATGATGTCTCGTTTAGACTGAAGCTGCCCGATACTTGGAGAATTCACAATTTCATGTGAGTCTCTTGAAGCCTTTTAAAGGCGATGTGCCCGATGATGGGAGCCAAAAGAGCAACCCGAAGTGGAGGAAAGCGAGGAGATACTCGTTTCAGAACAGATACTGGCACATAAAGATAGAAAGATTAAAGGTAAAGTGACGAGGCAGTTCTTGGTTAAATTCAAGAACTATTCTGCATGGGATGCGAAGTGGATGGAGGAGGAGGATCTGGCAGATACTCCTCAGATTGTGAACCTTTACTTGAAGCATTCGGTTTAGCATAGTCTACTCCGATAGAACCCCGATTTCAGCATGGGCGAATCTAGTGCAGCAGGTTTGCACAAGAGGGGAGTCACTCCGCTCCTTTATCGACAGATTGCCCCGATTTTTTATATAGAGTCATTGATGTCCGTTTGGGTTTCACGGATACTGTTGAGCTGACAATATTCTGTTGTATGACTTTATGAACTGGAATTCCCAATAATGAAAATGATACTGATTGATTTGTACTTGACTTGTTTGAGTGCAGGAACTGATAGACGAAATGACTGCAGCATTTCGGTCTCATAAATCTCTATAGACATGATTGCAATATGGATTAGTTAATCGGGCATCTGTGAGGTCCCAATTGGATCTAGATGCGATTGCTAAAATCGTTGCCGATTAATCATGGTCTGAGATTTGGAATGAAGTTTGTCTTGTGATGTCATGTGATGTGACTGTCGATTGGTACATGTGCTAGATGTGTTGTTCCTAGTGCGTCGGTACTAACAGTCAATGTCTGCTAAGACAATTTATGGCATATGTCTGTTTTGCAGGCGTAATCAAGGGCGATTACAATGCTTTCAAGAGAGGGGTATGTCACAAATGGGTGACGTGGCATGCTCCTAGACACACCACACAGGCTGGCAGCATGGTAAAGGCCCGTAAAACGCAGAGACGGGTTGACGTGGCAGTTCCAAATTTTTCGCCGCTTTTCACGCTGACAGTGCTGACGTGGCCTGCCATATGGACTTCCGCTTTTTACGCTAACAAAGCTGTACGGAATTCCTGCTTTTGCGCTGGCTGAAATTACGATGGCTGAATTGGCAGCTTTTGGACTCATTGCTTTATTTTTAAAAGATTTTAAGCTTACTGCTTTTGGGGCTCTGCTTTTAGGCATCCCTTGTAACCAATAAATAAGTGGTTAGGCCCTCACTTCTCAGAGCATCTGGACGCAGAGTCTAAGCGTGAGCACCTACCCACTCTCTTGTACGTTGAACACAGATTAATACAAAAAGAAATACCGAAAGGGGCGCCAGTCTTTGGGGCCAATATCTCTAGGCATGGAACTACGCCGGGCCCTGTCGACTCAAGTGTGAAATATGAACTGTTTTGAAGTGAATCTCTGCTGTGTCGCGGTAGAATCTTGACTTGGAGTGTCCAAGTTTATTACAGTTTTTCTAAAGCTATGGCTGAGTTTTTTAAAGTTTATTAAATCTGGCCCCTTTCAAATTGGCCGACCACCGAGTTTAAAAGGCGTTTAAACTTTACACTTGAAAACGGGCGTTAAAACCTGGTTTTCTGGCCAAATCTGGAGCATTAGTAACTCGCATGTTTCAGGTCTCTCTCGACTCAATATGTCGGCTCTCGCCCGGTCATATTTCCACTGTGTCCGGGCGGCCACCGCAAAACTATTAAATTAAAGCTTTTCTGCGCGAACGGAAGACACCATCTTATTCATGTGCTTGTTTTGAACTATTCTCCACTGCCTCCAGCTATTGTTCTACTTATAATACTATCCGCACATGGATAAAATTTCCATATGGCACATTGCAGTGGGAAATTTCCTTGTTCATAATTGGTACCAATAAATTCATAAATTCATTCTCTGTGCACAGAAATCGTTTTCATTTATCTATAGCCGTAGCTAAAAATATTACATTTGCGCTCTGAATGTGAAAGGAATGAAGGGCTGAAAGCTAGCAGCAAAAACGCAGATATGAAGCATAAAACGCAGCAGATCTGAAGTGTAAAGCAAGGCTAAAAACGCAAATCTCGATGACGACGACGGACAACGATGGAGCACTAAATGCCACCGAGGGAATGGGCGAGGGGAGGCTGGATGGGCTGTCTAAGTACCAGACCGCAACGGGAATGGCTAGCAAGTGCAGATCCATGCATGTTACATCCCTGGCTCCATGCTCACCCTTCTTGTACGGCTAGTTTGGTCGCGGGTTGGCCACCCACACTTCACAAGGTCGCTTCTTGTTTTGTCCGGTGGTCCAGATCTGAGGTTGGGTGCCCTGTATGTCATTTATTCCCATAAATGGGTCGTGAGATTTTTTACAGGGGTCGTGGGTGTTTTCCCCGACTCACCCTTGGACACATATATAGGTGCCAGCGGTGCCCCTTTTGTACATTGCAGATAGCGTATACATCCTATCTTTTGGTGGTCCAGACTCCAGTCCCCCCTTCTGCTCCAGCGTTTGTCTCCTCTCTCTCTCTCTCTCTCCATCTTCCCATCACCACTCTCACATGGTATCAGAGCCAGTAGTGGGGAGCACTATCATCTGCGTGTGGGCAAGGAGAGGCTTGCGATCATCCTACAGCAACTTTTCATCGCGATCAATTGCTTCACATGCCCTGCCTCTAGCATTTTTTGGCAGCCCCTCCAACGTTTTGTGCAAAAACACCAGCGTTTTTCCCTGCCTTCAGTGTTTTCGGGAGAAGCTTCAATGTTTTCCCTCTTGCTCATTGTTCACGGGTGCTTGCATTCCTCAGCATTGTTGAGGATATTCGTCTGCATTCGGCAAAGTTCCCTCTTCAGCCTTCCGTTCCTTTAGTGAGAGAGTGCAAGTGATCACAAACAAAGTTGATAAACACTTACGAATTAAGTGCTGAGACTGAGAGATAGAGAGAGAAGAATACGACACCAGAATGTAGTCAAACCCTCCTCCGAAGGCCCCACTCTCTATGGCGAGAGCGGTCTACTATTGATTGCACAAATCTCTACAATGCTTTGGACTTGCCGACGATGTCAACGACGATGAGGACGACGACGAGACGGCCTGAAATCTGAAAATCTTTATCTGCTGAATTCTGACTCTAAGTCGGTGACGATGTCGATGGCGACGATGCGATGATGACGCGCTGAAAACGCAGATGCTGAAATCTGCATGTTTCGGGCTGAAACTGCAAACTATGCTCGATCTGACCGTGCGACGAGGATCTGCTGCGGGAAGGTGAGATTTGCGAGGTTTGGGACTTTTACTGCGATATGTCTATGCTGAAAACTGAAAACACTGGTCTATCTTGTGGATCTATCGCGATGAATCTGCAAAACACTAGATGGTTATGCTGAAAATGCTAGGCTGAATTCTGTTCTGCTGTGGAAATCTGCTAACGCTAGGACTGATTTGTAGTCTTCTGTCGCCAAGCTGCTGCAAATGCAAAAACGTTGGGCTTGTTTTGCTGAAAACGCTAGTTGTTTCTGATGCAGAAAACGCTAGGGTCTCTGCTCCAAAAACGCTAGGTGTCCTGTGGGGGTCCTGCTGAGAAGGTGCCTGTTGAACAAGTGGTTCCTGCTGCCTCTTTTGCCAGAAATGCTAGCGCTAGGTTTCTTTATATACTTCCTTGTCAAAATTGCCCTACCTAGTTCCCAACAAAAGTCACTTAAAAATAATAAGTGAAAATTGGCTAAAATGGGGAAAATAGGTCTATGCACTGTAAAGACTGTAATCTGATGATCATGCTGTGTGCAACCAGAGGATATGCATCTACTCTGAGTGCCTAGACATGCACGGTCTGCGAACAGACTCACAAAAGTGCCAGATGTCAGGTGACACATCCAACCCTATGTGTCCGTGGACAAGCTACAGCATGACCACGGTTCAGTTCAGTCAAGTCAGTCTAGAATAGGAAGTGATCTGGCACTTTTGTGAGTCTCTTTGCAGACCGTGCATGTCCAGACACTTAGATTAGATGCATATCCTCTGGTTGCACACAGCATGATCATCAGCATTACCATCAGGAGCATTTTCCAATGCATTAAACCTATTTTCCCTATTTTTTGACATTTTTTACTTATTTATCAAGTGACTTTTGTTGGGAACTAGGTAGGACAATTTTGCTAAGTTTGTATATATAGAAACCTAGCGCTAGCACTTTCTGGCAGAAGAGGCAACAGAAGCATTGCTCACAGGCAACTTCTCAGCAGGATTCTAGCATTTTTGCATCACAGCAGAAGAGCTAGCGTTTTTAAACAAGAACCCAGATCAACCATGCATCAGCCTGGCGACGGCAGAGGAGAATTCAGCCCTAGCGTTAGCAGTTGCATCAGCAGATCCATAGCAAATTCCACCAGATAGCAGAATTCAGCCCTAGCGTTTTTGGTTTGCAGATCAAGCTCAACGTTTTTGCAAATCTTCGCGACGGAATCAGCCCTAGACTCAGCGTTTTCAGTTTTCAGCAGTCAGTTTCCACCATAGAACCCCCGAACCTCGCTGATCTCACCTTCCTGCAGCAGATCCTCGCCGCACAATCAGATCCCACAAAGTTTGCAAATTCAGCACGGAAAACGCAAATTTCAGCATCTGCGTTTTCAGCGCGTCGTCGTTGCATCGTTGCCATTGACATCGTCACCAACATAGAGTCAGAATCAGCAGATAAAGATCTGCACATTTCAGCCCTTAGCATTTCCAAATTTCAGCCCCTCTCATCGTCATCCTCATCGTCGGCAAGTCCAAGCATTGTAGAGATTTGTGCAATCAATAGTAGACCACTCTCGCCATCGAGAGTGGGGCCCTTGGAGGAGGGTTTGACAACATCTCTAGTGTCGTATTCTCTTCTCTCTATCTCTCGGTCTCAGCACCTTCACTCACAGTGTCCATTCACTTTGTTTGTGTCCATTGCACTCTCTCATTAAAGAACGGAAGGCTCTCCCTTGCCTAAGTAAAAGGAACCTTGAGCACAGTTCGGAGCACTCATCTTGAGCAAAGTTCAACATTCACTTCTGCAGCACCTTACACCAAAACACTTCCTAATCTAACTGAACTGAACCGATGCCATGAAGTAGCTTGTCCATGTACACATAGGGTTGAATGTGCACGTCACGTCCCCTCCATTTCAAAATGAGGTATTGATACCAAACTGTATGGCATCGAAGGAGATTGCCAATAGCGTCTGGAATCCTCGAAAGGACTCTTCGCCGGCCCACTCTCATAAGTGGGTCATGCGATACTTGAACTTCAGAAAGGTCTGCAACACTTGCTTCTTTGGGCCGCACCGAAAGCGAGACAAAGTTATCTGTGGCTCCTTCAATGCTTCAACCTTGTTTATAGACGTAGGTCCACCTTCTTCAAGAATCTCCAAGGATGAAAATTCCTGAAACCACTTCCAACATAGAAACATAAACATACCCATTCCATGTAAAGTGAATGGAAAAAGACTATTCTTTCGAGAAAACTGTGCATGCAATGCAGATGAACAAAGTGACGGAGTGCCAAACACACACGCAAATCGTGAGATCGAATCTTGACTTTCTGATTTAAATATATCAACTGTGGCAAATCACAATGGAAATGCCGATGCTTGATGCTCAATCCTTCTTGTGCTCTTTCGGATACTATGTCATGCCAAGGAAGAGACATGGAATGTGAATTCCTTGGGTGCAAACTTTTCATTTTTCCATAAGTAATTCGCAAACATCCGTGCTCATTCATGAGTGAATCGTGCTCATCGTACAATATGTCATGCCTATGAAAAGGGATCACATAAGGACGGTGACTAAAATACAAGAAAGCATCACAAATGAAACACTCGAACAATGTGTGCTGACTAATCATTCGAACACATAATACTTCCTATGGGGGTTCTTGGGACCTCGACTCGAGAGCCAAGATCGGGTTGTCGTGATCTATCAAATCTGCAATAAGGTTAGCTTCACTAGACAAAGTATCAACTAAACCATCAAACTTGTGACCAATCACAGTTTCTTCCTGCAAATCATCATGCTCGTGAATAATCACATCTTGATCATGCAAATCATGATGCTCGTGACTAATCACATCTTGATCATGCAAATCATCATGCTTATCATTATCATGCAATTCCTGTGTGCCATGCTTTGGAGAAGACAAGACTGAGAGAGTCTCCTTCTCCTGAATCTCTTTAAGTTGCGCATGCACATTAGAAAAGAGTCGGAACAACGGGCTATGGCTGCCATGCTTTCTTCGTGTTCGCGGGCTATTTCTGCTTTTCTTTCTGCTATTCTTGCTTCGCGTTCTAACTTCCTCTCCATCATCATCTTGTCGAAAGCCTCCATAGGAGTTAGTGCAATCCTTTGCGTAGATGGGGAAGAGGAAGGGTCGGAAAACCCTCTTGGTGGAGAAAAATCTTCTTCACCACCCTCATGCTCATCACCTCCATGCGAGTATCCATTCCGCTTCCGGTGATGACCATCCACTGAAGTCTTGGGTTCTTAAGTTCACGAGGAACTTGGGGTCTTGTGGTTCTTGGGTTTTTGGGTTCTTGAGTCTTGAGGTTCTTGAGGTTCTTCTTTAGCTTGCAATCTTTGTTAGGGAAGGATCTTCTCTTACCCGAGCTCTTCTCTTTTCCGCGGGCGCACCCCTTGGCGGCCTTACGCTCACACCAAGGTTGCTTTTTCCCACCTCGCGCCGATTGGCCAGCCGCTAAGTGCACGGTCCGCTCTCAATGAGTGAAAAGAGAAACAAGGGGAGGCTGGACAAGCCCTTCTTTCTTGGGTTTGCTGCCACTCTTCAAAAAAAAAACACGATCACGAATCGACACACCCAAGAGGACTTGGGTTACGTGCGATCCCAATAAGCAAAAAAAAAATCAGAACACTGTCAAAGCTCTGATACCAATGTAAGGTGCAGCGCAAGTGAATGTTGACTCTATGTCGGTGACAATGTCGATGGCGACGATGCAACGACGACGCGCTGAAAACGCAGATGCTGAAATCTGCGTTTTCCGGGCTGAAACTACAAACTACGCTGGATCTGACCGTGCGGCGGTCTGCTACGGGAAGGTTGAATCTGCGAGGTTTGGGACTTCTACTGCAATGTGTCTATGCTGAAAACTGAAAACACTGGTCGATCTTGCGGATCTGTCGAGATGAATCTGCAAAACGCTAGATGGTTATGCTGATGCAAAAACGCTAGGCTGAATTCTGTTCTGTTGTGGAAATCTGCTAACGCTAGCACTGATCTATAGTCTTCTGTCGCTAGGCTGCTGCAAATGCAAAAACGCTGGGCTTGTTCTGCTGAAAACGCTAGCTGTTGCTGATGCAGAAAACGCTAGGGTCTCTGCTCCAAAAAAGCTAGGTGTCCTGTGGGGGTCCTGCTGAGAAGGTGCCTCTTGAACACACGGTTCCTGCTACCTCTTCTGCCAGAAATGCTAGCGCTAGGTTTCTTTATATACTTCCTTGTCAAAATTGCCTTACCTAGTTCCCAACAAAAGTCACTTAAAAATAATAAGTGAAAATTGGCTAAAATGGGAAAAAATGCTCCTGATAAGTTCTGACTGTAATCTGATAATCATGATGTGTGCAACCAGAGGATATGCATCTACTCTAAGTGCCTGGACATGCACGGTCTGCGAAAAGACTCACAAACGTGCCAGAACACTTCCTAATCTAACTGAACTGAACCCATGCAATAAAGTAGCTTGTCCACGTACACATAGGGTTAGATGTGCACGTGACAGTTTTTTAGTTAGTGCATTGACCTCTTCTGAGTTAGCTTGAGTTTTCCAGACTCTTGCTGAGATTTCAGGTTTGGGCTGAGTTTTCCCAGATTCAAAGGTGAGGATCCTTGATCTTGTCTTTCCAATACCCCTCTCTGCTACCTCTAGACACCCTTGCCTTCCACAGGTATCTTTCTCTTCCGGCGCTTTTCTGGACATTGGTTACTTGCAGTTTTTTTCTCTGTTTTCATCCATCCAACGGCTGAGAAGTGCGAGGATAACTCAAAATCGACTTTTGCGGCGTTCCCGTACCGATTGGTGGCGTACACGCCCGCTGAATTCTCTGTTACAGCAGCGTTTTCAGCCCCTTTGCAGTGGTTTCTTGGGTGGACAGCAGGCTGAACTTTTGTCCGGACACCATCTGGTGGTCGTCTTAGCGGTTATCTTGGACTGCTACAACTTTGGACCCACGTACCTCATACATCGACTTGATCTCTACGAGTTCTTGTGGCATACGCTTCTGCACGGAGAACACATAGATATGGCCGGTCAAGCGGCACATGGATTCACTGCCTTCTCAAAGTCCGCCAAGCTGGACAATTCCAACTACAGTGTTTGGAAGATGAAGGTGAAGACTCTCATCACCTACAATAGAATCTAGGATTGTCTTACAGACCCTTCAAAGGCCGTCAAGCCCATGGTCACTGCTAGGACCATTTCACAGGCAAACGTGGATGCTTGGGTCCACATCGATAGACGAGTGTATACATTCCTCCTTATGAACCTCTCTCACACGGTTCTACGAGAAGTCCGAGTGGAGGAGCATTCCCATGGCTTATGGCAGCGCATTCTCAGCACATTCTGGATCTATTCGAGGACAAATCCGTCGCCATGACTCTTCGGCTAGACTCTTCGGCTAGAGCGGGAGCTTTACCTCCTGCAATACATCCAGTTCAACTCATTGGTGGGGTTGACTCGCAAGATGCGGGAAGTTTGGGACGACCTCATCGCGTGACATGACCTCGCGCATGGCCATGCAACTGCTCTTCAAACTCCCTCCTCGATACCACGATCTTATCCGCTCTCGCCCCGCACAGTCCCCTACCTGGGAAGAGGTTCTTCCCGAGCTCATGTAGATTGAGAGCCACTCCGTGTTTCAGGCTGGAGGAGCTGTAGGCACGGATGGTGCATTGTTGGCCAAGGGCAAGGACAAGGGAAAGAAGGCCCAAACTTCTGAGTCGGGCGAATCCTCTTCAGAGAAGAAGAAGAAGAAGAAGAAAAATAAAGACATTGAGTGCCATTAGTGCAAGAAGAAAGGGCACAAGGAGGCAAAGTGTCGGAAGAAGAAAAGGGATGAGGGTGAGAAAGCTAAGGAGAACACGGCTTCCACAGCGGCAGCGACTACCAAGGTTTCAGAGGGGATTTCACTTGTTGCCGCTACCGGTATGGCACTTACTTCCTATCAGCCAGGTGCGTGGATTGTGGACAGCGGTGCTACCGCCCACATGACTCCTATGAGGGACTGAAGTCTCGTTTACCGCCCTCATGGCTTCACAGGATCAGTCCATCACCCTTGGTGATTCCCATACGGTTCCGGTCTCAGATACAGGCCAAATACCCATCTTCAGTTCTTCAATTGACCCACGTTACAGTACTTTGGAGGCTTTGTACATACCGGACTTAGCCTTCAACCTCCTATCAGTGGCTTCACTTGATTCTCAAGGGGCTCAGGTACTCTTTGGAGGAGGTAAGGTCACTATCTTCGACTCTACTACTGGCACAGTGCTAGCGAATGGTGAGCGAAAGAGCGCTCTCTTCAAGCTCACAGCCCTACTCACATGGCGCAGTATCTTCTTCCCTATGGCATGCTAGATATGGTCACTTGAACCATTCCTATGTCACATGACACATCCAACCCTATGTGTCCGTGGACAAGCTACTTCATGGCAAGGGTTCAGTTCAATCAAGTCAGTCTAAAATAGGAAGTGGTCTGGCAGCTTTTGCGAGTCTGATCGTAGACCGTGCATCTCCAGACACTTAGATTAGATGCATATCCTCTGGTTGCACACAGCATGATCATCAGATTACCATCAAAACCCATCAGGAGCATTTTTTTACAGTGCATAGACCTATTTTCCCTATTTTAGCCAATTTTCACTTATTATTTTTAAGTGACTTTTGTTAGGAACTAGGTAGGGCAAAATGAGCAAGCAAGTACATAAAGAAACCTAGCGCTAGCATTTCTGGCAGAAGAGGCAGTAGGAACTTTGGTTCAACAGGCACCTTCTCAGCTGGCCTAGCATTTTTGCATCGCAGCAAGGACCTAGCGTTTTTCATCCGCAGACCAGCCTTGGCGTTTTTGCATGGCAGATCAGCCTCGGCGACAACAAGACACAACAGATCAGCCCTAGTGTTAGCAGATTCCACAGCGACAGCAGATCAGCCCTAGCGTTAGCAGATTTCCTCAGCAAGGATAGTTTTCAGCCCTAGCGTTTTTGGTTTGCAGATCAGCCTCGACGTTTTTCAATTCCATCGCGACAGAATCAGCAGTAGCACCAGCGTTTTCAGTTTTCAGCGCATCGTCGTTACATCATCACCATCGACATCGTCACCGACATAGAGTCAGAATTCAGCAAATAAAGATTTGCAAATTTCAGCCCTTACCGTTTTCAGATTTCAGCCCGTCTCGTCGTCGTCCTCATCGTCGTTGTAACAGACTTGGACACTCCAAGTCAAGAATCAATCGTGACAGCACCAAATAACCACTTCAACACAATTCACAGATCACAATAGATTTGCACTGGCCCGGCGGAGTTCCGTGCCTAGAGATATTGGTCCCAAAGACTGGCGCCCCTTTCGGTATTTCTTTTTGTATTAATAAATTCAAAGTACAAGAGAGTGACTCGGGATTCACTCTCAAACTCTGCGTCCAGATGCTCTGAGAAGTGAGGCCCTCACCACTAATTTAAAGGTTACAAGGGATGCCCAAAAGCAGAGCCCCAAAAGCTTCAAATCAAAAGCAATTGCTCTCTCTATCTCTCTCACAGAGAGTCAAAACTTGAAAGCAAAAGCATTCTCTCTTTGTTTCTCATTGCGTAGAGAAAAAGCAAAGTTTGCGTTGCTCATCATTTTAAAAACTTATTTTTTTTATTTTTTTTTCAGCCTCCGCGATTTCCGAAAATTAGGGTTTCTGGTAGAAATTAGGGTTTTTGTTGTCCGCCACGTCATCACTTTGTGACATACCCCCGTCTTGAAAGCATTGTAATCGACCGCGATTACGCCTGCAAAACCGACAAAAGCCATAAACCGTCTTAGCAGACATTGACTGTTAGTACCTATGTACTAGGAACACACATCTAGCACATGTACAAAATCGACACTCACATCACAGGACATCACATGACATTCAACATTCATTCGGATCTTAGACCATGATTTATCGGCAATGTAGCTAGCAATCACATCTAGGTCCAATCGGGACCTCATCGATGTCCGATTGACTAACCCCTATTGCAACCATGTCTATTCGAGATCAATCAGACCAAAATGCTGCAGTCATTTCGTCTATCAGTTCCTACACTCAAAAGAAGTCAAGAACAAATCAGTATCATTATCAGGAATTCCATTTCATAAAGTCATCCAGCAGAATACTGTCAGCTCTCAGTATCCCTGAAGCTCAAAGAGACATCAGTGACTTTAGTATCAAAATCAAGGCATCTATTGACAAAGGAGCGGAGTAACTCCCCTCTTATGCATCCCACTGCACCGGATCTTCAGCCAAGCTAATTTCTGGGTTCCATTTGGAGTAGACTATGCTAAACCAAAGCATCGAGGTAAAGTTTCACAATCCGAGGAGTATCTGCTAGGTCCTCCTCCTCTATCCACTTCGCATCAAATGCAGGAAAGTTCTTGAACTTAACCAAGAACCGCCTTTGGACTTTACCTTTCTTCGTATCCGTATGTGCCAAAATCTGTTCAGGAACAAGGGTCTCCTCGTTTTCTTCCACTGCGGGTTGCTCATCAGCTCCCCATCATCAGGCACATCACCCTTAACAGGTTTCAAGAGACTCACATGCAATGCATTGTGAATCCTCCAAGTATCTAGCAGTTTCAATCAGAAGGAGACATCATTTATCTCTTCTGTAATCTGGAAAGGTCCGTAGTATCACATATTAAGCATCGTGATAATTTTGTGTTCTCGGGAGATCAAAAATGAAATCCATTTCAATATTTTCCCAGGGGCGGGTGACTATGGGTAAAGGCTGTAACAATTCTTGTGCCTTATGCCTATCAAACTTGACCTTCTGGCATAGTGCGCACAAACTCTTCCACATCCTTTTTGAGTCTCGGACAAGAGAAGTATCTCTCTACCCCTTCATGGTGGTAGCAATGCCGCGGTGACCCGTAAAAGGTGGACAGTGGCATTCAGCCATAACCTTTTCCTGCAACGGCTGTATAACGCACAACATAGTCTTTCTCATCAAGTAGCCTTCCCGAAGGGAGTATCCAGCTATTGTCTCCCCATCCCGTATCCGTGTGAAAATATCTGCAAAATCTGTATCTGTGGCATACTGATCGACCATATCCTCGAAGCTCCTATGATGTATCGCGGAAATAGCCAAAACCAACGGCTTCCGAGACACAGCATCTGCCACCACATTCTTTTGTCCCTGCACATGGACAATCTGGAAGTGAAACTGTGACAAGATGTTCGCCCACCGCATCTGCTTTTCCGAAAGCTGCTTCTGTGACAAGAAGTAGCGCAAACTCTGATGGTCTGTAAAGACAGTAAAATCCGCTCCGAGTAGGTAATGCCGCCACTGAGTAAGAGCGTGGATAACCGCCAAAAGCTCTCTCTCATATATCTGTGCTGTCATCTCCAGCCTAGAGAACAATCGGCTCTCGTAAGCAATGACATGGCCTTCTTGCATCAAGACCGCACCCAGACTACGACCATAAGCATCACAAAATACTTCAAATGACTTCTGCAAGTCCGCAAAGTCAAATCTGGTCCTGTAGTCAATTTCTCTTTCAATGTCTGAAAGGCAGTCACCTCTGTGGATCCCCAAGAGAAAAAAGACTCCTTTCTGTATCAAGGTATGCAAAGGGGAAGCAACCTCTGCAAACTTTCGAATGAACCGTCTGTAGTACGAACACAGTCCCAAGAAGCTTTCAACTTCATGGACATTCTTCAAATCGGGCCAATCACGAATAGTGTCTACCTTGGCCGGATCCATTTGCACTCCTGTTGCTGAGACAATGTTCCAAAAAAAATGTATCTCGGAAGCATATGATCTGTGTATTCTGCTTCATTCTTGGAGAAAACAATGATATCATCAAAGAAAGTGCCAACAAATAGCCTGTACTCTTGAAAAATCCTGTCCATCATCCGGTTAAATGTCGCAGGAGCATTGGTTAAGCCAAAAGGCATCACCAAAAAACTCAAATAACCCAAGAGTCATCCGAAAGGCTGTCTTGTAGACGTCTCCCGGCGCGATTCAGATCTGATGATATCCACTCTTCAAGTCAATCTTGCTAAAGCACGAGGATCCCTGTAACCTGTTGAGTATATCATCGATCCTAGGAATCGAAAATTTGTTCTTGATGGTGATTTTGTTGAGAGCGCTATAATCGATGCACATTCTCCAAGATCCGTCTTTCTTCAAATCCAACAACAGTGGAGAGCAATACGGTGAAGTACTATGCTGGACAAGACCCTTTTCCAAGAGGTCTTTCATTGGGTTCATAATCTTTTCATTCTGTACTCGGCTCACACGGTAAGGTGGCCGGTTCGGTGACGTGCTTCCAGGTATCAGGTCAATGATCTGATCTTCAGGCCCTCTAAAAAGCAATCGGCATGAGTGTGGAGAAAAATCTTGGCATTCTTTTGTTCAGGTCAAAACATATTCAACCTTTATCCATCGTTCAGTTCTCTCCAAAAAGAATGAGTAAAGAATCTAAAGTTCATCAAGTACAATTCTCTAAGCCCTTCATTTATCAAAGTCGCTTTCTTGGCCCAGTAGTAACCACGGCGTAGTTCTTCGGGTACCAAGGATCCTGAGTAGAACGTCACTCACGTGCCCTGAACACCCCTGTCATTACAAACGAAGTTTGCCAATGCTGGGTGTAATGGCAACATCCCATCCGGGTGCCAGTCGAACTACCTCCGCCTATGGCGTCAGTCGGTCGAGCGTAATTTCCAAATCGAGCCGCCAATTCCAAGTGAAAAGAAGTTGGCCTTGGCTCCATCAAAAGAGCTTCTTGATCCTTCACTTTGCCCCAAAAGCGGCAAAGTTTTTACTTCCATTCATTAGATTCGGTGCAGGTCCCATGCCATGTGGTACCATTTCTGCTTTTCTATCTGCCTTTTCTGCCACATTCCTCAGCTGCTCTCGAACTCTCACGCTTGTCGTCGTCTTTATCATTCTGTTCTTTCTGTGCCTTTAGGGCACTTCGCGGAGATATGTCCATGTTCCCCGCATCCAAAGCACTTCCCCTTTCTGATGAAGCGAGCTCTCTCCTCAGGAGTAAGCTTGGGTCGTGCATCCTTTTTCTCTGGGTTGCTCTTTTTCTTTCTACTTTCATTCCCAGAAGTCTGTTCGGCTCGTTGTGTCATGGCCTCATCCGTGGGGTAGGTCAGACTGCCAGAGTGAATGGCAAAGCCCCGCTTTGCATGACTCATCAACTCCTGAAAAGAAGCTGACTTCTGTTCCAAGCAGTGATCTCGGATCTCTGTAGGTAGACCTCTGTAGGTAGACCCAAGGTAAACCGCTCAATCTGTTCTCTGAACGAGATCTTCTTGAATGAAGAGGCGGGTAGAAAAGAGCTCCAGAATCTTTCACAATAAGCATCGATTGTATCTTTCTTGGTCATCCGAAGATGGTTCCAAGCAGCTCGTATATCTCGTTCATATTCTTGCGTCAACCAAGAAGAAACAAAAGCTTCTTAAATTTCAACCATTTAACTGGCACAGTCTTGTTTAAAAGAAGCGTGGACCACCAAGTACAAAACATTCCCCTTAAAGTAAGAGGCAGCTCTCCGAATCTTGGAGTGCTCTGAATAGCGTCCTCCCGCGAAAGCGATGTCAAACTGTTGTATAAAAGACAAAGCCTTCGAAGCATCTGAGTATCCTGAAAAAGTATCAAACTTGATCGAGTGGCCACCTTCCTTAAACTCTCGGACTTTCGTGCTTTTATCTTCGAGAAAGTCATACTGGTTAGCTTTGTAAAAATTCTTCTTGTTCGCATAAACGTTTCCGTCATCGGAATCTGAGCTGTCTGTAGACGAGTCCTCAGTAGAAGTGTCAGTCTCTCGGCGAGATGTAGCCTTCTTTGCCTTTTTTTTGCCCTTTC
Source organism: Adiantum capillus-veneris (assembly GCF_014529385.1). NCBI lineage: Eukaryota > Viridiplantae > Streptophyta > Polypodiopsida > Polypodiales > Pteridaceae > Adiantum > Adiantum capillus-veneris. Next base: position 30,147,829 of record NC_140957.1, read on the forward strand.
CGAAGCTTTGTTTCTTGCTTCGCTTTTTACCTTTTCTGTCTTCTTCGCTCGAATCTGAAGAGCTAGAAGAACTGTCAGATGAAGAAGAAGAAGAAGAAGAAGAAGAAGAACTGGGTACTCCTTCAAATCGAACACGCTTCTTCCGTTTCTTTGCCTTGTCAAAAGTCGACTGACGACCCAAATATCCCGGGAAGTCAATGCTTTTCATCTACTTTTTGCCGTGCTTTTTGGCTTTCTTTTGCGCGTCAAAAAGTTGGGCGATCCGTGCATCAACCACCTCTTCTAATTCCTTCTCTGAATATTTCTTGGGAGCAGAAGGTTTCTTGAGAGTGGGTTTTGGGGGTGGTGTAGTGGTTTTCTGCCACTGTTCGTGCACTTCCTAAAAAGAAGTCTCGCTCATATATTTTGCAAATTTTGGGTCCTTCGCAAAATTGAGCATCATCTTCGTTGCATCGCCGATCAATTGACGACGTGTCCATCTCTCTTTGCTCCGCCTGAGTAGGCCGAGGCGGGCCATACTCTCTGAAATCTTCGTTGTGATCCCTGCCCGCATCTCCAGATGCAGAGGGAGTCTACTGATCCTTGCGTGAAGCCATAGGTGCCGCGGAAAAAAAAAATTGGGGATCAGATTTCTCGTAGAAGAGAAATCGGTCGTGCTCTAATACCGCTGTAACAGACTTGGACACTCCAAGTCAAGAATCAATCTGTCACAAATTGGGAGCGTACACGAGCACTTGAAAATCTGAAAATTAAAATACTTTGCAAATGTGAGAGAAGGGAGAAGATCGACACAGTATTGGGGACCAGAAGATGGGCTGGTCCCCCCCCCGTTAAGAGTATTCTTTTATTCAGGGAGAATTCGTATACAAGCACGAGAACCCGAGGAAACCCCTCCGTTCTATAATCTTAGACCCGAAGGTCGTGCTTTCCCGTAAAGGGCTTAGGCACAAGGCCGTTCCTTCCCGTAAGGGACTTAGGCGCGAAGCCGTACTTTCCCGTAAGTGACTTAGGCGTGAAGCCGTACTTCCCGTGAAGGGCCTTCCCGTAAGACGGGAGATTCCTACAAAACAAACCACACAAACACGCGACAACAATTCGTATGGCGAATCCACAATAGATACCTGTCGCTCTTGCGCGAGAAAAAGCGACTTCCGTGCTTCGTAGTCTCGCGATCTCTTGCGGCAGAGTCTTCTCTTGCTGACGTTGGTACCCCCTTTGAGTGAGGGCATGTGGTGCTTTTATAGCTCCCTGGCCACGGCACGAATAGCTGCTCGCGTAGAGATCGCGGCCGTTTTTTTTCTTTTTCTTTTTCTTTTTCTTTTCTTTTTTTTTTTTTGCACTGTTCTATCCGAAATAGGGAGAGAGAATTCGCTGGCTGATTTTGTTGCTTTGTCTTCTAAGTGGCTGCCCACTTATTAAGTGGGCGGCCGGCATATTTTAAAATTGGTCTGAACCTGCCCAAAAACTCAATAAAACCTTATAAGTTAAAACCAATGCATTTCACAACACTTCCCAGGCGTCCCTGGATGCAACCACATGCACGAATGCAATGCAAACATAGATTCCTCGCGGGAAAGCGTCTGCCTTCCCGCGATTGTTCCTGCTTTTCATAAAAAGCTTCATTGAACCCATCTTTATTCTTGTGCTTGCGTTCTTACGCGTATTTTCTTACGCAGTTCGGATTTCCTCCTTAGCCTACAAGATGCCCCCTTACTGATGCACCCGTCACCCATCATGTGACGCATCAGGGGCACTCGTAACCAGGCCCTTTCCACCGAACGTACGGAAACTCCTTCGCGATGTTTACCGTCACCCATCAAATGACACATCAGAGTTGTCCATTCCTGATGGCAGTTCCTGTAGCTACAATCTTTTAACAGTTCTTAGTGCACATAATAAAATATCCTAAAAAAGAAATTAATCATTAAAAATAAGAAAATAGTCCAATTAGCAACACAATCGCGACAGCACCAAATAACCGCTTCAAAACAATTCACAGATCACAATAGATTTGCACTGGCCCGGCGGAGTTCCGTGCCTAGAAATATTGGCCCCAAAGACGCCATGATGCCCGAGGGAAGAGTCATGCAGGTTGTGGTGAACCAAGCTGTTGCAAGAAGAACCTGATTCACCACAAGGGCTCTTCCAATCAAAGAAAAATGCAAGGATGATCAATGGCAAAGTTTCTTCCTGATGGACTGTTGCACAGGCGCAAACTGTTGCTCAACAAACACATCAATCCCCACATGGAAACCCAAATATCTACAAGTCTGCCCTATAGGTGGCCAAGTGAAATTATCTTGTGCACCCCAGTCACAATCTTCATCTACTCCTACTAGAAAGCCAAAAGACTTGTGCCAGTTTATGAGAGCACCACTGGCCATGCGGAAGGTAGCAAGAGCATCCCATAGACTGTCTAAGGTGGGTGTGTCATATCGAACAAAGAGCATAGTGTCATCAGCATATCCCTGATCCAACAAATTTGGCAAGTCAACCAATGGCGTAGCAAGACATCTCAATTTTGGGGTTCTTTGGTGCAAGAAGAGAGACATGACCTCCGCAAAAAACAGAAAGTAGGCACCCAGGAGACATCCTTGGTGAACTGAACGAGATAGAGAAAAGGGGTGTCCAATATGGCCCCTGATCGTGACAGCACTGGAAGCAATATAGTATAATGTAGATGCACCTCTCTCTCTCTCTCTCTCTCTCTCTCTCTCTCTCTCTCTCTCTCTCTCTCTCTCTCTCTCTCTCTCTCTCTCTCTCTCTCTCTCTCTCTCTCTCTGTGGAGTTCAACTCTCCTCGTCGGCTAGATCCTTAAGGTCTCTTGGGATAGTTTCCTACGACGTTAAAAGTTCTCTTTTTCGTCTTCTTCTCTCTCTCTCCCGCCCACAAGTTGCCAAGTCACCAATCTATGGCTAGAGTCCAATGAGGAGTCAAGTGGAGCCTATGTTACTGCCTTAAAGGTCAAAAAGTGCCATGAAAGTGGGCATTGCTTTGCTTAGCCCCTTGCCCTCATTGCAAAAAAACTAACCATTCACCCTCCAAGTGTTGATTTAAGGACAAAAAGGATAAAAGGGCAAAGGCAAACTCCACATTGTCAAAAAGTCCACTTCCAATTACATGCATGGCAATGAAAATTAAAGCGACGCATTGTAAATGAAGAGCTTTCCCAGAAAATGCAAGAAAGTGAGTGTCATGACTCAAATTACATTGGCACAAGATACAAACAATGCTGAGCTAACAGCATTCGAAGATGGAAACAAAATGCAGAAGGAAACACTCCTAATGTGCGGGTTTAGCTTGCAATGAATGCAGGCACAAGGTCTTGCTCTGACTACACTTCTCTATTTTTGGCTGGCACTAACTATAGCTAATGCTCCTCCATAACTAGAATCCCCTTTCTCTAAATGGTTGCCGTGCATGCTGTGAAGGACGCTTCTCTATTTTTGGCTAGCTCTAACTGTAGCTAATGCTCCTCCATGACTGGCAACCCCTTTCTCTAAATGATTTTCCTACATGCTCTCAAGGAGATATGAATTTAAGAAATACTAGACTATTTTATGTGTATGTTAAACATTTACATCTATTCATACATTCTATAAGAGGATAACGCCAACCGGTGTCGCAGCCTCGTGGTTTGAGTGTCTGTGTGGTAGAAAAAAGAACAGGAAATCCATAGACAAAAGCAGTGAAAATCCTTGGGAAAAATAGAAGACAACACCACATGTAGCTACTGTCTGGAAAGAGCAATACAGCAAACAAAGAGTGGCAGACATGTTACTCTTGATTCAATGCCCAATATTGCAAGGCTCAACAAATAAGTAAACGCAATTAATCGAGCTGCATGAAAGAATAAAATGCATCTACTGACAGATAAACGTGCATGCGCAACACGTGCACACACGTTCGGCATTCACATAAATAAACAAGCACCTAATATGCACTTAAAAAGGTGAAGCAGGCTATGAGCTGAACCTGGTACAGATTGTTGAGAGAGTGAAGGAGGCACAACTGAAGACGTTGTTTCTCATGAAAGATTGGGGCAGATTGAGATCGAGGTTGCTCAGTCATGCCTGCTGCACTGCTGCTGGAGGGCTCGCCTTACGTTGCCAAGGTAAGAAGCAGCAGCTGGGGGAAGATAACGACAAAATTCAACATTGCTGCCGCGGCGGCGATCGAACAGATTTTCGACGTGCGCATCGACGACTCTAACTTGCAACTAGTCGTTCGTGGGTGGTACTCAGGGCTAAATAACACATAGTATTAAGGAGGGGGGTAAGGGGATCGAGGGCAGAAAAGTGCGCGCACGAAAATCGGAGAGGTTACAGTCGTAGATGGGCACTTAAAAACTAAACCGGCCACAGACTAAACCCGACCACAGATTAAACCCGGGCAGCGTCTATATTTTAATAATAAAACCCCAAAAATCCGGGTCATGGATACAACATGTGCGCGCGGGTGGGATGGTTACCCCATGCGTCACAATCTGGGCGACGAGGCCCTGGGTTCAAATCGAGTCGCCGCTCGGGTTCCTTTTCGCGTTGACTTTCCGCGCGTCCGGGTTTAATCTGCCTCGGGCTTCCCGCATCCACTTCCGCGCCGTCGATCCCCTTACCCCCCCCCTCTTTAATGTTATGTGTCACTTAGTGTCGTGGGTGGTGGGTCTTGCTATACAAGTTGTAGCAATGAATGATTATGGGCTCAATTATTTAGGACTAAAGTAACACATTGGCTAGCAACTGTATGCAAAGAAACTAGGATATATATAGTTCGGTATCAACTATTTAGGACTAAAGTAAAGATGCACAAGGTGCATTCACTACTATAATACGTTATATGCATTGGCTAGCGACCGTATGCAAAGAATTCGTGTCTGATTAATATGTACAGATGCTGATCGATATCGAGTGTGTAGTTTTGAAAACAACTTACAAGTAAACCAAACTAAAGGAAGCAATGTGCAAAATTCTAAAACACGCAAATGGATAAAGCATCAATGGATTGCAATAAGAAATGAAGTACTTTACTAACCTGCAATGTTGTACAGGTGTTTTTTGTTGTCCAAGCTACACGTCGATCTTGGAGTCAAGCTATAGAAAAGCAATGTGAATAGTTAAACATTTCGTCTTGCAATGAAGCGCAACAGATTGAAAATGCTAAGTATACAGTGCACGTCATGCAAAAGTGCCATACAAAAGTATGGTGGAAAGTTGGCATTATGGTCTCTCCAAAAATAATAAGGAACGTAAGTCGTGTCCTGTCTCGTAGCATTTATGTGTTGCGTCAAGCAAACGTATAGGCATAGGGAACTGCATGCAGATAATGGACCTTGCAGTGTTGTCAAGCTGGAGTTGTGGTTACGCAGTCAAAACGTCCATTGTTGTGAATATGTCCTTTCTGTCATACTAAAAATAGGAGTCAACACAAATACAAAAGTGCAAGAGATAGATTAAAGTTGCACCAAAAAAACGTATAGGTATAGGGAATTGGATGCAGATAACAGACCTTGTAGTGTTGTCAAGCGAGAGTTGTGGTTGTGCAGTTAAACGTCCACCGTTGTGAATATATGTCCTTTCTGTCACACATAAAATGGGAGTTAACACAAATACAAAAGATGCAAGAGATAGATTAAAGTTAAAGAGAAGCGGATGTAACTTTATGTTATATGTCATAGACTGCGTAGGGCTTATTGTAGTGATGAGTTGATAGTTTGAAAGCCAGTGGAAGCTATCAAAGCATGTCGCTACCATGAATCATCCTATAAATTCCTATCTCAATCCTTAGCAACTCTATTCTTCTGAAAATGTAGCTGCTACCGAGGAGATGACGGTGTCAAGCTTGTCCAAATTCTATCACATCTTTTCTCACCCGTACCGAATTGTATGCACAAAAGCCCTCGAGCTGTGTTATATTCAAACGGTGCTACAACTGGTTGCCATCATGTTGCCTGTTGTTTCAGCCACCCCCTCTTTTGTCCACTGCTCCAAAGTAGCCCAAGCTATGCTATCACTACATATGCCTCTTGGAGGAACCACATTAGATCTTTGTTGCCTTACCCAACATAGTCGTTGCCATGTCACCATTTCTCTCCATTTGGGATGGTCTAGGCTTAGGTTGTGCCATAGGCCTTTTGTTCACCCATCATCTCCCAATTGGACTCATTGAATGCGTGTAGCCTCAAACAACCTAGAGCTCTTGCTTTGTGAGCCCAAGCCACCCCTTATCTAGCTACCCATGAAGATAAAGCACCAAAACACAAAGTACTTGTAGGTTCAATTTTGAGAGCAATACTTCGAGCAAGGTGTGGTATTTGGCAAATCTTCCCTTATTCTGCACCCTTGGTGGCTCACACACTTGATTGCAAAACTATTGCGTTGCCGCTATAGCGGCCTCCTTGTGCTCCAAAAAAGAACATTGCACTTCTTTTCTCTGTTCATCATTCTTATACAAAATCCTAGCATTGTCTTTTTTTTACTACTTGTTTATCTTTTTCTGTAGAGTTTCTTCCAACAATATCCAACCCTATTCCTTTTCTTTACCCTCCTCCCTACACAAAACAAGCAGCGCTGTTATGCCACTTGCCCTCCTCCTTTGTAGACGTCGCTCGTCCTCCTCCTCTGCCAACGCTATTTCAGAAGTCATTTTTATTCTATTGACGGCGCTCTTTGCCCCATCAATAGTAGCATGATGTTCTACTCTTCTCCCCGTCCTCTGCAAAACCGCTAGTGCTCCCTTCATAGACTTGCTCATGCCATCGACTCATCAGCTCTCTGAAAATGTTGCTCGCACTATTTTTTTGAAGCTACTTGTTGTTTTCACTGCACTATCCGCTTTTTTAATATACTATTATTAAAAAGCACGCTTGAGGTTCTTGGCCATGCTATTAGGCTTGAGGGCAGTGGCCTAGATCATGCCAAAGGGCCACCTCCTGGCTCAAGAATTAAAAAAACTTACCAAAGTAAAGATCAAGCAGGTTTGTAAGTCGACCGAGAACATAAAGTGAAAAGGCCAGCATTTTAGTTTTGGGGGGACGTTCAAATTTCACATTGTCGTATGATGATAGGATGGTACTCTTGGTGCCGGCTAAAGGGATGACATAGAGAAAATTGTTGAAAGGTAGTGGACATGGTGCCATGGTGGTACATAGAAAGGATTTGCGCAATGCTTGAAAGAGTCTTGCCACCAGTCAAGCCATGTGAAAATGTAATGTCCATCACAAGTGTCATGACTCATGGGCCACATCACGTTGGTTTTTTATGTGATTTGATCACAGGTATCATGCATGTATGCACGTAAGAACAGACTCGAAAAAATTTGGGTCTCAGTTTGCCCGTGATCATTGAAGACCTCTGGGGAGTCGATGCTGCTCCAACCCTTGGGGGCAAAGATTCCCACAGTATTTAACATATTGCATACATCCATGGTGGTCCTCTACCACCTTAGTGATCGTATTGGGAATGACTGCCCTCCTCCTCTACTTGGTGATGCATCCAAAAATGTCAAATTTCTCCGGGTCAGATGCCACCATCACCTCCTTCAATCTCTCCTCGCATTCTCTCTCTACTTCAAACACCATCGAGGCTTCCTGGCCCTGCCATGTTTGTGTTACCATATACATGTAGTAGTGACGTGTGTGAACACATTTAGGACCGTCGGGGCATTTTTTCCCTCGTAGGAGGTTTCCCCTTGTGCATTGTTTATACATCCATCACTCTAGGGCTATCTGATCTTTCCATTGCACACTAAGTAATATACTCTCTATTGTGTGCCTTGATATTTCTTCATCTTCTCCAAGTTGTGTGTGTTTTCCTTTAACCCTAATTCCAACAATTGGTATCGGAGAAGGTTGCATCCTCCCAGGCTTAGTCGCCAACAGCTCCAACACACACCTACTGACTTTCTCCGATTTCTGTGAGCTTTGGCAAGCGTTCGCTCAGATTTTTCATTATGTGCAAAAATTTTGTCAGTGTCGTTTTTAGCATAACAAGTCTCTTACAGTTTCTATGATTTGTGCTATATAGCACATGTTGTTCCCGCTTTCTTTCTCCTCTTTTCGTACAGTTTTCACATCAGGTAAAGCATTTACCATGGCTGACAACAACACAGATGTATTCAAGATGTTTGTTGTTGAGGACATATTGGATGGGGATAATTACCCTATGTGGGCTTATACGATGCAACGTGTTCTTATGTCAAAGGGAGTTTGGAACATTGTGCATGACATTGATGTATGTCCTGGTTCTCAGGATAAAGGCGATGTTGAGGATGTCAGGTCTTGCTGCAAGGATTTCTACTGTTAGAGTTGTTTTGCCTATGGTTGAGCAAGCTTGTTGGGATATAAAAGATACGTAGTCTCATGAATTGATTGCGTTGTCTATGGAGTGCACTATTACTCCCCACATTCGTTCAATGAAATCTGCAAAACAGGCTTGGGATATTCTGACTGGTCTTTATGCAAGTCACAATGAGGCAAAAATTGCATTGTTACATAAAGAGCTGGAGTCGAAGATTATGGATGAGGAAGATGACATATACACTTTCCTTGTTGGTGTCAAGGATATCAATGAGCAACTTATTTCTACAAGTGAAGTCATTTATGATAGTTCCCTTGTGTAGACTATTCTTGATTCTTTGCTAGATTCTTACCAGACTTTTGCTAGTACTTGGAGACTTATGACCCAAGGAAATCTTGAAGTTGTCAAGTTTGATGCATTATGCACAATGCTGTTGCAAGAGTCACTTTATAAAAAAAAGGGGACTAGACAACGTGCAATTGAACATGCCTTTATTACTGCTCAAAGAAAAGGTGGTAACAGCAATGTAGCCACTTCTCATGGTTCTTCTAAGAGTGATAAATCACATGTTTCTAATGCTTCTATTGGCAGCAATTCGTCTGGGAATTCTAGTGATAAGGATGCATTGCCATTATCGCAAAGCTAATGATCACTTGATCAAGCAGTGTCCTAAGTTGAAGGCCAAAGAGGCTAAGAAGAAAGAGGTTGGTTCCACTGCAAATGTTAATGATCACTCGATCAAGTAGTGTCCAAAGTTGAAGGCCAAAGAGGCTCAGAAGAAAGAGGCTGGTTCCACTACAAATGCAGCTATTGTTGAGTCTTCTGTAAAAGGAGGCTGTGATGTTGATGTTGATGTAGAATGGGCTTTTAGTGCAATGCACGGATGATCCTAATGTCCATGATGCATGTTTATCAGTTGTTGCTGCAGATGCTCAAGTGTGGTACTTTGATAGTGGTTCTACAAAGCACATTACCTGTCATCATGACTTGTTTACCTCTCTCGAGGATGTCCCTCATGGGAATTCAGTCAATTGTGCCAACAATGCCTCTTATCCGGTCATCAAGGGAGTTGGAAAGATTGTGCTTATTGCTGCAAATGGCAGTTCTTTCACACTTGTTGATGCATTGTATGTACCTAGGATCAAGAAGAATCTTTTGTTTGTATATGCACTTGCTAGACCTAGTCTTGTAGTCAAATTTGTGGATGTATGCACCTAGGATCAAGAAGAATCTTTTGTTTGTATATGCACTCGCTAGACCTTGTCTTGTAGTCAAATTTGTGGATGACAGATGTACATCACTGATCTCAATTTCGATGATGAAATTGTTGCATCTGGCATTTTATGTCATGGGTTGTATAAGCTCACTTTATATGACAAGTGTGGGTAAAATTTTGCAAATGCAGTTGTGAATTCTAAGGCTGTTTTAGATGCAAAACTTTGGCATGCATGTTTTAGGCATCTGAATTTTACCAGTTTGTTGTGTTTGCATAAATCTGATATGGTTGCTTCTTTGCGCCTCTTGAAACATGCAGAGTTCGAAGGTTCCAAAGGATGGTTCAGTTAGGGCCACATGCAGGTTGTAGCTTGTGCATAGTGATGTTTGTGGGCCCATACTCCATCCTTGGGCAATTACCTTTACTTTGTGACTTTCATTGATGGTTACTCCAGACATGTATGGGTATATCCGCTTAAAGCGAATTCCGAAGTATTTATGTGCTTCAAACAATTTTTGGCTATGGTTGAAAATGTCTCAAAATGTACTATGAGCACCCTCCATTTCAATCGAGGGGGGGAGTATATGTCTCATGAGTTAAATGCATTTTTTGGCTAGTCATGGTATAAAACACCAATGTACAGTGCCTTATTTGCCTCAGCAAAATGGTATTGTTGAGAGGAAAATAGGTCACTTACTAAAATGGCACGATGTATGGGCAAGAGTCAAGCTTTGCTGCATTTGTTTTGGCTTGAGGCCATCATGTGTGCCATGTATGTACTAAACAAGTGTCCTACGAAAGCTTTTCAATATGACTCCATATGAAGCATGGCATGATAGAAAGCCTTCTATTGAGCACATGCGTGTTTTTGGCTATTTGGTATATGCTTTGGTGCCACAAACACAGCATAGGAAATTAAATGATAAGGTTGTCAAATGTATTTTTGTTGATTATAGTGCTGAAAGCAAAGGTTACAGCTTGTATCATCCGTAAACAAAGTGTATCTTGGTCTCACAAGATGTTGTGTTTGTAGAAGATTTCGTTCAGCCCTTGCTGTCATGTACTAGAGACAGTAATGTAAGCTCACGCGACATTTATGACACTTTGTTGCCTCTTTTTAGTGGTAAAAGTTTGAATGTAAATTACAATGAGGCAAATGTACAGCCTATGGGGGTTTTTGAAAATGTTACAGATCAGCCTATTACTGACGCAGATGTACATGATGTACTTGATGAGGAAAGGGCTAAGAATGAGCAGGCTAGAGGTATGCCTAAATGACTGGTGCATACTTTGCGTGACAATAAATTGGATGCTCCTTTGTCTAGTCGTACTCCTCCCCATGCATCTTATGCATCATATTGTTATGCTTTGGCTATGTCTAGCTTACAGGATGTTGAGGAATCTTTGTCTTTTAATGAAGCACAGAATTCAAAAAATTGGATGGCTGCCATGCAATCAGAATATGATGCACTTATAGAAAATGACACATGGACTTTATGTGATTTGCCTCCTGGAAAATTGGCCATTGGTATGAAGTGGATTTACAAGTTGAAATGCAAGTCGGATGGTGAGATTGATCGTCATAAGGCTCGACATGTTGCAAAAGGTTATGCATAGCAGCAAGGCATAGATTATGAAGAGACTTTTGCTCCCACTTGTCGTATGACTACTTTGCATTTTCTATGTGCATTGGCAGCTCACTTTGGTTGGGATGTACATCAATCATACACTGTTACTGCTTTCTTGAATGGTGACATATTTGAGGAAGTTTATGTAACGCAACCTCACGGTTTTGTCAAGAAAGGACAAGAGGATAAAGTATGCAAATATAAGAAAGCTTTGTATGGGTTGAAGCAATCTCCTCGTGCTTGGTATGAGAAGGTTGACACTCATTTGGTGAGGCTCTCGTAAAAGTCCAACAGAAAGCACATTGTATGTAAAGCATGAGGGTAATGTACTTCTCATTGTGGTTCTGTATGTAGATGATTTGCTTATCATTGGACCAAATGAGATACATATTGCTAAATTTAAGGCTGATTTGATTGCTACTTTCAAGATGAAAGATTTGGGACTATTGCATCATTACTTGGGTATACAATTTAAGCAGTTTGATGGTGGTATTGCCTTGTGTCAAAAAAGTTACATAGAGACATTGCTATGTAAGTTTGGACTTGAGGATTGCAAATGTATTTCCACTCCCATGGAAATAGGTTTGAAATTGAGTCTTCATGATGCAAGTGATCCTGCCGATGTCACTCTTTACCAAACTGTTGTTGGCTGCCTCATTTATGCATGCAACACGAGGCCGGATATTCAGTTTACAATCTCACAGGTCAACAGGTTCATGCATAGCCCAGGGTCTAAGCATTGGTATGCCGTCAAGAGGATTTTTTTGCTACTTGAGTGGCACTTTATATCTTGGCTTGTTTTATCCCAAGGGGGGGATCATTGCCGCCAGACTTACATGCCTTTCCAGATTCAGATTGGGCTGATTGTTTTGACACACGAGTGTCCACAAGTGGTTTTTTTTCCTGCTTGGCAGCTCATGCATATCATGGTTGAGAAAGAAGCAGCCTCCTGTGGCCACTTCTAGTTGTGAAGCTGAGTACAAGGCAGTCTTTACAGCTACGATTGAGTATGTATGGCTCGAACGCCTTATGGCTGATTTGGGTGTTGGACAAGACACTGCCAACACTAGCTACAATGACAATCAGAGTGCATTGGCAGTTGCGAGAAACCCAATTTTTCATGCTTGCAGAAAGCACATTGAGGTGCATTACCACTATGTCAAGGAGACGCTCTCAACAAGAGAGATCATCTTGGCTTGTGTGCCAACACAGGACAACCTTGCAGATATTTTCACAACGGCATTGTCTCGTGAGAAGTTCAAAGCTTTTCGCAAAGCTTTGGGCTTACTCCCCTTTGTGGACTAATCATGTCCTTAGAGCATGGAACTTCCCTATCCTCTATGTGCCATCTCTCATTCACTGCATTAATTCTAGGGGGGATTTGTTGCCATATACATGTGGTAGTGATGTGTGTGAATACACTTAGGACAACCGGGGCATTTTTTCCCTCGCTAGGAGGTTTTTCCCCCCGTGCATTGTATATACGCCCATTACTCTAGGGCTATCTGATCTTTTCGTTGCACACTAAGTAATATACTGTCTGTTGTGTGCCTTGAGCTTCCTTCGTCTTCTCCAAACTGTGTGTGTTTTCTTGCAACCCTAATTCCAATAGTTTGGCATACATGTCGACCAAGGGAGTGCCAAGCATAGCGTTTTCTCAAGAGTCTCTGACTAACACTATCATTGTGAGTTAGGTTGCCCATCTTAATGTCTTCCAAATTTCCACATGCCTTCAAGATGTAAGCATATATGATTGCATCTTGAGAGATGCGCTCGCTTCACACTAGGTTGAAAACAATCCATAGCTTCTTGTACAAAATGTCGACCAAGGCAACGCCAAGCACAACTCTTTTTGTCATGAGCAACCTTTGAAAAACAATATCCTTGTGAATTTTGTTTCCATATCAGCTTCTTGCATAGTGTGACATGCCTTAACCATATCAGCTTCTTTCATAGTGTAATATGCCTTAAAGAGGAAAGCATAGGTGATTGCATATGGAGTGATCTCCTCGCTTAGCATCTGTTGAAAACAGCCCAGGGCTTCCTAGCTTGCTACATTTGGCATGCATCCCCCCCCCCCCCCCCCCGCCCTTACCCCCCTCTTTGTTGAAAACAGCCCAGGGCTTCCTAGCTTGCTACATTTGGCATGCATCCCCCCCCCCCCCCCCCCCCCGCCCTTACCCCCCTCTTTGTTTGAGTATTAAACACTCTATGGGCTTTTGAAATAACACTTTATTGCAATAATTTACTTGGTAATAATAGTGTCATTGGATGTCAATTCTTTGCAACTAGAAAAGACCAAGCTTTTGAAATAACCCTCTATCTCAAATCTTCCTTTTTTTAATAAAAATAAACTCGTTATTGTGCTGGGAAGGAGCAAGTCTTAGCAAGTAATACATATTAAGATGCCAAAGGTTGACAAGGTTGACCATTTACCTTAATGGCATAACCTAAGTGCAAAAAAGAAAACCACGGATCAAGTTATGCTATAAGTATGAACGAAGGCTGACGGAGTATTGGAGCACGATCGAGTCGTAGGTGGAGACAAATGCAATGATAGCATAGCCATTGGCAAAGCAGAAGCCATCGGTGCCACAGACTACTGCGAGATCCACAGATAGGTCGTTGAAGCGGAATTGATAAGGTCGATGGGCAGGTCAAAACTTGTGAAGGTGCCTTTGATATAGTAGGAATATGAGAGAGAGAGAGAGAGAGAGAGAGAGAGAGAGAGAGAGAGAGAGAGAGAGAGAGAGAGAGAGAGAGAGAGAGAGAGAGAGAGAGAGAGAGAGAGAGATACATGTGCGTAGTACTAGAAGCACTTTGATCCTTGAGGGAACCTTGCTATCCGAATGCATAGCAAGCACCACCAAGGAGTTCTGAGTTCACATCGCTCACGCCTGCCTACAACCTTTAAACCTTTAGCTTTTAATATGGAATATTTGTAGATAGCATTGTGATTTTTAGATAGCGTTGTGGAGCAAGCTATTGGTCGTGCGATTGCAATCAAGGGGAGTGGTGCAGATGATGCCAAGTGTCCACGTCGAGGCTTTGGAAGTAGAAAAAACACATTAGGCTCACCAAGTAATGAGCGTTTTCCACAATAGGAAGAATCATATTATCTTAATTCAACTTAAGGACGAATAAATATTGGACTCTATGGCTACGTGGAGCAACAGGTAACCGGGGCGCCCATACACATAGAAGCCTACCCCCCCCCCACCCCCACCCCCACCAAAAAAAAGGTGCAGTCTTATGAGTTTGTGCAAGCGGTTGCCTAACCGCGAGTTGTGATTAGTTGAGTGGTAGAACACTCGCCTTTGAAAGCCCTTGCACATGTTCAAACCCTATGTGTGAATATACACCTTTTTTGTGATCGATTACCTTTTTGGTTTGAGCATTTTGCCCGTGCATTGAAGAAAACTAAGGCATCCAATTTGCCCGACAACGTGCTTGACCGGTTGGCCATTGCACCATTTGGTGAACTCTAGAGGGTGCCATATCCTCTAGAGTCTGACTTTTAGTGAGAGCCAACTTAAAGAAATCGAACTCGTGTGCTACCCTATTTGTCTAGAGCGTTTGAACTAAATCAAACACACCCCAAAAGGACAATGAGCTTGTTGTTGCTCTATTGGGGCATTCTTCTTTGATTCCAATTTAGGTAGACATAAAAGATCTGTTGCATCTAGACAAACTTGGCGTTGTTCATTCTGGCAACATGTGTATATTTTCTAACGCAAAACATTGTTCTCGATGCAAAAAAACTATTTGAGATAGTCACAAATCAGAAGAAGAACTGTGTCGCTCTAGGCTTGAACTCAATTCCCTGCCAATGGGAGCATCACATGTCAAATGAACTATTCCATCTTCTCGAGCATCATTGCACCTTATTGGAGGGGAGGTAAGTCCTGTTAAAAGGTAGTGTCCTTTTATTGGGACATTTATACTAATGTAAATTTTTTAATGATAATGAAAATTTGTTATACCAACCGTTTTGCCAAGAGAAAGCAAGAAAGCCTAGTTCTCAAAACATATAATAAAAGGTCAGATGATCAACCTATGAAGAAGATTCAGCCATGTCAACAATTTCCATCATCGGAAAGTGGGACAGTAGTAGCTTGTAGACAACCACAGGGTAGGTCACCATAGTAGCTCTTTCTCTCTCTCTCTCTCTCTCTCTCTCTCTCTCTCTCTCTCTCTCTCTCTCTCTCTCTCTCTCTCTCTCTCAAACTAGAGGTTTGGGGCAAGCTTTAGATAGAGCTTTTTTTGGATATCGCTCTACTAACCAAATCTAGTAAAAAAGCTCGCTCCAAACAGAGATTTTTGAGCAAGCTTCTAGAATGAGATTTTTTGTTTCTCTCTCTTTCTCCCCTCTCTCTCTCTCTCTCTCTCTCTCTCTCTCTCTCTCTCTCTCTCTCTCTCATGCAACCATTTTTGACATAGTAGACAACACGTCACTCTTTTGATCATAGCTTCTTGATCCGAACTGCGATTGGGGTGAACTATATTTTCAATCAAAGAGTATGACGCCCTCTATGCATTGATGTAAAAATGAAAATTTTGGAGTTATGGAAGGAATTTTTGCAGTAGCATTTTTAAAGTGAATAGGATTGACTCTCATCTCTTATTTTACATACAATGTCTTTCGACACTTGCAAGAGTTCTTCTTCTTCAACAAGGTCCACAACCATTGTAGAAAATAATCCAAAATCTCCTAAGTATGGAGATAGCTACACAACCACTCAACCAATGACATTAAAAACCATGATCATGGCATACTTCGTATCGTTGCAAGAGACCGTAAAAAAGCAAGGTGAAGACTTACGGACACGTGTTTGAGGGGGCAACCGTTCTCTGAGCAAGAAAAACTGAGCCACACATCTTTTCGAGCGAAAGTTCTCAAAAACTTGAAAAGAGATTCATATTTACTCAAGCTATATATTCGATTACAAAATGCAGCTATCTTTTTTCAAGCTAGCAGTGAAGTCAACCTTGGTGGCAAAAAACTCTCCCAGGCTGAAGATTTTGTTATTTCTTTAAGTGAAAGAAGCACTATATGCAAAATGGCATAAATATCAAGTCATCATTGATTGAACCAACCAGATTCTCAAGGGAACAATATTATGCTGAAACTCTAGCCCCTCCTAGCCCCTGGAATAGCTCTACTTTTGTTAGTGCGGCCTGATGCATAAACTCATGAGTTATGGAGTCTAAGCCGAGGACACGAAAGAACACAAAATACATGTGTTTGCATGGCACATACGTGAGGCATTGGCTGTCTATTTTTAGGAAGTCCTCACAAGTACATCGAGGAAAGTCTGCAATGGTCACCGCATAAGTCATACCCATTTGAGCTGAACCATCAGTGCTAATGTGGAAAACATGCGATGAATTTGGCACCAATATTACCTCCCACACCAACTTTGCTGCATGCTTCTTCCCAATTCAATCCGGTCATGGAACTCCTTGGTTAGTTTTGACCTCCATCTCACTTGTTTTCATCTCTAAACTTTGCACGAAAAGAACTAGGTTGCGGCCCATTCTGCCTTGAAGGGTGGTTTCCCATAGGTGTGCATGCATTACCACCTTGCAAAACAAATCCATTCCTTTGAAGCATCTCAACCTCCAAAGGCAGAAGGAAAGTTCCCTCATCCACAGTCCACGTTCCAAGGGCAGGTCCAGGAGGTCCAATAATCATGTCATCAATATTCCAAGCATGACTGTTTCTACTGTTGCAAAACCAGAAAAATCCCTCAACAACCCCTTCTGGTTTAGGGCCTGCGGAGCAGGATATTTCCTCCTTCCCCAAAAACACGGTGCTGGAACTCCAGTTTTAATGTTACTTGAAGTCTCATTTATAAATCTACCATAATGTGTTGTCTCACCAAGCAAAACGCGAAAACATGTCATTTTTCTGCCAGGCTCTGTTCGTCAAATTGCCCAAACTGTTCTTGGTAGCTTTTGCTCTAGCCACATCTTTGATGCCGCAAAATTGACCGACTTGTTTTGTGCTCTACAATTGAATGGTGTGGTAACTGTGACAAACTCAGGTCTATGGCTATCCTCCTCGAGAGTTTCATCAGGGTCAATAAAAATAGGTCTAGTTTTGCGCACACTCTTTTCCCTTATTGAATCTCTATTCATCTCCGGGCTTGGAATTTGCATTTCAAGAACTACCGAAGATGTTGCAGGTGACAAAAAAAAAGCTTGTAGTTTGTGTATTGATTGTTGTGTTTTTGGTCTTTGTCTAACACATTGTGTTTTTTGTTAAAGGTGACAACCTATTTTGGATAGAGAAGGTGTGTAGAGCATCTAACTTACTTATTTATCGATGTGAGGTAGTTATGCATCACTCTCCTTACGGATATGTTGAGGTTGGCGGAGATCGTCATGAGGTTGTGGCTCTAGTATATGATTTATGTATGCATTTAAGGTTAAATAATACTATTCTTGCTATTTTATGCTTTTTGTTTTTGCAGTGTGATAGTTTGATGTTGTTCTTCATTCACATGCGTGGAGTTCTACCACCTGTTTACATTGTTGAAAGTACACCCTTTTTTCATGCTGTAGGTATGACTCCTACAGATACCATCATGCGGCACTACATGCCAGAGACAGCATATGCGGTGATGGAGTCCGGGCTACCTTGGCGTGGGTCTATGCAACGTTGTTCTTCATTTATTTCTTCCTTGGTGGAGCTCCTTTGTCGGCCTAAGGGCATATGCTTAGAGTTTGGTTGTGGGACAGCTCCAGTTCTTCGGGCGTGTTTATGCTCTGGTCGTGCATGTGCATCCTTGGATAGTGATGCGGCTTTGATTTTGACGTATGTGCTGCCGATACTTCAGTCTCAGTCTAGTGGGCGAGAGAGACGGGAGGCATCGACATCTGCAGATGTGGTGGATGAAGGAGACATACCATTGGATGGAAACCCGTTTGATGACTTGTGAGCATTTTATTTTGTCATGGATTCTTATGCACATGGACATACTTCATACTACATACATGTGTTTTCCTAATTTTTATCTCTTGACATACATTTGGGTTTTAGGATACTAGTATATTTACCTACCATGGTATGACATCATAGTAGGTTGTTGATGTAGTTATGTGTATTTTTGTGGTCATTTCCATTGAGTTGATCTTTGATGAATTAATTTTTGTTTCATTGAATTGCCTTGCCGGTATACATTGAGGCACAAGTAAGAAGGATGGTGCGAGACCCCAGATACGATATGCATCCTCTCAACAAGCCACATAAAAGACATGTCTTAATTGATAATGAGTGTGATTCGTCATCATAAAAGTTTGTTGAAATGAAGAGACAATGTTTTTTTTTAAAATGACGTTCTTTTATGTTCGTTGTAGAATTCTTGTGTCGTCCTTATTTTTGGAAATTTTATGCGTGCAGAAATTGTTTACAATTCTCTCACTCTTTCTCTTGTATGCCATTTTGTATGCGATGCAGTCCAATGTTGCAATACAATAGTGTTTTTAAGAAATGATGTTAATTTTTGTTCGTTGTAGCTATCTTGTAGGTTCCTTCTTTTTTCCTTATCTTGTACAGAACTCTCTCTCTCTCTCTCTCTCTCACACACACACACACACACACACACACACACACACACACACACACACACACATTATTTGTAACTAAGTCTCGCTCGGGGTTTGTAGTTCGCTCGGTGTATGGTAAGACTCTTGATTGAGAATGAGAATCTCAAGACGACACTTGAGATGCAAACAATGTAAACTCTCTCTTGTGGACTTGAATGCTTTGAAGGAGCGCATGAGCAAAGTGGAGAATGACCATGTATTGAAAGAGGAGAAATTTGACACCATGAGAGTGTATATTATGACATGAAAAAGGTATGCACAAACAAATCTTGGGTTGTTGTATGCAATAGCAATGTGGTTCCTAATTCCTCCCTCATGCAAACTATGCCTCAAACAAAGAATGTTGAGAATGTGAATGTAGAGGAGTTGAAGGAACGAGGGAGACATTCCAAGTCTTATAATATTGTTATTTGTGGAATTCTTGAAGAGAAGTTAGAGACACCTCCTTCTCTTTCCCTTGTTATCAAATATTTCTTCAAAACCCACTTTGATGTGTCAAGAGTTATGTTTTATAGAGCACATAGAGTAAGCAAGCAAGGAGCTCCCCGCTTGGGAGAACAACCATTGTATGCGCCATGCCAGATGAGAGCAAATGAAAGATTATCCTTGATAATAGTTGGATTTATTTGAGGAAGACAAAATGTTTTATATGTGAATATTGCATTATTAAGCAAAAAAATATGCATCACAAGACTGATGAGGAGGAGAGAAATAAGGGAAAAAAAAAGATCTCTCATGAAGAAAGGTGCCCAAGGAGGAGGCAAGTCCCTCGAGTAAATAGGAAAGTGCAACCTATGAGACCAAGCTACAATTGAAAGTATGCTTTTGGAATTGCAATGGGTACGCACGGAATGCAGAGATTGGCATAGATGAACTAACAAGCAAAGTCAATGTTGTACTTCTCGTTGAAACTTACATGCATGATACACAAAGGATTAATGGATGGAGGATTATACTGTAATTTGATTGATTTGGTTAAAAAATCTCAAGAAACAAAGACGGAAATGAGGGGTAGCATGTATGGTTAAGAAAGGATTGGAAGATTTTGTATTAATTGTGAAAGATGCCAATTTTTATGTATAGTTAAAAATTATGACACCAAAAAGAGCACCCATTTTTGTAGCCGGTTGCTCCATGCATTTTAATGCTAAGAGGATGTTTTTTGACATATAAAAGATGTTGGTGAATATGGAGGGTCCAAGGTGTTTCTCTTGCAATGGGGGGTCCAAGGCGATGGTGATATAGCAAACACTAATGATTCAAAAGGTCACGATGGTTCCTCATTAGCATGTTTGGAACTCCTAAATACGCACATGTGCATGCAGGCCAGAGAGAGAGAGAGAGAGAGAGAGAGAGAGAGAGAGAGAGTTCTACTTTAAACTCCTATGGGATATGCTGTGAAATGGAACTATACTATTGATATAGTGATCAAGACTAAGCACACTCCCTAACAAAAAATAGCATAACGTAGATGATGAAGAATTCGGGGATCAATGCACATCCAAAACACTTTCATTTTGTGTTGTTTAACTATCTCTTCAATTAGGAGACATTTATAGACATTAATGCCTTTTTTTCCAGTAATATCTCCTTTGAAATAGTTTTGGGGGAGGACACACAGTTTTCGGGGAGGACACACACATCAAAGGTACAAGCAAAACATCCCCACAATCACACCTTGGAGTCCCACAAGCATAGAAAAGGGCCAAAAATAATTGTTGCAATGCATGGAGAGGCGACGAGAGATGGGGTAGTAGTAGGTAATATGTGCTCCATACTTTAAATGAGAGAAGAGAATGGAAATAGAAAGGGCTTAAAAATTGAAATTCCTATTCCACTGTTGTTTTCAATGTGGAACATCATGTCGTTTTTATGTGGGTGGGACCGGTATATGAGTGTTTTTGTGTACTACTTTTTAGTGAGTGTGCAATGTGTGCACAAGCGCAACCTATTATATCTATAACCATTGAATAATGTGTGAAACAAAACTGTGTGTGTTTTTTGAGCGGGGGAGGTGATGTGGTAGGGTGCATATAATTGTGTATGTTGCTCGAAATTCTTATTTAATAGTAGCTCCTTTTCAGTCAGATCTTGTAATATCCGCGTGTGTATGGTTGGTTGTTCCTCATGACTGACTTGGGGCAAGAAATTTTCCATTAAGCTTTATGTTTATATGCTATGCAATGAGAAACGATCCCAAGAAAAACACAAAACCTGTAGTATCATAAACACCCTGTAAGACTTTGAATAAAATGTCTATACTGCAAGGATAATTACTATCCTTTACCTTGGATAGTAGCTTTAAAAAATTACAGTAGTCTCAAGGCTATCTTTGATGAGTAGATCATCAACTACATTATTCATGAAGTAGAAGCTTGTCAAACAATAATAATGCAATGAATGAAGTATCAATATGTCAGGTATACCCAATTTGAGCAGTCTCCTTAAATATATTTGCTATCAATCTCTACTCACATGCTAACCGGACCTATTTCCTAGTAGTTGACACTCTTGCAAGTTCATATTTTACTTAGAATTATGTGCTTCATACTTTAAATGAGAGAAGAGAGTGAAAATAGAAAGGCCTAAATATTGAAATGCCTATCCACTGTTGTTTTTAGTGTGGAATATCATGTCGTTTTTATGTGTGTAAGACCGGTATATGAGTGTTTTTGTGTATACTTTTAGTGAGTCTGCAATGTGTGCACAAGCGCCACCTAACCATTGAATAATGTGTGAGACAAAAATGCGTGTGTTTTTTGAGCGGGGGAGGCAATGTGGTCGGGTGTAGGTAACTACGTATGTTGCTCGAAATTCTTATATAATAGTAGCTCCCTTTTAGCCCGATCTTGTATCATCCCTGTGTGTATGGTTGGTTGCTCCTCATGGGTGAGTTGGCATGAAATTTTCCATTAAGCTTAATGTTCCACTAAGAAAACAAAAACTATTACAAATATCTCAGTATTGTTTGTTTCAGAATTTAAAGGTCTCTTGGCTTTTCTTGAGGGAAACTTTGAAATCTACCTATGTTCTGCATTTAAGCCTGTGAAAAATACTATACAATGAGACTAGGATTGTTTACAATGAAGAACAAAGGGAAAGCATTAACAAAGGCTTGAGAGTTGAAACTCAAAAACTTTATTGTATAATGTGCATTAAATAGAAGGGGTTTTTTATTTTATTTTATTTTATTTTTTTACTTAAAGAAGTGGTTTTTTAATCGACAATTTTAAGACATCCATAAGTTTTGCAAAAAAAGGGGTCATTTTATTACCTCAAATATAAGTAAAGGAAGGTGTAACATTTAATGCACTAGTAACTTATGTGTAGCGGAAATTGATAACATAGTGAGCATTTCATTAGGAACTTGCATAGATAGAGTACTTAATTTGAGAAAGCAACATAGCAATTTACACGTAGCTAATTTGGCATTGACAATACTTGAAAAGAGAGAGAAATAGAACAACTGACAACAACTGAAGACTGGATTTACATGGAGCCAGTTCCCCCTCATAAAGGCTTTGTATTATAGCTTCTCCCATCAAAGGAGACTTTTGTACAATACAATCTTTGTGTTCCTTGATAAAACTAGTTGGTGTAATGAAGATGGAAGCTTCATACACAAAATTATGCTTGAAAAACACACCTAGTGTCCATAGCCTCAGTCCCAAGACCTCGCAGACCTTCAAAAATGGTGAGGGCTAGCAGGGAATGAGGATAGAATGAGAGGAAGAAGAGGTATTTTACGAGAAAGAAGTATTATCCTCACATAATCACTCTATTAGCATAGCTTAGCTTAGTAATTAGCATGGTAGAGGAGATGAGCATGCCATTGAAGCGTGGCTCTTGGTTGGATTTTCATTCCATAGCCAAGAGTTGTTAGTGTAGGCCTCTACTTCTCAATGCTTGGAGAAGGAGATGGAGTTCTTCTTGCACACATGAGTTGTGTGTGTGTGTGTGTGTGTGTGTGTGTGTGTGTAGCATTGTTAGAGTAAAATGTAGCCTTCTCTCTCATCTTGGTTGACCCCTCTTGCTAATTGCTCATGCTGGCATCCCATTGGCTCCTGTAAAGCTTAGCCAATCACAAATTAAAAGCATAATTGCCAACCTTGTGACATGTGTCCCCCTTTCCCCTTTTGTGAGAGCTTTAGGTAATTAAATAATTCAATTAAACTCTCATTGGACCTCTTAGTCTTATGGCCAATAGGAATCAGGCAAGCCATTGGGCTGCTGAATGCTCATTGGACCCATTGGTAGACTGTCCAATAGTCTTCTAGGAAGCTGAATTTTTATTGGTTCTTTTATCAAGCATTTTTAAATTGATAGAATAAACTTACTCTAGCCTAATTCTCATTGGTACACCTCTCTGGCCATCCAATAGGATTTGAGGAAAGCTTGGGGGCAACTGGCCTAGGAGCTTGACATGTGTCTAGTAGTCCCTTTGTGTAAAGGGAGAGCTTTGGAGTGTGTGTGTGTGTGTGTGTGTGTATTTCTCTCCCATCTCCTACTCTCATGGCTCGCCTTTTCCTTGATAGGGATGTGGGAAGACTTTTTAGTCTCCCCATGACCATCCAACGTTTTCCCCTATATTAGCCTTTGGACGATTGAATAAAAAATTAGGAACCTTAGCCTATGGAAGTCTTAATGGGACTGAACGTTAGGTCTTTTAAGCCCCATTGAAGTACATTTCTCTTTTGTAGGCTGTCCCCCTTTGGATCCCTATTTTCCCTCCTTTGGATCCCTGACTTTACTCCCCTGGTACTTCCCCATATTAAATGACCAGTTTAACATGAGAAAATCATTTGGGAGTATTAGATATTAGTTTTTATGACATTACCCCTCTCTTGAAATTATAGTCGTCCTCAACTATGAGGTAGAGAAGATAAAGCCTAGTCATTAGTCCATTTACGTGGGTAGAGGATCCCTATTATACCCTACGACACCGTTCTAGAATGGATGACTAGTCCATTTGATGCTTGAGAGCCTTAGCTGCCCGCAAGCGTGTTTGCACATTAGTCTGTATCAATCTTCCATAGTAGAGTGACAAGATCTACTTGGTGTTCAAGAGACGTCGTCTCCACAAACATGATTCTAAGCATGCATACTCATTAACATGTGTACACAATAAAGAAAAAGAGAGTCTTATAAGACAAAAACTTTGTTAATTTATACACATTCACAATTTCTTACTCTAGGGAATCATTGTAAGCATTGACAAGGTCTAGCCTTTAATTGTGTGCCTTGCATCCATCTAGCATCTTCAAAATGATAATTTTTAAACTTGATAAGATATCATCGGATAGTCTTTCCGTCTCGTAATACCTTGTCTTTGTGTTGAAGAATGGACTCGAGCTGCAGCACCTCTTCTTGGTTCTTGATCTCCAGCGGGTCTTCAATAGTTGCTTCTTGAGGTGGCTCTCCTTCGTAAGGCTTTAGTAGGCTCACGTGGAAAGCATTTTGTATGAGCCAATGGCTAGGCAACTTGAGTTGATAGGCCATCTCATTGATTGGTCTAAGAATTTGGAAGGGACCATAGTACCTTTTTGCTAACTTAGCATAGTACTTTTGGTGTCCTGTAGGATTTTTGCCCGTTGTGTGTCTTCTCGGGGGATTCACCATGGAAAACTTACCGCACCACGTAAGTGCAGGGGAGGGGTTTTTTTGTACAAGTTACATAAGTGTATAAGTTAGGGACAACTCCCCAATAATATATCTCCCAAGCTTAAAAATAAGGGAGGGGGGGTATCATATTTGGGGGGACAGAAGTAAGAAAAGGGAAAAATGAGAGGAAATTTTTGTGTTTCAAAATCATGGCTTTCCAAAAGAGTCTCCCCTCGAACTTGTGAGTCAATAGCTACAAAGATACATGCAAGAACTAAGATTGCTTTGTATCAACTTCTTGTTTTGTGATTATAGTTCATTTGTTGAGGGATGAAAGCTATAAAGAGTTTGTATATATGCAAATTTACACGGAGAACTTTATAACCATGTTTTTGAGTAATTTAGATGGATCAAAATTGGATGAGTAGCTAGAGTGAAGGCTGATCGAGCACATAGTTTGAAAGTTAAACTAAAAGACATTGAGGGCACATCTAGTTATCAACAGAAGTGGTTCCTTAGTATGTTGCTAGTCACTATGCTACACACTCTTTGACTAAGTTTACTAAGCTAGATCATGTAAGACCTAATTTTTTTAATGTAAGACAGGGGTATGATAGTTTTCTTCATTGAATGTTGTGTAAGTGTAGAAAGGGGGGTCATATTCCCTAATATGAGTTGTATATAGGGTTTTTATCAAAGTTGTCCGCTCGCAGGTGGCGTCCTATTTTGTATATAGAGTGAATCCCCTGGATGTGCCTTAATCGAGCCTTGAAAAACTTAAGCAAGACCCAATCATTTTGTATAAAGGTTAGGGCTCTTCTGTGCTTAACAACAACCACCTTTTGCCTTGCTGAGAGATGGATATAGCATCCTTAATCTTTAGAAAGATTCTTGCAGGTCTCGAATATATTCATCTATAACGAAGATATTTCCATGTACTTTGAGTAGCAAGGGACTTTTTGATCTTCCCTCTATCACCTCAAAAGGTGCTTTTCCCATGGAAGTATGTACAATGTTATTGTAAGCATACTCCACTAAGGGTAAGTACTTCTCCCATTGGGACTTTTGATCTACTTCTGTGACATAAGCTTTTAGTAGATCAAGAATGGTTAGGTTAGCTATTTCACTTTGGCCATCCATTTGGGGATGATAGGCCAAAGAGAAGTTTAGCTTTGTACCTAAATTCTCAAGAGAACCTTCTAAAAATTACTAGTCATTCTAGAATCTCTATCCGAGACTATGGACATTGGCAAGCCGTGGTACTTGAAGATTTTTGATATAGAGAGGGTTTCCATTTGATGGGCTTTGATAATCTTTTTGACTGGTATGAAATGTGCTTGTTTGCTAAACCTGTCTACTATCGTCCATATTCCTGTATTCCCATGGATAGACTTGGGCAATCCAAAGATAAAATCCATGGATATGGTCTCCCAACTTTCATAGGCTATGGCGTGCCCTTCTTGGAGCAAAACAGCTCCAAGGTAATCACCACAAGAGTAGCATTGGACCTCAAATGGATTTGAAAGATTTGGCAGTGTAACCACAGATTGAGAGATAAGCTTCTCAAAAGCATTGTTCTCCTTGGTGGACCATGTATACCTAATGTTTCTCTTTGTTAGCTCATGTAATGGTCCTGCAATTTGTGAGAAATTTTCTATGAAGCGTCTATAGTATGCACAAATATCTATAAAGCTTCTTAGTTTATGTAGATTCCTTGGATTAGGCCATCCTTTTATTACCTCTAGCTTTGATGGATCCATTTGGATGCCATCTTGAGAGATAATATGACCTAAATACTAAATCTCTTGTAAGAAGAGATCACTTTTCTTTCGATTAATATAAAGTCTATTCTCTCGTAAAAAACTTGAAATATTACCTGGAGATGTTGCTTGTGTTTGTCTAATGAATTAGATTAGATGATTATATCATCAAAGAACACTCCATTAAAGGTTTAGTGAAGCCTGAATAACTTCTCCATCAAGCGGTTAAATGTGTCTGGTGCATTGGTCAAGCCAAAGGCATGACAATGTATTCGTAAAGACCAAACGTAGTGCAAAATGTGGTCTTTACAATGTCTTGATTAACTATCCTTATTTGATGGTAGCCACTTTTTAGTCAATTCTACTGAAGTAGGTTGACCCTTGTAGCTTATCAAATAAGTCTTCTACCCATGGAACGGGAAACCTATTCTTGATAGTGATTCTACTTAGTGCTCTATAGTCGACACACATACGATATGTGCCATCTTTCTTTTGCACTAATAACGGGTGAACAAAATGGAGATGAGCTAGGCTTAACCATGCCTTTCTCAACTAACTCATGCACTTGCCGCATAATCTCCTCTTGTTGAACTTGGGAAACTCTATAAGGAGGTTTATTAGGCGGTGAACTTCTTGGAAGAAGTTCAATTGCATGGTCGTCATTGCCTTGTTTGGGAGGTGGTTCACAAGGGATATCATCAATAACCATCTTGGAACCCCTTGAGGAAATTGGATAACTCTAATTCCTTTTGATTATTTATATTTTCTTCTGTTAAAGCATTAGGTTCATTTTGAGGATCTTTAACAAAAGTCGTGTACACGGAAATAGAGCTCTTTATTGACTTATTGAAAGCTTGCTTATGTACAAGAGGTATGGTACTACCCAACTCCTTAGAATCTATGTACATATCTTTTTCCCTGAACCTAAAGTAGATTTGTCTTTCAGGGTATTTAACATTGGGAGCCATGCGATCAAACCATGGTGCCCCTAGGATTACATCCTCGTGCTTGAGAGGAGAGATAAAGAAATCCTCCTTGTCCACATAGCTTTGGACATGGAGCTTCAATTTTTCAATTAAGGGAGTGACTGAGGCTTCTTGCCCCTTGAAAGCACCATTGGCAGGTAGACATCTCCCATCTCATAGGCTTGGATGCCTATCTTGGTGGCCAACTCTATGGATATGAAATTGTGAGTAGAACCACGGTCAAAGAGAATAAATTACCTTTCCCCAATAATTGCATAGAGGAGATCCTTTATGATGAGCATCCTTCTTGAATTTCGACCAAGGTAGCTCTAGGAGGCTCATTACTTGTATTCTTGTGTGGGCAAGCACGATAGGCATGCCCTTGCTTCTCGCACTTGAAACAACGGTTATCTTTTTGATAATTCTCTAATGCTTCAGGAGAGAGTCTATTTTTTACTTTATAAACTCCCTTCTCCTTAGATTTGTTGTTGTTGACTTTGCCTTTGGGAGACTTTAGGACATTGTCCTTCCCCTTAGGCTCGTTACGGTCCTTGTTTTTCGTGGGCTTAAGATTTCTCTTAGCCCCTTGTTGGAAATTGATTCGTGAAGCCACCATGGTATGGTGTATGATCGTAGATATGGTGCGTGGCCTTTGGAAGTTAACATACTCTGCCATATCCTCAGTTAAACCCGCACAAAATTGTTATTTTTCCTCTCCAAAATCCATCTTTTTGAAGACAATGGATTTGAGATGTAAATCGCAAAACTTGTCTACATATTTGTGAATAGATTTGTAGGGAGAGAGCTTCAAGCTTCGCCATTCAGTGAGTACTTTGTCTTTGGCATTAGTAGCCAAAAAATTGCTTCATGATGGAAGCTCTTAAACCTTTCCACGTTGTGGAGCTTCACCATTTTCTTGTAGGCTAGACCACCATTGTTTGGTGGACTTTTGAAAATGCATAGCTAGATGATGTAGCTTAGAGGACTCCGTGAAGCCCTCATCTCCAAACGCCGCATCGAATTGTTGAATAAAGGCCAAGACTTTGTCCGTACCACCAAAAGTGCCATTGTAGGTAAGGAAAGAGACGTTCTTTCCTCCCCCTTTGAACTTTTTGAGCTTGGACAACCTCTTCTAGGCGGCATAGGATTTCCTACAGCCTCTGCTTTTAGGTGGTTCAAGAGGTGCACCATCACTTTCTTCAGAAGAGGAAGATTATGAGGAGGATGGAGAAGAGGGTGACCTCTTTCTCACCTTTTTCTTCCCTTGTTCCTCCTTGTCTGCACCATCACTTTCTTCAGAAGAGGAAGAGGATGAAGAAGATGGAGTAGAGGGTGACCTCTTTCTCGCCTTTTTCTTCTCTTGTTTTCTCTCGTCCCTCTTTGAATTAGGAGTATGCGATGGTCTTCTCTGTTTTGGGGGTGTTGGAGAGCGTTTTGCCCGCCGTCCTTGTGGAGCCATTTCCACCGAGGTGGTAGGAGACTCACTTCTTTCTCGTTCTTTCAGTGGGGGATCTACATTTGAGACTTGGGTTCTCCTTTGGGAAGGAGATGCATCATCGAGTAGTAGATTGTTGAGCCCTTCGTACGGATCCTCTTCTTCTTCCCTTATTGAAGAGAGTCCTCTTTTGGAAGTCTCACTTGGAGGTTTCCCAGGTACTCTCTCTTCTTGCGGGGGAGTCTGGAGAATACCATGGGTGCGCAATTGTGTAGCACTTCACCTTGGAGGGATGGATTGCCCAAGCCCATTTTGTAGTTTAGAAACAAGATAGTTTGCGAGCATAGAGGCATCATTAGTTGCTCTTTCATTAGCAAAATCAAAGCTATCAACATTCATTTCAATCTCTTTTCCTTTGTAAGCCATACTAGCAAATTTTAGGTGTAAACTTAAATTACTTGTACTTTGGCACTTCAAGCAAATTTTAGGTGTAAACTTAAATTACTTGTACTTTGTACTCCTCTTTACCTTCAAAGATAAGCACTCAAGCATCTATACCCGTGGCTCAAATATTATTAATTGCAAGGAGTAGAAGAGAGAGTTCAATAGAGCCAAGAGATCACCGGTTCCTGTTAAGCTTCTAATAGCTCAATAATGGTTATGCCATAAGCAAGCCCGGTAGGACTCCATTATTAAGACCATAGCTCTCAACGGTGTCCCCGTTAACTGCATAAATAGGCGAGCTTCAAGGATGAAAAATCCCTATTCTACTTACTCTTTTGCAAATAATAACACCAACCATTTGTAGCAAGCTTGAGGACCTCTCTTCTTCAACAAGAAAAGAGAAACCAATAGCTCTGATACCAATGTAACATTTAATGCACCGGTAACTTGTGTGTAGCGGAAACTGATAACATAGTGAGCATTTTATTAAGAACAAGTTCCTAATGAGCATGAATGGAGTACTTAATTTGAGAAATCAACCTACCAATTTACACCTAGCTAATTTGGCATTGAGAATCTTGAAAAGAGAGAGAAATAGAACAATTGGCAACAAATGAGGACCAGATTTACGTGGAGCCGGTTCCCCCTCCATAACGGCTTTGTATTATAGCTTCTTCATTCAAAGAAGACTTTTGTACAATACA
This sequence comes from Adiantum capillus-veneris, assembly GCF_014529385.1. NCBI lineage: Eukaryota > Viridiplantae > Streptophyta > Polypodiopsida > Polypodiales > Pteridaceae > Adiantum > Adiantum capillus-veneris. The sequence continues at coordinate 30,177,487 of NC_140957.1, forward strand.
ATCTTTGTAAAATTAGTTGGTTTAATGAAGAGGAAGCTTCATACACCAAAATATGCTTGAAAAACAAACCTAGTGTCCCTAGCCTTAGTCCCAAGACCTCACACACCTTCAAAAATGGTGAGAGCTAGCAGGGAATGAGGATAAATTGAGAGGAAGAAGAGGTATCTTACAAGAAAGAAGTATTCTCATCACATAATCACTCTATTAGCATAGCTTAGCTTAGTAATTAGCATGGTAGAGGAGATGAGCATGCCATTGAAGCTTGGCTCTTGGTTGGATTTGCATTCCATAGTCAAGAGTTGCTGGTGTAGGCCTCTACTTCTCAATGCTTGGAGAAGGAGATGGAGTTCTTCTTGCACACATGAGTTGTGTGTGTGTGTGTGTGTGTGTGTGTGTGTAGCATTGTTAGAGTAAAATGCAGCCTTCTCTCTCATCTTGGTCAACCCCTCTTGCTAATTGGTCATGCTGGCATCCCATTGGCCCCTGTAAAGCTTAGCCCAATCACAAATTAGAATCATAATTGCCAGCCTTGTGACATGTGTCCCCCTTTCCCCTTTTGTGAGAGCTTTAGGTAATTAAATAATTCAATTAAACTCTCATTGGACCTGTTAGTCTTTTGGCCAATAGGAATCAGGCAAGCCATTGGGCTGCTGAATGCTCATTGGACCCCTTGGTGTACTATCCCATAATATTCTAGGGAGGGTAATTTCTATTGTTTCTTTTATCAATAATTTTTAAATTGATTAGACTAAAACTACTCTAGCCTAATTCTCATTGGTCCACCTCTATGGACATCCAATAGGATTTGAGGGAAGCTTGGGGGCAACTCGCCTAGGAGCCTGACATGTGTCCAATATTTGTGTAAAGGGGGAGCTTTAGAGTGTGTGTATGTGTGTGTTTCTCTCTCATATCCTACTCTCATGGCTCGCCCCCTCCTTGATAGGGTTGTGGGAAGACGTTTTAGTCTTCCCATGGCCATCCAACGTTTTCCCCTATATTGGCCTTTGGACAACTTGAATAAAATATTAGGAACCTTAGCCTATGGAAGTCTTAATGGGACTCAACGTTAGGTCTTCTAAGTCCCATTGAAACACATTCCTCTTTTGTAGGCTGTCCCCCTTTGGATCCCTATTTTTGCTCCTTTGGATCCCTGACAGAGATCGGTATGGCAGCCTTACCAATATTCTAGCTTTTACTCCCCTGGTACTTCTCCATCTTGAATGATCAGTTTAACATGAGAAAATCATTTGGGAGTATTATATATTAGTTTTTATGACAAAAGGAGCTTGTAGTAGGGACTAGTAAAGAGAAATTCCAAGTGGTGATTGAACCCCACTTGAAACTAAAGAGCCAAAACTCATAGTGCCTGACAGTGAAGATCCCTTAGATGGAATTCCGTTTGTAGAAGAAGACTGGCTAGGGCACTTATGGGAAATAGCTAGAGAGATTAATGATGGGAGTCTAACTTTGAAATCAGCTCCTATAGAGGAAGTTTGGTTAGACAATCTACCTCCTAATATGGACATGGATGTACAATCCTTGTATGGGGATTGTGGCTCTGAAGCTTCAGGAATGTCTAAACCAATGAATCTGAAATCACTACCCTCTTACGTGGGAGATAACGAAGACGAATCCATAGTGTGTAAAACCACTCATGTAAAAAGAGCGGAACAGATCCTAGAGGTAGACAACATCCATTCAATCATGTCTAAACCCATTCAATGCACTCTTACTTTAGGAGAACTGTTAAAAATTAGACCATATTTATGGAATGATCTACAAAAAACTCTAGAGAAGGTGGGATAACAAGGCTAATTGCAAAAAAAATTGGGAAAATTGAAACACGAATTGGATAACAAAGAGATTAGATCCGTCCCAATGTACAAAGTCAAAGAATACTACGAAGGGGAAGAAGGAAACACAACCCTTCCACTGAGATATAATAATATAGAAACCATGGAAATACTGGATAGTGGGACATGAATAGCCATAGCCACGAAAGCATTATGGGAATCATGGGGAAAACCAGTCATTAGACAAATTCAAATGAAATTGCAATTGACTGATGGACACATCCAAAGACCCTTAGGATTGCTTGAAAAAGTGATGTGTTAATTCTTGTGCATTGATTATCAAAATATTTTTGCAAAAATAGACTTTGGAAAGAAACTCAATTATGAAATCATATTGGGAAGAACTTTCATGCGACAAGTACAACTCATTTAGGATTAGGGAAACATTTAGCTGTACTTGAAGCAAGTGGGATCAATAACAAGGGTTAATCTAAAAGATCACATTTATAGAGATGTCATGAAAACACCCATACAAGAATTTGACTCAGTCTCTTCGGTTGAAACTAAGCTTCCATCTTGGTTGAACAAAGACACACCTATTTGGATGTGTGGAGCTTCAAAAAACGGGAGCTTAAAACGAGAAGAATGTATCTTAGAAAGGGATTGCACAGATGAAGCCTATGTACTTGAACCCTTTCCGGAGCATTTTTTTGAGCCATTTGAGTGGACTCAAATTTTAGCAAAAATGGATGTGTGTGTAAATTGTGTATGCCTACTCAATTTTGCAATGAGGATGGCTATGACATAATTCCCATACAAATGATCTCAACCCTTCACATTAAAGACGAAATTTAAGAATTCAAGGACTTAATGAAAGCTCAACAAGTCTTTTCAGACCTCTATTATGATGCAACAAACGAGTTAGAAGAACATTCAGCTACCTCAGATGATTTTGGGTCGGAAAAAGAACATGTGAGAGCTAAACTACTCATGAAAGGAAGGGAGGAAAAGTTTTTTGACTTTCCAAACCAAAAACCGAGAAGACAGAAATGGTATAGATGAAAAAGACACACCAAAAACTTGAAATCTAAACCCATGCCATCAGTCTCTAGTAGAACACAATTTTTGATGCAAATAGATGCAATAATGCTTTGTAAGATTTGTAGAATGCTGCTCACTTACATTCAAACTTTTCATGAGCCTGAGCAAGCAGGAGCACCATGGATGTCTTTCCACAAAGGAAACAAAGGTCTATGCTATGATTTAAGTGGACAACCTTCAGAAGAATTCCTCTATGGCTTCTACACCAGATGTATGTTTTTGTCATCTAGCAATATGTTGGCATTCGAAGAGGCATTCTATATAGGTCTCTTCACGTGACGAACAAAGATCTTTGGTCCAGTGATCAACAACCTTACATCAAGGTTTGTTGGCTATTCAGCCATTGAACTTAAAAACAAAGTCACCATGTAGTTTTTGCAAGTCCCAAACAAAGAAAGACAAATTGGATATGGAAAACCCCTACATGCGCTTAAAGACTGCCTAGCCAGCCTATGAAGCTGTGTCAAGGGACGACACAGTCGAGGAGGGGGGGAATGCTAGCAGCAAGCTAACTTGGATAACATTTTTTGGAGCTTTTATTGACAAAACACTTATTATTTTTATACATCGGGAATGTTGCAACTCCTACTTTCCAGATAAACAATGTAATTGATGAGCCGGGGCTACAAGCTTCCAGATTGTATCAATCTATCTTTAGTTAGAGCTCCCAAATTATTAGTTTTGACCACAGAAACCTTGGCTAAGGTATAAAAGCCAAATTTTGTAGGTATTTAAAAAAAATGGATAATAGAACATAGTGTGACCTAACGACACTCACTTCTCTTCTTTCTCATGCTTCCTACTCCCTTCTCAGTTGTCACATTGCAGTGCCGTCTGTTGCGTTACAACCGCAGGTAAGAGCTCTACGCGTTGATGTAAGCATTTCATGGTGATTCGTAGCTTTTGATGTCGCCAACCCACGGTCTAATTTCATCATAAACAGAAATTTAAGCTTAAAAATCATAAAATAAGTATAGGCGGGGTATTTGGGGCAACATTGCTAAGCATTTAGATGCATTCTGGGTCAAAAACGACTAGGTTAAAAACTCATTGTTGTTAATAACAATTTTTGCACTTGACCTAAAGTGAGGTTTGAGACCATAAGCATGTGTGTTTAGGTCTTATAAACATGTCCTAAAAGTTTCGTAACGTTTGGATGTCGTTTGATGCTGTAACGGTTATGATTTGTTTGACGATTAGCGACTAGCTTTTGGTGATTTCTATCATTTGAGTGTAACTTGAGTTAGATGCAAGTTGTATATTGTTTTCCAAGAGATTGACAACCTCTTGTAGCCTCTATGCACTAGTCGAGTTAGCTTTGTCCCATGGATTGACAATTATATTCGTGGTTCTTGCTATGTCAGCAATAAGATAGAAGTGAGGTTAGACACCCGTTCCACAGAATCTTAGGTTGGACAAGTAGTGGAGCTTTTCTTCACACCATGTTTCATTAGAGATTAGCATAGACAAGTGATGGATCTCAGAAAAAACTCCCCATGTACAACATAACTCATTTTTCCATGTTTCAATAAATCCTAGCTTGGACAAGTGGTGAACCATGAAGCAAAACTCCCCATGTACATCATGTATCTGGTTTCCCCATGTTTCAATAGAGCCTAGTTTGGACAAGTGATGGACCTTGAAACAAAACTCCCCATGTACAACATATATATATATATATATATATATATATATATATATATATGGTTTTGCATGTTTCAATAAAACTTAGATTTGAGAAGTGCTGGAGCTTTTTGTTGTTAATGTTTCGACAAATTCTAGCTTAGATGAGTAGTGGATCTTAGCTCCTCTTCATTCTTCAATGGAGCCTAGCTTAGACAAGTGGTAGACCTTGGAAACAAAATCCCATGTAGAATAAAACCATCATGGGATTTTCACGATGTTGGACATTATTTTTGAACCTCAAATCAAAAAAATTATCTCCCAGATTCGGCATGACAGACAAACTTTGCATTGGAGTGCAACTTGGCCTAAAGAAGTTGAAGATTGTAGAAGCAGAATCACCAAATACTCAAAAATTGACAGATTTGTTGGAGCAAGTGATGGATGGAGCTTTATCTATCCATGTGATAAGAGTCAAGCTTAATGAGATTGTGTTCTTTTTTAACTTAGATCTAGCAAAAGACCTGTAATGACAGAAACAGATGCTACATTTGAGCATGGTATGAAGGACATAAAGTTCGTCTTCAATTATGATTTTCTTGAATCAATTGAAGACTATGTACATCGGATTGGACAAACAGGAGGAGCTTGTGCAAAGGCTCCACCCTATACTTTCTTTATAGCAACAAAACGACAACAAAGATTGACCATTTGTACCCATCTCCTCTGTCTGTTAAGGATCTGCAAAGCTTTCTAGCTTTGAAATTCAGTATCTTTCACATCGTGGCTCCGTTTGAGGAGTCGTCTAAAGCTGCTTCTAAAGAACTTTGAATACTACATTCTAGAGCATCAACACATCACTTCAAACACTTGGAACTACCCTCTCAATTGGCCTTTGTTGGAGCCTTCTTGGCCCCAAAAACCATGCTTTTCATGCATTTCCATTGACCTTTGTCTGCCTAGCCTTACATACCAGCTTTAACCGTTTACCCATCACCTGCGTGCATCCTTAGCTTTGCTTGGCACCACTTCTTGCTCAAACCAATTTTCCTTACACCATCATTGCCCAACCCCCTGTTGAACATTCATGTTCAACCAAAAGCTCTTTATTGAACTTGAAACCTGTAACACTTTGCTAGCACTTAAGCATGAAAAAAAACACAATCATATGTACATTATGTACAACACTATATGTCCACCACTCTTAGGCCTTTTCAAGTGGGTTGCCCAGCCACCCTGGCTACAATCTGATTTACATCAATAATCAAATTCTTATTGAAGTACAACTTAAGCCGCACCACATTCACCATGTCTCTAAGTAGCTTGCCATTCGCTCTCATTAGTTGATAGGTCCCATTTAAAAAATCTTTCTGTACCCTATACGGACCCGTCCACTTCTTCTTGAACTTCTTTTGGAAAGTAAAATCCAAGTAATTCTTGTATTTCATCACCAGATCTCCTTCTTCTATCTTCTTATCTAGCAGTCTTTGATTAAACTTAGCAATCCGTTTCTCCCGCTACTTCAAATAATAATCCACTAATGCCTCCTTGCTCATTTGCAAAGCTTTGAGATTGAAAATTTGATCCTGCAAAACTTCATTATGTGTGGCATTGACTGGCCACATTCCTTTCAAAGCACCTAGCTATGTATGTACTGGCAACACTACCTCCTTACCATAGACCAACTTGAATGGAGTAAAATTGGTTGCCACTTTGAAGGAAGATTTGTCTGCCTATAAAATATTTGATTTTCACTTTGTTTCTTGCTTGTAAAAAGAGTTTGTCAGCATCTTTATGATTTGACCATTGGCACTCTCCACCAGACCATTGCATTGACGATGATAGGGTGAAAACAATCGGTGTTGAATGCTTAGCTTCTCCACCAAAACCTTCATAAGTTTGCTTCTAAATCCCTATCCTCTATCTTCCACAAGCACCCATGGCACTCCAAAGTGATAGAAAATGTTATAAAAAACAAATTGAGCTACCACATGAGCATGTATCTCCTTTAGCTTTGCCTTCAACCCCTTGGTAAGGTAGTTAATAGCCGCTACAATGTATTTCTTCCCAGTTGTCAACTTTGGGAGTGGACCAATGGCATCCAAACCCCACTTTTCAAAACCATTCTGAGCAATGTTAACTCCCTGTGATTTGTCTACTAGCCTTCTCTCACCCATAGTTTGAGATTCATGGCAGATTTTGCACCAATAGTGCACATCACGTACCATTGAAGTACCAATAGTGCACATCATGTCCCATTGAAGGCCACCAAAACCCTGCTCTCAAATCTCAAAACAAAACCTTGTCTTTTACCTTGATCCCACTTTCCAAAACCATGCCAATTTCTTTCTTGAAAAGCACCCTTTGTAGCACTCTGTCCCTTCCATAGGTCATTAGATCCTCCATGCTTTCTACACTATCCGCCTCTTTTTTTGCAGCTTGGACAATATTTTTGAACACTAGCTTGTGCTCAAGAAGTCTTAAATCTCCTTAAAAGCCTGACGACCAACATAAGTGGTTGGGGATACATATATACATGTACCTGCACTTGCACTTTGTTGTTTGCAAACTGATCTGCTTCTTGGTTCAGCCCCCTTTCAATATGCTTGAATTGAATCTCTCCAAAAAACTTCAGCAACTTCTTAATGGCATAGAAACAATGCTTCAACAAATCCCATTTCACCTGCTATTGGCCCAGTAACTGCTTGATGACCAACAAAGCATCTCCTTTTACCACCAACCTCAAAATGCCAAACTCTACACACTGCTCCACCTCATTGGTATGAGCATCCTCCAAGTTGTAAGCCCTTGAAAAAATCACTTTGCAGTGTGGATCCCATATCACTACACCTCCACCTGCTTTTTGTATCACCCTCGTATAAGCACCCTCAGGGGGTTCTCCTCTTAGACATGTAGGTTACTGTTGGGTATGCAAGCCCGGATTCCATAGTGTCTACGCCCGTGAGAACAAGTCTCAAGGCATGCAACTATAGACCATCAGTTAGTAGAGTTTGCATGAGTAAAAGGTGTGGTTGATATCACCTTTCAAAAACTATGTAAAGACTTTTTTTTTTAATGGAATTAGAAGTAGTAGCGTGTTCTCCTTTTGAAAATTGTGTCAACTTCTTCTCTCTCTCTCTCTCTCTCTCTCGTCTTTCTCTGCACGCCCTGCACCACCATGGATCCCTAGCTCCAACCCCAACAACTGGTATCAGAGCCCTATTGGGCCTCGGCTCTCGACAAAACATCTCGTGGGTACAGCTGCTTACACAGAAGGACGAAGAGCTGTCGACCTACAATTTTTTGCCCACAATTAACAGTAGGAGGATCGCCCTGGCTTGCTGGGAAGAATTCGACTCTTGAGCCCCTGTCGATTCAGCCTCTAGAGGCTCTACACAAGCAACCCGCCATCGTGCGCTGTTCAGTCGCTACAGAAATCCACAGTTTTTTGTTTTTTTTCCCCCTTTGTTAATTTTTTTCACACATAAGGTTCTAATTTTTCAATTGGCCCTCCAAGCTTTTGTCTATCCTCTTCAATTAAGAGGCAGATCTCACATTCAAAGCCCCAAAAATATTGGCAATTACGCATGGATTCATTACAGCAATCTCTAAGTGCACACAAAGATTCCAGCATTTTGTTTTGGCGATTTTAATCTATAAAGCGGAGTTGCAATCATTGAAGGCTATGTCACTGTTGTCCAAGTTTTTCTTGGAAGATCAGTCGCTCGCTGTCGGTTCTTCTTGGTTATTTTATGCTAAGGATCCACTGATATGTTAAAAGGTAATTCGAAATTCCATTAACAAAGATCGACGATCGTTCTTCACAAGCATAACAAACACGACCAAGCTATCCTTTGCATATTGAATATGACATCAAAAGTCGACAAGTTCAATGGATCCGGCTTCCATACTTGGCAGATCAAAGTTAAAGGCTATTTGATGTGGAAAAACTTATGGAAGGTGGTCAAGCCTCTCGCAGCCGACGAATCTGGAACATCCGCCGATGCGTTACAAGGGCATTATCTGCTGAGCTACAAAGGAAAGACGAACAAGCTTTTGGTATCATTCTAACCTCCTTAGAAGACGATTTTATTCATTATTTGGACGATGTTGATTCTTCAAGTGCTGCCTGGATAGAGTTAGAGAAGCTTTTCGGTGCCAAAGCTAAGTATTCAAAAATGAGTTTAAAAATGGAATTATATTCCATCCGCATGCGTGAAGATGAGAACATTGCAGCTTTAGCCAACAGACTGAAGAGTATTAAAACTCAACTTGTTTATGTCGAAGCTCCAATACCAGAAGAAGATCTCATAGCCATTTTGTTAAAAAGTTTGACTAACAAATTTCATCAAATTGTTGCTATTTTAAAAGAGAAAGATCCGCTGCCCTCCTTGGATGGTATCATCAATTCATTGCAGGAAGAAGAACGCAGGGTACCTAGTACCAATTCTACTATTTTTCCCAGTGCATACACAGTCTCGAATGCTGTATCTCCCACCAGTTCTTCTGATACTTCCAGTGCATATGCAGTCACTAAATGTGCTGCTACAACAGCTTCATCTCGACCATTCAATGGTACCAGATCTTGTGCCATTTGTGGGCGCAACAATCATCAGACAAAAGATTGTTTCAAGAAGAATCCTTGTGTTCACTGTGGTAAGAAAAATCATCCGTCAAATAGGTTCTTTCAAAAGGGTAAAACTCAAATTCATGTGGTTGAGGGAGACACTCAATCTCCAATACATTCAGTTGACTTAGATAAACTCTTTTCATGTTGTTTAGTCAAAATAAATTGTACAGGCTATAGACACTGCCACCCATGAGTGGTAAGACCTCCCAATTTATCAGTTTTTGTTCTCAAGTCCTATTTTTGTCCTACTTCTCGTGAGGTTATTGGGTACACCTTAAACCCAAGGTTTGGCAGTGAACCAAAAACTCCATTTTTGGTAGCAAATTTTTTGACCTACACCCTATTTGTTCAAGGGGGGGTTATCATAGCACCAGGTTATGGATACACCAGAAATCCTTGGTTGTGAGAAAACCTAAAACTCATGGTTGACGAGTACACCAAAAACTCTAGATATCATGAGTTCCTTGTCCAGTTCGGGCTTGAGGGGGGGATTGTTGGGTATGCAAGCCTGGATTCCATAGTGTCTACACCCGTGAGAACAAGTCTCAAGGCATGCAGCTATTAGACCATCAGTTAGTAGAGTTTGCATGAGTAAAAGGTGTGGTTGATATCGCCTTTCAAAAACTATGTAAAGACTTTTTTTTAATGGAATTAGAAGTAGTAGCGTGTTCTCCTTTTGAAAACTGTGTCGACTTCTTCTCTCTCTCGCTCGTCTTTCTCTGCACGCCTTGCACCACCATGGCTCCCTAGCTCCAACCCCAACAACTACCACATGAGTTCAAATGAATGGATCTTTTAATTGCCAAAGTTTTAAGATTTTAATAGGATTATATTAACAAAAGGGATTTTTTAATTGATTTTACAGTAAGATTTTTAAGGAAAAGGGGTTATTTTACTACCTTAAGCATGTAAGTAAAGGGTTTTTTTTAATACCCTTTGAACGCACTTTATATGAATAGTTTCTTAAAGGTGCACTCCCAAGTACACACCATCAAACCACATGGTAAAAGCTTCCAATAAATGAGACTCTTCTCTAGCTTCATTAGGGAAATTTTAAATTCTCAAATGAGCCCTATAAGGACTTTGACTTTCTCCCTCATTGAGATCTATCCATTGATACATAGCATGCCATCAGATTCCTTATATTCTAGATTCCATTTTTTTATGTGACAACTCCATCTTATAAATGGAATCTCTCTCCACAATTCAACTTCAGTGGGGAGGCCATAACTTCTATAAATCAACTCCAAATTTGTCGGAGTTTGGGGATTTAAAACCTACTTTCTAAGATCTCTCCAATGATATGTTGGTTGATAGGGTTTTAACAAAGCGTTTATGTACTTGACCGGGTTGCCCACTTTGGATAAGAGAGGCAAAGTCAAACCTCCTTATAGGGCCTCTTTGAGAGTCCAAATTTTCCCTAATGCATCTCGTACCACCCTTGGATAGATCAACAAATCAACAACTTTGCTGACCAGACTTTCTGCTAAGTGAAACCGACTCGTATGGTCGATCTTAAATTCAAACTTGAATTCATGTAGCTCTATTACCCATTTCATTATCCGCTTCTAGTACACTACAACTTCAGGCAATAAATTGTTAGCCATCAACACATAAAACTTATGCTCAATGAGATAGACTTTGAACTTCCTGCAGGCAAAAACTAAGGCCATGACACACTACTTTGCTTCAATGTAGGTTCCCTCTTCAGGACTTATTACCCTACTTTCAAAGTAAATATGCTTACAGCTCCTTCCCACCTTCTGTAGTAATACTGCTCCTATAGCCACCATACCTACTGTCATGGTAGCATAAAAATCATCTTCTTGATTGTGAGGGCACATCGTCAACAGTTTTCCTTCACCTTGTCAAAAGCTTCTTGAGCTTCTTTGTCCCATTCAAACCCGTGAACCTAATGTGCCCTCTTTTGAAGGGGGTATACATATTGCGATAGCATCTAGAAAAACCTTGATAACTACTTCAACCAATGTCGCTTGAGCATTTCAAGAAGGCTCCATCAATACTAGAGCCTTAACCTTCTCTGGATTTGCCTCAATTCCATTCTGTGACACCACATGTCCCGATTATGATGTTTGAGGTTGTGCTAACTTGCACTTCTTGGGGCTCAATTGACCTTTTTCTTTATCAAGCCTATGGAAACATAGCTGCACCTTTGAGAAATGATCCACACTTGACCCATAGCAGCCAATGTCATCCATGAAAACCCTCATAAACCTACCCAAATAGGGACCAAATACCTTGTTTATCCAATCCTAAAAAGTAACACATTCAACTTGTCTATCGCTTTACAACCTATTTCCCTCATTGCAGTTTCCATCATGAGACAAAAAAGTTCTCCACCATCTATATAGGCTTGAACATGCATCCTTTTTTCAATGATAGAGGCCACCAAAGGAAGAATGTCAGCTACTCTATCCACCTTGAGTGCCATGTTTTGCATTCCATGCACATTGCCCTTAGCTTTTGGTAGCCTTGTGCTCACACTTGTAGACCACTTCCTTCTTAGTTTAGAGTTCAAACCCAAAAATTGATCAAAATCTATTTTAGCCTTTTGGTTTTGCACATCACTTACCAAATTATATTTGGGCTAGCTGCACCCCAGCTGGAAATCTGCTTTTTTGATCTTACGATGGCTCCTTTGCTTGCTAGTTTTTGGCTGCTCTCTACCCTCATACACTTTCTCTTTGCTTTTGCAAGATCTAGTTTCTTGCTCGGTTTCCATTTCCCTTTTAGCTCTTGCCATTTTATTGGCCAAAACTTTGATATCCTGTTTATCCACTCCAATGTGGCCAAAACTTTGATATCCTGCTTATCCACTCCAATGATGTTCACCCTAGGGACTTCACCACCATCCGATGGAGCTGGTTGCACTGGATTTTTGACCACCTTCTCTCTCGTGTCATTCAATTGTGCATGGCCTCTTCCTCTACCAAACAAGGGATAGATACCACCTCTTTCTCTTGGCGGATGAGGGCAATTTGGTGCATAATGTCCTTCCTCACCAAAATTATACCACATGCCAGGCAACAACCTAGCCTTGCCCCTTGCTCCTTTTGGCTGACCTCTATCCATTACACTTAGCTGTAATTCCTACATTTGCTAAGACAAATTTTGTACAGTTTGCCCAGGGTGTCCACTAGAAAATGTGTATGATAGAACCTGCAAACAAAATAAGGGATTTATAATTAGGTACATTGACAAAAGAATGTACTTACATAAAGGGTTTTTTAATTGAGAAAGTGAAATTTTTCATACATAAGGGTTAGGATTTTTAACAAAAATGCATACATAAGAGATACATATGATACTTGAAAATATACGGATAAGGGATTATTTAAATAGCTCTTGTTCGCACGTGCTATATGCAATTTTTACATAGTGGACTCCCCGGTATAGTTTGCACCCAATTTTGTGGCACAATTGCTACACCTCGGTTCCCATGGTTCTCCTCATAAGCAGCATCCATGGGACCCTGTGGTTGAGTAGGAACCACCGCTTCATAGCCTGACACTCTCTGCTCAATCTTTTTCTTGATTTTCCTGCACTTTGCCTTTAGAATTTAAATGGCACCATTATAGTTCTTTGGGATTTTAAAATCTACCTTTTCCCTCACTTTAGGATGTAGGCATGCAATGAATTTATCTAGCTTAAAGTAGTTCCCATTAGCCAGGCGCATGGATGCCACTAATTTTTCCCAACAGGCTTCAAACAATCCAAAAACAAACCAAAATCCTCACCTACATCTTGTTTGAGTGCCTTCAATGTGGCATCCATTTTGAGTGGGGATGCTTCTTTACAAAAATCATGTAAGAATCGCTCCTATAGAGCCAGCCAAGCAAGCTGCGGCTCACATTTCAATGATTCGTACCACACTTTTGCTTTGCCGTGCATCACCAACAAAAAAAGTATCCATCTTGCTGTCCTCATTTGGCATCCACAATGACAACATATAAAGCTCAAAATCTACAATCCACTCATCTAGGATCTCTTCACTTGTGAAAAATTGGACCATAGTTTTGAGACACCATCTTTGCCAATGCAAAAATGTGTTTTTCTTCACTGAATCAGGAGCAATCAGCGTGCTCCTTTTGTGGGGGCACCAGAAGATGGAAAGAGGGAACGGGGTACACACCAGAACACACAAAGGAGCAGGGTAAACACAACACCCGAATTCACTATGATTCACCCTCAAAATCCACACATTTTCACATGCACACACTTCTTCTCTACAACCCAGGGTAAACACAACACCCGAATTCACTATGATTCACCCTCAAAATCCACACATTTTCACATGCACACACTTCTTTTGCTGCACCAACACACATCCACATGCTTCATGGGAAGCTCAAGCACATTTTTGCACCTACATAACCTCTATTCCACACCACAAGCACTTACAATCCTCTCTCTCTCTCTCTCACTTTGCATACACAAAATTCGGTTTGGGGTTGCACTCAACCGCATTGCAACTGACAACACAAGCAAAGCACACGAGTAGAAGAAGGGAAGGGGAGCGGGGAATCAATTGAGAAGGGAGAAAAGGGCAAGCTTTTTTCTTGTAAAATCTTACAAGGGTTCCATGGTTTACACAGAGAAAAACTCCTCTCACTTGCTCTCAAAAAACTATCTGGCAAAAAAGCCCTTTACAATGCTTTGAAAAACCCTCTTAGGGAGGCTTCATTTTCAAAGAAAGGAACAAAAACTGGTTTCCTCTTGCCCGTTTCACTCAAGGGCTCCTCTTTCTTGAAAGGGGGTTGATTTATCCACTTGGGGTACCCTTTTAGCACATTACCAACCTATCAGCACTTCACTCACTCTCACACACTTTAGAGCTCTTTATTTGAGCCCATTTTTGTTGTCACGGCACCGTGACAACCCATTTAGTGCACACTTCCCTTAAATAAAAGTTTTGGGCACCGATTGGGTCCGCAGGAGCTCCCCCATTTTGGACTACCATGTCATCATCCACTACCCACGAGCGGTGCCGCCCAAAGGGTCCATTTGACAAGTCCTCAATTTTGTCTAATCCCATAAAGTGCATATGACATTCCAGAACTTGGTCTAGGCCCAAAATATCTCGACAGATATGCTTCCCAACATGGAGAAGTTGTCCCTAACTAGCCCCCATTGAATATTCAAATGGCCATAGATTTTTCTCTCAAGATTTGACTGACAATCCAAGAAGACCGGAATGCTTTGCAGTTCAAGCTCTTCAATCCTATCTGCTGACGTCGGCTCAACCCTTCATGGATGGTTGGTCAATTTCTTAGCAGGGATTACAATTTTTTGCATGAATGTGGGTGTTGGAAAGTGGGAAGGGGGTATACACCTAGAAGACACAATGTGCACCTTTCTACATCCCAGGGTAAACACAACATCCCAATCCACTAGGATTTACCCTCAAAATCCACAAAATTTCACTTGCACACACTCCTTTTGCTGCACCAATACACATCCACATGCTTCAGAGGAAGCTCAAGCACATTCCCCACCCACATAGCCTTTGTTACACACCATAGGCACTTACAATCCTCTCTCTCTCTCTCTCTCTCTCTCTCTCTCTCTCTCTCTCTCTCTCTCTCTCTCTCTCTCTCTCTCTCTCTCTCTCTCTCTCTCTCTCTCTCTCTCTCTCTCTCTCTCTCTTTGCATACACGAACTTTGGTTCGGGGTTGCACTCAACCGCACTACAATCGGCAACACAAGAAAACTACATGAGTAAAAGAAGGGACAGGGAGTGGGGAATCAACTGAGAAGGAGAAAAGGGTGAGCTTCTTCTTGCAAAACCGCACAGTGTGCCCACGGAGGGCCTCGATGCGATCGCCATAGCCACAAGCACCAAGCCCCAAGGGTTTCACCCCTCTTGTGATGTCCATTAGGAGTACATGGTTATGCCCATATAGCCCGATTTCTTGGCCCTCCATAATTCATGTGGGATTGTTGGCCACGTGGTAGCACCAGGGAGCTCCCTCTCCAAGGCCCTTTGAGACTACCTCATGGCGAAGATGATGCACTTCATTATGATCTCCAGGATTAGTCTTATGTCACACCATTTGCGCAAACGGACCACATCTAGGATGAACAAAAAAATTCAAGTGAAGGTGAAACAAAACACAAAAAACTTGCTTCTACAACAAAGCTACATGTCAGTAAATGCCAAGAATGGGTACATGTAGAGTTTGGATTCAGAAACTAGTTTTGGAATCAAAACCAAAACAAACATGGATTCAAAAAACAATGTTGGCTAAACAATCTTTCAACACAAAGTACGATAAACTCCCCAATGACAGAGGCAACAAAGCTTTAAATTACCAACGGAAGCACTTCAATCAACCAATTAACACTACAGGTGGACTGCAAGACTACAAATGGATTCCAAAAGACAACATCTACAAGCAAAACAAACCAAATAATGTCACATGGGAATGGAGATCAAAACCACCAATACACAAACCATGTCGCAGTCTCCAAAACAAAAACTTAAGTGGATGCCTAAAGTCCCACCTACTCAAAGAGTGGAGAGCGCGCCCATACAAAAACAACCAAACAGGCCAACCATTTTGGAACGGGCAGCTCATTTTCAACTATTATTGTTTGGATGATGTAAAAAGCAAGAAACCTTGGCAACAAAATCCATTGAACAATTGGTTCAAAACCCATATCTTGCAGAACATGGTGTTTCCCATTGCATCTCTTCTCTAAGCATGATAGGGCCACATTACACGGCCATGCATAGATACGTTGTTGTCGTCCATGCACACCACACAAACCTTCATCGGGGACCACTCAAAATGGGAAGGGGGGAGTAGCAACAGTGGCTATAGTAGCCAATGCAGCCCATTTTAAGATAACAGGCTACAAGAAGACGATAAGAGATTGTATAAAGTGTATTTGATGCTTCAAATATTTGGTTTTTGACAGTTTTTAGCAGAACTTTACTCTAATTTGGCAAAGTATTGAGCCATATTGACAGATTTTATTTCAAAATATTTGTTTTTTGACAGTTTTTAGCAAAACTTTACTCTAATTTGGCAAAGTATTGAACCATCTTGACAAATTTTGATGAGCCAAATATCTAGAGAGAAAGTGTGTTCATATGAGTATGAGCAATATTTTGGCTGATTTTTTGGTCAAATAATAATAATTTTTGTTGCTTTTTAACCGAATAATGATCAAAAACTAATAAATAGAGCCAAGAAATTTGGAATCAAGTTCTAAAAGCAAACACCAAATCTACAAAGAAAGAGCTTCGAGCATGATGAATATAGAGCGATTTGACACAAATCAAGTTTTGAGCTAACTTCAAACCGACCAGAATTGCAAAATCAAGGGCAAATGACGACCAGAAGTCCAAACAACAAGCCATTTGAGTTGCAAGTAGTATATCAAGAAAAATGTGGCCAAATGAGGTAAGCATGCAAATTGCACTCTAGAGGCATATAGGCAAAATGGGCAAAATTGGCTTCATTTATAACTTGCACTTTGACAAAGAGCTATTGTGACCTAGAGTTCTTGCTCCATTTCTACCTACTACAGCCACCTCGTGACTCCAAACCACACCAAGTTCACATGTATGATTCTCCTCAGTGCATACCCCAACTTGTATGGTCAAAATTGAAAACAAACTACCAAAATAACTGCATCAATCAAATCAAAACCAAGAATTTCACAAACTAGCAGATGACCTTGGGGGGGCTAACCAAAGCCAAATTCAAAAATAAGTGAATCAAAGTGATCCTCTCATTGGACAAAATCAAACCAGGCAATCACACTCTCGAAATTGGGTGGAACATGGATCGGGATCCATGACCCCCACTACCAGCTGCAAGAAAAAAACTGAGTAAAACATGCTAGAGAAGTTGTTGACCCACTACTGCAATCACAAGAAAAAATATTTCACAACATGGATTGTGATCCATGACCCCCAACATGGCCAAACAGAATATTGTCAGCACCGATAATTTATAAATGCCTTAGGGAATGCTGCAATCATAATGCAATCATCAAAAACCAAGAGAAATGGTATTTTTAGTCTGTAGATGGTCATTTTTACCCAAGGATGGGAAAATTTGACCCAAATTCAATAGAAAGTGCATGAAAACCTCAAGGAAGACACCTAGAAGTAAACTTGCAAATCTTGTTCAAAAAGGTGTCTGAACATGCCTCGCCATCCATGACCCCTGGAGCAGATTGGCCAGAATCTTAGTACAAAATTTTTGCAATGATATTAATTGTGAACTGTGTCAAAGTTTGATTTTTTTCTCATCTCAAAGGACTCTATGTGTCAATATGAGAAAACTTGGAGTGTAGAGTATAGAATTTGTGAGTCTGAACAAGTTGAAATACTAAAGGAGGATTTGGTTACTAGTTTAACCAAATAAATGCTAAAAAATACTTAATAATGGACTTCAACTTTCCAGAGAGCCCAAAGTGACCAAACAAGCTCCAAATCAAATACAACTCATCATGCAGGTGGAGTTGGGGTACATCTTCAACTTCAAATTGTCAACAAAGCCAATTGTCAGGCAAATTGATGACAATCAGGGATCTAAAGTGCCATCCAAAAAATATTTATGGAAAATTCGACCAAATTAAACATAACTTGGAAAACTCGAGAAATAAGAGATAAACTTGTCCAAGTTTGAAAAGAACTTCACTAGTGTGCTAGGACAAACTATAGGAACAAGTGCCCAAAGTTTCATCCTAGAATGTTGCCCAACATGGATCGCGATCCATGACCCCCTGAAGGTTGACCAAGCACAAACCACATCGCATGATCCCGAGAATCAAGGATAACTTAACCCTAGAGTTTCAAGTCATTTGGATTTCAAGACCCTTGCCAAAATGCCAAAAATTCCAAGCCTGAGAAAAATCCAAAATTTGGCATAAAATTCCATCTAGTGATCCAAATCCAAAAAGAAGTGAACCATAGCATCCCCAACTCATGCTCAATCATATATTATCACTAGAACTTCAAATTTTTGTTGAACATGGATCGCAATCCATGACCCGCTGGGCCAGATTTTACATGTACATAATGCAACCAACCACAAGGCTACATGAAAGGCTATCCAAGCTAAGTATCTAGAGATTACTTGGGTGCATGTGCATCACATACTCTTAATTTTCTACCAAAAGACATTGGTAAAATGTTTTGCATGAAGCAAACTCTATTGGATGCAAGCCATGTGGTAAAATTTATCAAAGAGCATCAGTTTTTGTATGCTCTTTTTTGAACAAAGTTGCCCAATAAAACTCTATAGATATTTTGTGTGACAAGGTTTCCTAAGGCTCATTCTATGTTCTTTACAACAAGTGAAGCGTGTATTGATAGAAACTATAGCCGATAGACAATGGGATGCATGGCTCAACAACAAGTATCCCATCTATCACGATGTAGTTGCAGGATGTGCACAGCTTGTCAACTCTCCACTTTTTTGGCAGAATGTAGGGAGGATTGTGACTTTGACTTAGTCATTTGTAGATCTTTTGTGAATTGTCAACAAAGACTCTTTTTTCTTTGGAAAAATTTATTGGTATATGTCACAGGCCCTACGCAAGGTAAGAGAGCACATTGGCTTTGGTGCAAAGGACAAATCTGATGATAATCACAGCAGGCGGCAAGCGATGGGTGCAGTTTCATATGTCGCTGCATGGTGTGGCATTTGTATTGGATCCTAAATTCCAAATGCATCAACAATCTTCCAACAAAGAAGTCATGACTGACTTCAAGTGTGCTTCCAACTCTTGGGATAGGAGGATGGGAAAGCATCTTTTTATCAGCAAGTTGATTATGCTAATAGAACTAGTATGTTTCAAGATCCATTGCATATAGGTGCCATTGCCAAGAAATGTGCACCTCTATGGTGGAAAGTGTATGGCGGAGACAAGGTGGAGTTGCAACACATTGCAGTCAGGGTTTTATCAGTTGTTGCATCACGTGGAAGCTACAAGAGAAATTTTCCGGTAGTCGACTTTATGCATACAAAAGAAAAACCGACTTAATCCTAAACGGGCTGCTGATTTGGTGTATGTTTTCTATAATATGAAACTTATCCATAAGCCTCAAAACATTGCAACAAGAGCAGCACTAAAGCACTATGTTGTCTTCCAAACCCATGAATCTATCGCTAGAGAAGTTGACGATGATGATGATAGGGAATGGGAGATAGCTTTAGAATGCTTCGATATGGATGAACTAGACGATATGGTTGGTGTGTTTGAGACCGACGATGATTTGTGATCGCCATTCCTTTATGACTTTTGCTTATTTTCGTAAAAGTGTATGATGGAATACAATGCTGTTCTACTTGATGTTCATGTCATCTCTCTCTCTCTCTCTCTCTCTCTCTCTCTCTCTCTCTCAAGTCTAAGAAAAAGTTTTGCAACAATAAGTTTTTCAATTACAGTTTGATATAACACAATGTCTTTCTAAGAAAACAAAAAAGAGGAGGTGATTCTGGCAAAATGTAGTTTTGAGATTACAAAAAAATTGATATAGCTCACAACACAACCACTTGAGCGGACAACTTAACAATCTCACATCATGCAGGCCAACTATCACATGTATCTACATCCAAGATAACACCAAGTCATCTAGTGATGATGAACAATGGTGTATCTACAGATTACAAAGCACAAGGGTAATCGGTGCATCACACTAGAATGAAGAGGGCATGGAGTATGTATCTCTCCACTCCCACATTGATGATCATTCACCCTCATGTTTCCATCTAGTACTAATGATAATGTGACCTAATCTAGTCCCTGATGAAGTGTGTGGAACTCACAGCACAACCACAAGTGGAGAGCTTAACAATCTTAGATATAGACCAACCATTGCATGTATCTACATCCAAGGCAACATGAAGTCATCTAGTGATGAAAAATGGTGTATCTACGGATGAAAAATCACAAGGATAACGGGTGCATCACACTAGGATGAAGACGGCATGGCGTATGCATCTCTCCACTCTATGTTGATAAGCATCAATCCTCCTATTTCATGGAGTATGCATCTCTCCACTCTATGTTGACAAGCGTCAACCCTCCTATTTCATGTAGTACTAATGATAATGTGACATAATCCAAAATTGTGAACCCTCTAGGACACTTTGAAATGAGAGGTGTAGCATCATGCATACCCCACTCCACGAGTCGCCCACTAAGTTCTAACTCATCTCTGTGGCGAGGGATAAATTATTGCACCCCACAAGTGAGAATCTAGGTTTCCTTAGCCTCGTGGGCCATGTGGTTGCACACCATAGGACGAGGAATTCTACTCACTTCTAGAGTGAGCCATATAGCTGCACACCACGAAGTGGCCTATGGTCTGCAAGCCAATTTTGTGGTGAGAGAGAGACTACTACACCACACGAGTCTAGCACAACACACAAAAATAGGTTAGTACTCATTAGACTTAACCAAGAAATTATACATAAATACTGCTCCTACTATTGGTGGTCACTACGAAGCTGAAACTACTTGAGGCTGCAATGTTTTCGATCAAAATCAACGATGGGTTTTCTATAGGTAAGGTTCTCAATCCAAAAAAAAAATTGATTGAAGTTTTATCTATTCGGATATCATTTGAAATTACGATGTATAATGTCATTTTGTACGTGTAATTTTCGTGATACTAGCGTATAAATGCACCCAATGAATTGCCAATAAAAAATCTATTGCTATGTTATCAAAAGAATAAAATCAAGGCCTATGCAACACTGCAAAGCACAACCGATGTTGTCATAGCAGTAGATAAAGCATGATAGGACCATACGTACGATTCTTTGTTTAGATCGACGATAGTTATGGCTACTATGTGGAACACCGTTTGATGTTTTGAGAAATTGACTTAGGCCAACTTAGGCCAACCAAAAATAAATAGATAAAATAGTCTATTGAATAATTTCAAGTGGCTTTAGGGTATGGTCACGACGCTTAGTTATCAATTATAGATAGCAATGTCAACTACGCTTAGACACAGCATTAAATAAATAACATACCCAGTGCATGGTCACACAAGGCTTAGTTATACATTCAACCTCCCAACTATGCCTTGAACTTCAAAATTATGCCAAAATTGGCATACCTACAAAGGGTAGGCATAGTTATTCATTAAATGCTCTTTTTTGCATGTGAACAAGAAATGTGGCTTAGTTATCAGTTCACATAACTAAAAACTAAGCCTCGCGTGACCACCACCTTAGTAAATCTACAACAAGCAAATTAAGGCACTCAATGTAGCTACATCCATCCCTCGTGCGAAATTTCAAAATAAGTTCTCCTTTGTTTCTGTGAGATTGTCCACTTTAAGTCTCCCACACAATGTACATCTCGAGTTGTTGGCACAGCATCAGGTGAGCCCTCCAGTAGTCTCTATGGTTGAGCCCTCAAGTACTCCCACTCGGTGGAGTTCTGTCCCAATTTGCCACTTTTTTGTACTTCAAGAAGTGGTTTTCCCACTTGTCATGACTTTGAAGCACGGTACAGTTAAACCCCTTCTCTTGCACCTAGTTCAAAACATGACACCACCTTTCATCCTTGCTTAGAATTTTGTTTTTATCCTCTCATGTTCTTATTTCAACATCCAAGCCATGTCACTTTGCATCGGCAAGAATTCTTGTCTCAGATAGTTGGAGCCTTCTTTGCCGCCATTTTTGCTCGATGTGCTCTTTTTGAAGCTTGCTCCCTTTGCATTTTTGACCACCTTCACCAAGCTCAGTAGGAGCTTCCGTGTTGGCAGATGCATTGTTGGCAAGTTTTGGTGGTAGACTTCCTATGGGAGCAATGCCTGGTGAGTCTACTGTCACATTCTGTCTTGAGCTTATGGGAAGCCTCACATCAGCCGGTGTAGACCCTGTCAAATTGGGTATTGGAGGGATGATTTGGCTGGTGGGATTCTTGGAGCCCACATGGGACATGGTGTTGATGAATAGTCTAAAATCGTAGTTGATGGCCATTACATCGAGAGCACTTGGGATATGGTGCTTCAACTCATAGCCTCCATGTCATCCTCCTAAGAGATGAAGGCCAAGGAGTTAAGTTCAAAACCTCCTACCACGAGAGAGAGAGAGAGAGAGAGAGAGAGAGAGAGAGAGAGAGAGAGAGAGAGAGAGAGAGAGAGAGAGAGAGAGAGAGAGAGAGAGAGAGAGAGAGAGCCCACATGGGACATGGTGTTGATGAATAGTCTAAAATCGGAGTAGTTGATGGCAGTTGCATCGAGAGCACTTGGGATATGGTGCTTCAACTCATGGCCTCCATGTCATCCTCTTGAGAGATGAAAGCCAAGGAGTTGAGTTCAAAACCTCCTACCATGAGAGAGAGAGAGAGAGAGAGAGAGAGAGAGAGAGAGAGAGAGAGAGAGAGAGAGAGAGAGAGAGAGAGGGGGGGGGGGGGGGGGGGGGAGGGAGGGAGGGAGAGAGAGAGAGACTACTCTATCATTGCAGGTTGGTGAGGGTTATGGGAAGCTTGACAGTTAAAAATCATTGCTCATGTGAAAGGAAAAGAAATTCCATCACTCAGAGAGAGAGAGAGAGGGGACTTTTCACCTGCAAAACGATTGTGTGTGTGTGGAGAAGAGATAAAGGTGGTGCATGGGCTTGCAACATGTAGCCAATGATTTGAATGCGCTTGATGGAGTTGTGTGGAATTCGGCTTTAATTGAATGTTGATGTACAGGGCCCAAGCGGGATATGGTTAAAGCCTTTGAATATGTTATCCCTTAATGTGTGGTGTCTTACGAATGATGGTTCAATAGTAATATCATGCTCACCAAGATGGTCAAAAAATTTTAGGATATTTTCAAACCGTTTTTTACTCTGCAAACACAAAGTTCATTAAGATCAAAAGGTTTAGCAAAGGTATCAATGGGTTTATACAAGTATTGGCCAACATTATTTAATGTGAAAATGCTCAAGATTAATTTTTATTCCAATATCCTTTAACATTTCATCAAAAAAAGTGTGAGGGTATATAAACTCCATAAATTATTAATGAAAGTTAAATGAATAAACCGATGTTTACTTTTATTACCTTGTTTAAACCATTGTAACTCATTAGTTCTAGTAATTAAATGTCGTACCTTGTAATATTGTATTCAAGCATCCTTGGAGTTTTGCCAAAGTCCTCAGATCCACGAAATTGTCGAGTTGTTTCGATGATGATGTTGTATTGCTTGGTGTATTAGCAATACGCTTTTGCTGGTCCCTACTTCTAGAGGGTTTGAAAATTGTGTCAATGGTTAGACCAATTGGGTGGTGTTGAACTCGAGAGAGGAGTGGAGTTCCAGGTGTATATAATACTAAACCTTTTGCTGCATCACTCAGATGTTCATGAAGAGCATAAAAGACTACTACCGCATGCCGAACTTCAATGGGAAAAGATGTTACCCATCCAATGAAAGCATATACCTGTGCAGGCCCAAAGGAGTAAGGAAAGAACTTCGGAAGATTTTGAAATACAAACCAAAGAAGGTGATCAAACCATATGATCGTTGCTGGGCAGTTAGAATTGGGATTCTTCTTACAAGTACACTTGATGAATGGTCTGTATGTGTTTCAACAATTCTTCAAGAACTTCTGAATGTCATTTTCTTTCTCATTGAGTGATAGTCCCTTTGTACGGGCTACCATGGAAGTATTAGAGTACTTTATACTATCAATGTCTGACAGTTTTATCTGTTTTAGTGTAAAAGGTTTATCCTACGATAGTAGATGTTTTGATTGAAGTGCTAATGTTTTGCATTGTTCTACCACATCAGGTGGTAAACTACGAAGTAGAGCTAAAGAGTCAATTGTGAATGGAGCACATTGATTCAGTATCTCAAAATCCCAAAGTTTGTTTTCAAGGAGAATAGTGTCGAGCTCAATCTGTCTGAAAGGGAGTAGCAGAATGACTTTCAAAAAAATTTGGGCATAGACCTTTCAATTTTTGGAGAAGAAGGGTCATTTGTTAGGCCTAGGGCCTCCTTTTCTTCTTGATCCAAGAGATCTAGATCCAAAAGAGGGTTCACAATCTCTTGAGATTGTCTAATTGCCAGAGGAAGGATAGGGGGATTATTGATAAAATAGAGCTTATTAACTATGGAAGGTAGTGATGAAAAGTAGAATTTTAAATCCGAAAAGTCTTGAGCATCAATAAAACATAATGATAATATGTAATAGAAAAGAATTTAGTGAATTAATTAGTTGTGTAGGTTCTTTTCTGGCAAGGGCTAAGAGTTTTAACCTCATTAACAAATGTTGTTTTTAAAGCTAAAATCTCTTGTTCCTGTATTGCTTTTTTCTCATAGTCAAGAAGACTCTTATGAAAGTCCGTCCCTTTGAAGCATGATAGTAAGCATTGTGGTCCAATAGGAGGGATATGAAACCTTCTATCGTCGGAGTATCCAAATCGTGTGAGAGATACAATCCAGCCAACGTGAAGGATGTTACCAGAGATAAATTTGTAAATAGCTTATAATGAAGGCAAGTTCAATATATGGTAGTAGTCCGACCAAGGACAACTCGGGAAATAAAGAGAGAGAGCTTAAATTTGACATCCCCTCTTATAGAACCATATATTGACACTTGACCCAAAATAGATAAGACCTAAATTACAGTAGAAAATATATGAAGACAAAATCGACACAATCCAATTTTTTGTAAATGAAGCTGCTACATTCGATTCTGGTAGGAGACAAATTGAGTCTCAGATTCCATGAGAGAATAGACCTATACCTGCCACCATCCAGCACAAGCAACTACTTAAAACATGGGCAACCTTGATGGGAAGACAGGTATCCAAACAGTCTATTCTTCTTGTTATTGCTATCACATAGCCCTAAACCCCTTCACTCTCCTTATATGCATTTCGACGGAGTTTTTTCTTTGCTTCTCTAGTAGGCATTATCCGTATTTTAACGGTATTTTCTACAGTAATTCTATTTGGCAGACTTTCCTCTACCATAATTTCAACTGGTACACTGGTTGTTTCAGGTTTGATGATGAAGGCTGATTTGCATCCTTCCAGAAAATCACATATGGAGGAGGGACTTGGCTTTCCATTGGATAGGTAGCATCTCTTCTGAGTTTTTGGGCTCGCATTCTCAAAGGATGGTATATCACCCATAGTTTGGCTTTCGATAGATAGCATTATGCCCTGTAGTACATTTATATAAACCAAATCTTGTCTATTAGTGGTCTATTCTAGATGCTAGTTTCTAAGAATAATTGGAAAAAACCTCAGGTATACAACAACACTTTTATATTAACTACCTGTGAGATTTGGGCATCCTACCCTCTAATTGGATAGAATGATAGCCTCAGAGGATAAAGAGAGAGATATAGAAAAAAGGTTTTTTAGAGAAAAAGGTAGAAGCGGATCTCCATTTTTGGGGTTGTATAATGAATAAGATATATTTTGCCAAAATTTTGGCAGAGTTTAGTTTGTACGTGGCCATTTTTCAAAAAGTAGACCAGCCCTCCTTTTGTAGGAGCCTCACATGAGGATTTTTGTTTGTAAAAAATAAATAAATCTACAACTACCTATCCAAATATGTACGTGATTTCCAAGGTATGGTTATGTCAAACCTTTAAACCTTTAGACAATCTTTTCCTTCTAGCAAAAAATTCCAAATTTTTGTTTCTATTTAAACATGTTTTTCAATTTCATCCCTCCCTCCTCTCTAAGGAGCCTCACATGAGGATTTTCTTCCATGCGCATATGTAGCATGTCATTTCCAAAATAGTTTACTTCACAAGTACCTAGTTCAAAAAAATACAGTAGACTTTTCCTAAATGGTTTTAAAATCAATATACAAAATTTAACTTTTGCTTACAATTTCTCATTGTCTATAACAACTGAAAGAAAGAAAAGCTTATGCCAAATTCTGTTTAAACACCTCTCAGTAGACCAAAAATCTACCTGAGAACTCGGGGTCGTCATCTGTACGCTTTGTGTTGAAACCGTTTCGAATGATTTTTGATATGAGGCTGCCAATCAAAACACATACAGAATGCTATTCATGAGTAGATGTTTACCATTATTCATTCAATCATTGTTAAAAAAAAACCTTTTTTTTGCTACGTTCTTCTCAACCATTATCTTACTATTTTTCAGATTTTGATAACAGATAAAGTTAGACCATGGTATATCAGATGTTTGCTCATGTATTTTCGACCATATATGCTACACCATGTTAACTACATTTTTATAACACACTTTTGTTTACCATTTAGACTCTTCTGATTGTGCTCCCGGATGATGAACGATTGTTCTTAGGTTGGAATCGCCTGCTGAGATGTATATGTGTGAGCCGCTTGTGTATGATCGACCAGGGCAGACCTCCTTCAAGTAAGCATGCATCGTTTTTGCAAAGCCATAAGCAAAAACGAGCAGTGCTTCCTATGATGTGTGTGTGTGTGTGAAAGAATGCTCAGAGTTGTGTGTTGGTGCACAGTAGGGTACTCTCCTCGCATGCCCTCTGCGTTTTTTTATATGCAGCCCGCCGTGAAGTCTTTACGGTGCCTCAGTATTTTCTCCAGTTGTATGCGCCATGTTTAGGCTTGCCTTATTCGGTTCAGTTAATATCTGTCAAAGCGATAAGTTCCCTAATATGCAAGAGCTATTTGTTGAGTGAGATTGGATTCCCAGAGGGTAAAACATGAGAGCGAGGTTAAAACACTAGTGTTGTGTATTCGATAGGGCTTGGGCTATAAGTGGTTTCAATCAAATTGGTGTTGCTCCCACATCTTACGGGATTTGAGAGAGAGAGAGAGAGAGAGAGAGAGAGGCTTACCCCCAACCTTGTGTATGCCCACATCTTACGGGATTAAGAGAGAGAGAGAGGGAGGCTTACCCCCAACCTTGTGTATGCCCACATCTTACGGGATTAAGAGAGACGAGAGAGAGAGAGGACTTTTCACCTGCAAAACGATTGTGTGTGTGTGTGGAGAAGAGATAAACGTGGTGCATGGGCTTGCAACATGTAGCCAATGATTTGAATGCGCTTGATGGAGTTGCGTGGTCCCTGAAGTTCACGCCAATTAACGAAGAAATGAAAGTGCAACTCTATCGTTTTTGGCTGAGTAGGATTCTGAGTGGCCTCGTTCAATGTTGCCAGCAAACTCCTGCATGTGCAAACACAACACACAAGTTGAGGGATGGGGTCAACCCCAACCCGTGTGAATCCCACCTATGCCTAAATCGACATACCTTTTGTTTTTTGCAAAACTCATCATTGGTGATTGAAAATAAATTAATAGAGCCAAAAACTTTACAAAACCTGCACATGCACAAACCATGCCATGAGACGGGGAAGCGTTGACCCACGGGTCAACAGTACGACATAACTCAATTTTTGTACCAAAATCTTATTGTTTGAGAGTTATGAAATGATGCATATTATGGTTATAAACATCATTCGTAATGAGTAGCTAGTCTACTTGCAGAAGCCAGGGTGCAATGGCACTTCCAGATTGTAAATACAAATCCATTTGACCCCTTGAACTCTTCTTTTGGTTTAACCTATGGTAGCCTTAGTATATAAGGTACCTAGGTCATTTTGTAAAGAGAACTTCTATCATATTCATAGTTTTCACCTGTTGCCGTCAACTGTGTGTGAGAGAAAGAGAAAGAGAAAGAGTGTGAGCTTCATCCTGAAGCTACTTCCCACTCGCTCATCACATTGAAGATCCGATCACACCATCGCGATAGGCTTGAGAGAGCTACATGATAATGCCAAGCATTCCACGCAAGACAGAGCACATGCGCTCACGCATCTACGAGCTATTTGTGGTCGTAAGTGTAT
This sequence comes from Adiantum capillus-veneris, assembly GCF_014529385.1. NCBI lineage: Eukaryota > Viridiplantae > Streptophyta > Polypodiopsida > Polypodiales > Pteridaceae > Adiantum > Adiantum capillus-veneris. Next base: position 30,205,445 of record NC_140957.1, read on the forward strand.
CAAACAATGTTTATTTTTTGCGTGCAAGTAGTCATTAGAATCGTGGTGACATAAGCTACATATGGGTACTCATAGATTTCATTTTCAAGCACTTCCAAGATTCTACTTTGTCTTCATATGTGTTTTCCACATATGGGTCTTGAGTGAGGGTTTGGAGTGTAGAGGCTTGGGGACAAGTGTATCCTAGTGAGGCAATTTTGTTCCTAGAGTTTTGTATACAATTCTGGTCTGATTTGTGAGTTTCCTTCCGTTTATGTGTATGTGGGTTGGGTGGTGTAGTTGAGAGTAGTGAGATTTTTTATTGTGTCAGTTTAGTTGGCTTTCTAGAGTGTTGTATGTGTGGGGATCTCATTTTTACAAGCTAAAGAGATTGTCTACGTGCACCTATCGTGTCATCTATGTCCTCGATTGACATTATGTTGATCTAGATTGTGTTGCATTCACTTTACAGGTGGTGTGATTCGCTCCTGCAACATTGGCATCATTGTCGGGAACACAAGGACTTGAGTAGGTAATCCTTCTAACACTCGTGTGATGATTGCTTGCTTTAGTTTCAACTAAAGAGAGAAATTTTATTAAGTGGATCATGAAGAGGTTATTCCAAGATCAAGTGGACATGCTCTCTTACACACAACACCAACCAGTCATGCAAAAATGTCAATAGAAACTTGTTTATTGCATTTTTAACCTCAAAAGCATACTTTTTAGTGATTCTAAATGCAAACAAGCACTTTAGCAAATAAATCAATGATGAATAGCTCTAGATCAGAATCATGTCACTTACCTAAAGCTACTCTTACACATCCTATGGGGTTTTTAATTTATGAGTAGAAAAACACTTCACTACCACACATGGACTAGCAGTTGATTTTATCACCTCACAAATTACTTGACCATCAACAACTACTCTAATCTACAACTAATACTACAAATCCTAAGTAAATATATCTAGCCGAAGATCGTAAGCAAGGCACACGCTTCTTGGCGCATGCATTTACGCAATGAAATAATCAACCCAATTTTTAATCAATATTTGCTCTAATTAATACCCTTTTCATCTATATTTCTCCAATCAAGTATTACTTGCATATACACTTTAGATTGGAAAATTTCAATGCACAAATTTTGATCTCAAATCCATCAACTGAAAATGCATACACATCAAAAGGATGATCAATTTTTTCTTAGCCCATTCAAACCAAATTTGTAATCATTACAAAATCAATTGCTCATATCCCATAGCTCTAATAATCTAGACCAAATTAGATTTGTCATTGTTCGCAAGGCTAGACACTCATGATTACGGCACTTGCAAATGCAATTCTGACCATATTCCAATTATTTGGCATACACATCAATGGAAATACATAAAATTGTCCTCAATTTTGTGAAATTGAGTCATCCTAAGTCAATTAATCAAACACAAATCTACAAGGTCTTTTAATCATCACAATTTGCAACCAAAGCCAATCATCCATCCCCAATTTGGATATCAAATCCCATTGAGTAGGGACACACACACACACACCCAAATTTAGACCAAAAAAATATGCAATTAATCCATTAATTTTTCTTTTTTCTTGAATTGCATACTTGATCAAGCATATATATAAATGCATGAATCCTCAATTTCTCAAAATTAATCCTGATTTTACCTAACCAAGCAATGCACACACTCTAAAATTAAGCACACAAATTTCAATTTGGCTCAAGTGACAATGCCAATGAGACTTACACCTAAAGATTGCACACATTTGAAAAAATTGACAAGCATTGAGGTGTCCCAAATGACCATCAATTATTGAAAAACAAGTAGTCTTGAATGGACACAATTTTTTCCCAATTTTTTTAGGCAAATAGGCATGGCCAATGATTGGGATTGCCTACCATACACATCAATTAGATGATTGCACACTCGCATATCAGCAATTAACTTAGTTTCTATGCATGCATACACTCAAATTTTGTCCTTTAGCATATATCTTACACAAGTTGGAACTCAAATGAGCCCAAGATGTGTACAAAATAAATGGAAAATAATGATGGTGCAAAGTCTTTCACACCTTTCTTGTGCACAATTGATGAAGTATTAGCCACTACTAGCACCAACAATAGAAATGGGCCCCAAGCACTTGCACAACCTAAACCCTCCACGAGAATGCTTCCTAGCCAAACTTGTTTCCAGGCGGATAGACACCCAAGGAAGGTTACTAGTTGTAGAATACAAGTACGCTGGTGTAGTGATGAGAAGTGATCCATTCTCAAAATACAAATGAGCCCCAAGTACTTGCACCACCTAAGCACTCTACAAGAATGCTTCCTATCCAAAACAACTTCCAAGCTACATGTAGACACCTAGGGGAAGTAACTAGTCGTAAAATACAAGTATGCTCGCTTAGTGAGGAAAGTTCCATTCCAACAGTAGAAATGGCCTCCCCCAAAGGAGGTATCTAGTTATAAAATACAAGTAGACTAGTGTAGTGATGAGAAGAGCTCCATTTCAACAATAGAAACAAGACCCAATCACTTGCACTATCTAAACCATCCAAGAGGATGTTCCCTACCCAAACTTGTTTCTAAGCAAATAGAAACGTAGGGGAGGTGACTAGTCATAAACTACAAGTACGCTTGTGTAGCTTTGAGGAGCGCTCCATTTTAACAATTGAAATGATCCCCAAGAACTTGCACCACTTAAACCCTCCATGAGGATTCTTTCTACCCAAACCTTTTTCTAGGCATAGATAACAAGGGGAGGTATCTAGTTGTAAAATACATGTATTCCAGTGTAGTGATAAGAAACACTCCATTAGAAATGTACTCCAAGCACTTACACCACCTGGACTCTCCGTAAGAATTCTTCCTGTCCAAACCTGCTTCTAAGTGGAGAGACGCTCGGATAGACACCTAAGGGAGGTAACTAGTTGTAAAATACAAGTATGAAGGTGTAGTGATGAGGAGCACTCCATTCCAACAATGAAAATGAGCCGCAATTACTTGCACCATCAACGAGGATGCTTCCTACCCAAGCCTATTTTCAAATGGATAGACACCCAAGGGAGGTAACTAGTCGTAAAAATATACAAGTATGAAGGTGTAGTGATGAGGCCGAACACTCCGTTCCAAGCACTTGCAACACCTAAACCCTCCAATAGAATTCCTCCTACCTAAACCTACTTCTCGGAGGACAAACACCCAGGGGAGGTAGCTATTTGTGGACAATGTTATTGGAAAAAAGATATGCAAAAAACTGCATGATAAATCTCAAGGATAGACCTCAACTTCTAACTCTAGTAAGGAATTTAAAGTTTGTGCCAAAAGGGGTTTCTAAGATGATTGAACATTGTTTATATAGGCCCCTCCAAATGTAGTGCCTCTTTGAAAATTTGGAGGCCGAGCCCCTCAAGCTTCTCAAGGGGCCAAGAGGGCCCCGACGGCAACTTAAATATCCTGGTGCGAATAGAAACTCCCGATTCCAACAAATCAATGTGAATTTGATGTTATTAACACTCCCATGGGGTGTTAATAACATGAGCTATTCCCACTTCACACTTCATGTGAAGACGTGAATAAAATCTGTGGAAATAGTGCAATTTAAATAACAACAAGTATGCTAGTTGTTATGTCTCACATTCTTATTAGTGTACTTGAATAATGGATCTTTGGTTATATTAACTACCTAAGGCTCATCAGGGAGGTGTATAGGGTGCTTTTTCTCCCCGTTCTCTTTTGACAATCGTCCTTCTTGTTAGGGGATACACATGTCTCATCCCTCCAAAATGTGTAAATCAGTTCTTTCATTTCATCTTTGATCGTGGTACAACAAGCATATTTATGACATCAGCCAATGAAAACATTTCACCATCAACATTTGATCTCACTCGCAATTTAGCCTTGTACAAGGACCGATGCACAACTTTAAGGACTTTCAAGACTTTTGACATATGCATGTTCTCCTTTGCATTTGACATCATAGACAATGTTGTATTCTTCACATACAGCTCCTCATTACAACTTGGCTGCTTCACAAGAGCCAAGGTGTTTCTTGACTTCTGTACAAATGCCTTCGGTCCTCCTATTGAACATTTCCACAACCTTAGAGGATATTTTATTATCCAAGTTGAACTTGCTTAAGTTTTTTCCTCTCTCATTGTTTCCTCTTTCTTTGTCTCTCATAAGCCCTAATGATAATACAAATTGGATCCTCTATGTTGGGATCCATTGTCTCTAAAGGATTCCTTCTTCTACTTTCATTTGCTACCCTTGAACACCCAAGTAAACCTACCAAATCAGATTTCAAGAAATAGTTTGCCATAAATTTATGAGATGGGGAGGAAGTGGGCTACATGGAGAGAATGCAAGGCAAAGGGAGATTGATTATTTTGAGGAAGAGGGCAAGAGGGAGAATGGTGAGATTGTTTTAATAGCATGAGAGAGAGAGAAAACATGGCTTACACGAGTTTAAGATGTGAATCATGGAGAGCCTCAAAGAGAGAGAGAGAGAGAGAGAGAGAGAGAGAGAGAGAGAGAGAGAGAGAGAGAGAGAGAGAGAGAGAGAGAGAGAGAGAGAGAGAGATTGTATTATCATCCACAGAGGCCAACTTTGACCCATGGGACCAAAATAAAACATGAAAGTACAATGGTTCTTCCAATTGAAGCCATTGGACACATATGAGTTAAAGACTATGGATCCGTCCGAAAGAAAAAGGAAATCAAAGACAAAAACTAAGGAGGGTGAGAAGGAGGGGGAGTCGGGCTTGGAGTTCAGAACTCTTGAATGACTGCTTTGCCCCCTCGGTAAATTGCCCATTTGCCTTGTTTGTGGGCTTCGTGCATCTTCTTGAACTCGATTGCTTTGAATTTGAGTTGGTTGGTGGTTAATTCCTTGGTAATCCAAAGCTTGGTCCCCTTGAGGAGGCTGGATTGGCATAATAGCTTCAGCCATTCCTCCTTTTCCTTGAAGGTGATGATGTAGTGTTTGTGTGGCACTCATTTACTCGAGTAGTTGATCCAAGAGACTATGCTTGACTCGATGGTGATTGGTTGGAGGATTTCATCAAGCTTGGTGATTGCATCTTTGAGGGTGTCTTCTTCGGTGCAAACGGGTGATGGAAGCACCCCGGCCCTAACTTTGAGGGCCAGGGACTCTTGTAATTGGCGGTCTTGAAGGACCACCTGTATTCCTATATTGATCTTCTTTGTGATGCCGTGTGCAGCCTTGTGGACCTTCTTTTGAACCACCGTGAGCGACTTGCTCATGGAGGCTTCAACCTCCTCTGCTTTGCCAAGCAGGGTCTCTGTTCCCTTTGTATTCTTGAGCTTGTGTATGTGCATCTTGCGTGCCCCATTTTCCTCTATGAGCTCGAGAATCTGGGCTTCTAGGGCCGCAAATCTTGCTTCTTATCGTGCAAAAAGTCTTTTTTTGGTGCGGTTGCCACAACAAGGAAACTCCTTCATGGGTGAGTTGTCGGTGTCCCAGGGGTGAACATCGTCGCCTTGGGGCTTAAGTTAATTGTTAAGGCTAGAATAGGCCAAAAAAAATGAGCCCAGCCACCACCCCAGGACTTCATTGACAAAACAAGATGCTACTTTTGAACTTGGCACGAGAGTAAATATAACAATTATTTATGGAAAGTTGAATTTGAAAATGGACATAGTCTTGGGTCTTTAATATATGCTAGCAAGTACTACTCACTAGCATTGCCCTGGATAGCATTTTTTGTGCACTTACACATGCTTGCATGTACCCATCGGTTATAAACACTACCACGTGGAAAGTGATAAGACCCCCAATTTTTCTGCTTGGTTTGAGTTGTTGTTTGTTCCCTCTCTGATTATTTTTTGAGGGAAGTATACACACCCCAATGTTGTTGTCAAACAAAGGGGGGCTTCTACTCATTGTTTCAACTAGTGTGTTGAACTCTTCCATGGTCTATACTTAGAGCATTGCTAGTACTTTGGGCTTGAGGGGGATTTTTGGGTCTTAAGCCATGGTTGTTGTTTCTAATTGTGTGGGAAACCACTCTATCAACGAATTGATATAGTCCACGTCTTATTGTGGGCTTTACATGGTTAAAAGGGGTGTCTAAAGATAGCCTTGCAATCCTATATATGTAGGTGTTTTTTTCAATCAATCCACATAGCATGTTCTTTGTGGTTCATCTACTTGTTACGATCTCTCTCTCTCTCTCTCTCTCTCTCTCTTTCTCTCTCTCTCTCTCTCTCTCTCTCTCTCTCTCTCTCTCTCTCTCTCTCTCTCTCTCTCTCTCTCTCTCTCTCTCTTGCTTTCGCACCCATGCACTCTCACATGGTATCAGAGCTTAGGCTTTCCGTGGCCTAGGATAGCGCACCTCCGCAACAAGTTCTCCTCCCAAGATCAGCCTAACCAACGTTATCATGAAAAATCTCCTAGCGTTTTGCAAACAACTAGGCGCATGATTAGATATGCATTTTCATCTCGCAAAGGATCCCCCTTCACTTGCTCTTTTGTAGATCAGGTCAGCATTTTTGCATCAGGTTCCTAGCACTTCACTTATGGGATCATTTCATTGCTGAAAAACTTCTTTGCTCCATCTGCATTTTTTAGCCAGGTCTGCGTTTTTGGGCTTTCAACCCATTTTTGACGGTTTTATTGGTCACTTTGTGTCATTGACACCTTCCACAAGTTGTTGGGAACCTAGTACCCATCAAGCCTTTGTTTTTCAGTAAAGAGAAGGTTTTTGGTGCCAAAAAAGTGCAACAAAAGTGGGCTGCAAATTTACTTGCGTTTTTGCACTAGGAGAGCAGCACTCAGCTTTTGAACCCCAGATCTCGCCACCACCTTCCCGGCTTTGCATTTGGTGCATTGTCGACAAATATCCTCTCCGTCTTCATCAAAGTTCAACCATTACACCTTGCTGTTTTTTTTGTTTTCGGCCCATCTGGGACAGTGACAGTGATTCACTACCCTTCCTTTCTCCTTTGCACTGCTCTGAACCCTACTGGGAGCGTACGAGCACGCTAAAAATCACTGGACAGCAGTGTTTTCAGCACCTTGCAATTGCGTTTTTGGTTGGATAGCAGCCTCTTGGCTTGTGTTTTTCACAGAGGATGAAGTTACCTCCTGCCAGGACACCATCCGATGGTGGTCCATGCGGTCTCTCAGTGACTGTTGCAATACACAGTATCTTGACATCGGCTTGATCATCTACGGGCGTAGGATCCTTGGGAGATCCATCATTCCAGCCATTATTTGGCGGTTACATACTCCAGAGGGGGTGGTGACTTGTGTTTTGCTCTGGACACACCTATGCACTCAACAAAGGAGTTCACACAATATATGGCCATGCTCATGGCATATGGGATTTCGACATTCCCAGAGAAGACACCACCATTTTGGGTGGACAGACACTTACCACTTGACCTTGACACGTCAGATTACTTGCTTACACAGGAGCATCTACATGGACTTAGGGAGAGGATCTTGGATCTCTTCTTACATAGGTTCATTGCTTGGATCTACAGATTGGAGTGGGACTTTAGGGCTTTGGACTCTCTTGGAGAGTTTACCCGCGAGATGCGGGGGATCAAGCATCCCGCGACTACATCTAGAGTCACCCGGAGCTTGGCTTGGATGGTAGTGCAATTGCTCTTCTACACTCTTGATCATTTGGACTCATCCCTTTAGAGTTGCTTACACTCACCCTCGGTAACCTTACAGCAGACTTATCCCCCAACCTGGGCAGTAGGCCACTCCCAACTCATTCACATTGAGAGCCACACCGACTTGCGGTTTGGTGGTGGTGGTGGTGTTGGCGTGGATTTTTTTTTGGTTGACATCAGAGGATTGGAGGCAAGAGATATAGGAAAGACGGTGCAAACAGATTGGTCTAGACTTTCCTCTTCTCAGAGATTATTCACAATGTAGACTGCTCAGTCTGGCTTCCCTACTTCTAAAGAATGATTATGGTGTAGACAGCTTGGTCTGACCACACCTCTTCTTAAGGCCCTTCACAGTGCAGACTAATGATTCTTGCTTTCCCCTCATCTTGGATTACCCTACCTACTAACAGGACACCATCGGATGGTGGTCCGTGCGGTCTCCCAGTGTGACTGCTGTAGCTTACGGTAGTTTCTACAGTGCAGACTGTTTAGTCTGGCTTTCCTTGGCTTTTGGAGGACGTTTACGGTGAAGATTGCTACATTTTTCTACCCTAGAGTTTTACATAGCTTAGCCACCTTGCCACACTAGGTTATAGGTTCATGCATTGACAGGCTTCCAATCATTCTCATGACGCTTCTTGGGCTTTTCCATTTTCTCCAGACGGTGGAGAGGGGGAATAGGGAACACACCCAGCACACCAAATTTCTGCCTCTCTACAGCCCAGGGATTCCACATCACCCCTGACCTCTCAAATAGCACCTTCAAATTGGCTCAAATTGGCTAATTTGCACTAACAACTCCACTTTAGCACACAGAACAACTATCTCATACCTTGCAAAAACACCTTGCAGCACAAATGCACCCACTCTGCTCAACTCACCCTTTCCGACTCATAAAACACCCCGATTCTGTCCTCTTGGTAACACCCTTCAAGATGCAGGCAAACCTTCTGCAAGCACCGACCAATACACAAAGAGCGAGAGAAAAGGAGGGGAATGGGGAGAGCAACACAAGAAATAGGGTCAAATATGTGGTTTATTGCATAGGGGAATAGTACAATCAAGTATGCAGCTTCAATGGCAAGCTTAGCACTACACAAGCTTGCAACTTTCAATCACACACCCAGGCAAAAAAGCCCCACATTGGTCAAAGACCCCAAAAAATGAACATCTATCTCCTTTTATAGGAGCGTGTCTAGGAGACCTAAAAAAGAAAAATGGATGAGCTCCCCTCTCGTGCACTTCACTTAGAGTTCTGTTTGGAATTTGTTTTGCATTGCTAGCACTTGTTATAGTTCATTTTTGGAAACAATTGCATGCTACACCTCTTGGTTCTTTGTCCGTCCAACTCGGCCGCCCGACTTGACTTGCATTATCCGGCCCCTTTGAATTGACCCCTTTGAACACCTTCCCTCTCTTCCATTTTGCTCTTCTCTAACCCTTTGGGGGGATTGTCCTCTTGTCCGGACCTTTTGAGCCCATTCTCGTGCTCCAAACTGGCCCGCTGTCACTGCTTGTGGTGTTGAAGATGATGAAACAGGAAACAGAAGGAAGATAGCACCTCAGAGTAGGAAGAAGATGGAGAAGGAGAAGAAACAGAGCTTGCATACGAGATCTCTGTAGTCTACCTCTCTGTATTAGAATAATAGAGTATACACAAACTCAGAGCTACAAAGCTTATATGAGACCCTAAGAGATAAGGTGTCCTTTCACACCAGATGTCCAGGGGGAAAAACCCAGTGGGAGAAAAGTGCCCCTGGTGAAGCGCGTATACACACTAACACTACTACATGTCTACAAATCCCCCCTGTAGTGATAGTGTGAATCCGTACAAGGTAGCAGATCATCATGTGTATGAGAGTAAGCCCAAAGCTTTTCGGAAAGCTTCAAACTTTTCTCGTGATAACGCCTTCGTAAATAGATCTGCAATGTTATCCTGTGTAGGACAGTAAGTTAGTGTGATCTCCCCTGCATGTAGCCTTTCCCTGACATAGTGGTAGTGAACCTCTATGTGCTTTGTTCTTTCATGAAATATTGGATTCCTTGCAATTGCCATAGCACTCTGACTGTTAGTGAAAATGGTACTGGGTGCCTGTTGACACTCACAAAGATCTGCCAATAACCTGCATATCCATACACAATCAACTGTTGCCGTGAAAGCTGCTCTGTACTCAGCTTCACAAGTTGATGTAGCCACTGTGGGTTGCTTCTTGCTTAGCCAAGATATACATTCATTTCCCAAGAAAAAACAATTCCCACTTGTGGAATGTCGTGTGTCAAAATCACCAGCCCAATCTGAATCGCTGTAACCAAGAAGCTGCATAGAACTGTGCTTTCCATACATATCCCCCCTTGGAAAGAACATGGAAAGATTAGGGGTACCTGAAAGGTAACGAAGTATGCGCTTCACAACCTGCCAATGATGCATACCTGGGCTGTGCATAAATCTGCTTGCGTGTGAAACCCCAAATTGAATGTGTGGACGAGTGTTGCCTACCAAATATATCAAGCAACCAACCGCTACTGCATAAGTATGTACATCAAAAGGTTCTCCAGCATCGTGTATGCTCAACTTTGATCCAGTTTCTACGGGTGTAGAGATTGGTTTACAATTTCGTATACCAAACTTGTCCAAAATTTTATGCAAATATTTTGCCTGCAACATGTATATGCCATCTTCTAATTGCACAAACTGAATACCCAAGTAATAATGTAGCAAACCAAGATCAGACATCTCAAAGGTTTTTCTCAAAGCATCTTTAAACGGTTCAATTTCATTTGCATTATTGCCTGTAAGAAGCATATCATCCACATAAAGTGTTAGCATAATGAGAACTCCATCTCTCTTTTTAACATACAAAGTACTTTCTGTTGGACTATTCTGAAATCCCTGGCCAATCAAATAAGTATGTATCTTCTCATACCATGCTCTTGGAGCCTGTTTGAGACCATACAAAGATTTACGCAATCTACATACCTTTTGCTCTTGACCTTTTACAACAAAACCACTTGGTTGACTTACATAAACTTCTTCCTGCAAATCACCATTCAAAAAAGCAGTTTTGATATCCAACTGATGCACTTTCCAACCATGATGAGCAGCAATTGCAACTAGTGATCTAACTGTGGATGCACGAGAAGTAGGAGCAAAGGTTTCATCATAATCTATGTCTTTCTGTTGCGCATAGCCTTTTGCCACAAGCCTTGCTTTGTACCTGTCAATAGTACCATCTTGTTTCCTTTTTACCTTAAAAACCCACTTTGTACCAATAGGCTTTTTACCTGTAGGCAAGTCCACTAGATCCCATGTATGATTCTTATGAATAGAATCAATTTCTTGCTGCATAGCATCTTTCCACTGAACACACTCTAAAGCTTGTTCAAATGAATCAGGCTCATCTGCATCACAAAGAGTGCTAAAGCAAGCCAAATCTACTTGCTCTCTGGCAAAAGTAGTACCAGCACGTGTTTTTCGTGGCAACGGTGCATCCAACTTGCTATCCTGCAAAGTTTTTTGAACCCATTTAGGCAAGGTTCTTTCTTCCCTGAGAACTTCTTTCTCTTCACACACAATTTCCTCTACATCATGAGGTGTCACATGTTGATCAAAAGATTGATCAAGATTATCAACCTGTTGTGATTCTTGATTCTCCACAAAAGAAGGAAGCAAACCTTCAAATACATCATGTGTTTGCATATGAGGTACATCAAAAGCAACCATAGGTTGAGTAGTAGTTTCTGCAAAAATTACATCACGACTTTCAAAAATCTTGTTTGTAGCAGAATTATAAAGTCTATAACCTTTACTTCCACTACTGTACCCCACAAATATACATTTGATTGCCTTATCATCAAGCTTCCCACATAACTGCTGAGGGATGTGAGCATAAGCAAGACAACCAAAAACACGAAGATAACTGAATGAAGGTTTTCTGTCATACCAAGCTTCATATGGAGTAATGGTCTTCAAGGCACGAGTAGGACACCTGTTGAAAACATGTGCTGCACAAGCAACTGCATCCATCCATAGCTTATGAGGCAAACTCTTAGCCTTGAGCATACATCTAGCCGTCTCCATTAAAGACCTGTTCTTCCTTTCTGCAACACCATTCTGTTGTGGTGTGTATGGCATAGTGCATTGGTGTTTAATGCCTTTCTTTCCCAAAAAATCCTTAAATGCACCTGGCATGTATTCACCTCCTCGATCGGTACGAAGAGTCTGTACTTTGCAACCTGTTTCATTTTCAACCATGGCGACATAATGTTGAAAAACTGCAAACACATCTGACTTTGCTTTGAGTGGATACACCCAACAAAACCTAGAAAATTCATCAATGAAGGTCACAAAATAAAGGCTGTTTCCTATAGATGGCATCCTCATAGGACCACATACATCACTGTGTACGAGCTGCAACTTTCGTGTCCCTCTAACTGAACCATCCTACGAAAATGCAAATCTATGCATCTTTCCAAGAACGCAACCTTCACATACATGTCTTGGTGGCATCTCCAATAAAGACAAATCATGCACCATATTATGACGTTGTAAAGTCATCAAACTGCCATAACCAACATGCCCAAATCTAGCATGCCACAACTCAGCATCCTGCATGGCCTGAGTCTTTGTTTCTGCAATACATACCTAAATTTTCTTTTCATAACGATCTAGCACAAATAGTCCATTTTCCAGCGTACCTGTAGTGATACTCGTACAACACATCTATCATCCTCAAAAATGACCCGAAGACCATTTTTTGCAAGAGAGGATACAAACAACAAATTCTTCTTGATCCCTGGAACATATAAGACATCTGGCAAGAATAAATCTGAACCATCTGAAATGGTAATCAAAATCTTACCAACGCCTTTGATTGGATAAGAAGCATTATTTGAACATGTCACCTTCTTTCCTGCTGGAGCTGCATCCAATGAACAAAACAAATCCTTCCTTGAAGTAATATGCCTGGATGCACCACTATCAAAGTACCAAATCATTTGTGTCTCGTCAACACTGTAAGCAGAAAAATCTGAACATACTACGAAAGCATAAGAATCCTGCACAAATTTTGCAGACTTTGATGAGCTTTGTTGAGGAGCATAGTATCCTTGACAACATCCTCATTTTTTGGGAGGAAACTGTCCTTGCTCACCTTCAAGGAGAGGATCTTGTGGTGCTCCATCTCAACTTTAAGAAGTCCCACGATAGAGCTGACTAGGGATTCCTCTATAGAGCACTCTAGGCAGGATGGGTTTTCTAGCAGATGCATGGATCATAGGGGTTCATGCCCTTTATATTTGTACTCATAGTCGGGTGTTGTTGGTTGAGGGTCAGGGAGAGCACTTCATGCTTACATGCTCAATATGGTAGGGCTACCCTCTTGCCCCTTTCTTGTTTCTTTTCTCTGCAGAGGCGATGATAATTTTTTTTCCTTCATACGAGATTGGTTTGCATGGCCTACAATCACCCATTAGGGGAGAGGAGATCTTGAATGCTAAGTTTTTTGATGACTCGGGAATGTTTTTGGAGGACTTTGGTGTGAGTAGTCAATGGAGGAGTTCTGTTGTGTGTTGGGAGCTTTGATCAAGTCAAGAAAGACAACATGCCTCTTTGGGTTTGTGATGCTCCCATGCCTGAGTGGTCGCCTAGAAAGGGCTTTGGTTGGATCCCTCCAAGCACACCATTTTGTTATTTGGTTTGCAAAATTGGCGTGTATTTATCTAAGTCCTGCTTGGTAAGCCTCCAAGGCTGCATTGATTGGTTCAAAAATTTTGTCTACCAAAATTGATCCTCTCGATTTCACCGTGGTTTCCTTGATTTCACTTCCAGTTTCTTTCACTTTTTCTTGGAATAATTTCTTGGCTTTCTCCTTGATTTTAGCCTTTGTTTCTGTTTTCTCATATCATATCTTTGGCTTCTTCTTCTTTTGATCTTTTGAGAGGAAATTTTAGTATTCTCCAAATCATCAGAGGAGTTATATTTTTTTTTTCTTAGCCCGGGCTCTAGTGATTACCTTGATTGGAACAATAGGTTCACTCTCCAATGAGCTACTAGGTATCACTCGGACTACATTCACTACTGCTTTACCCTTATTCAAAGGATTTTTTGGACAATCTTTAGGGAAGCATCCTCCCTTTTTGCAACATTGTATACAAAAAGCTTCAACTAGCTTAATGTTCTTGTCCATCTTTGGGCATTCATTTTTCTAATGATCATCTGAACCACAATTATGGCAGTTTCCAGTACTTGGCTTAATCATGGGTCTTACGGTAGGAGGTCTAATACCTTGATTAGCTACATAGTACATAGGTGTAAGCTTTGGTGTAGTATAAGTCACAGGTTCTTCCATTGGTGGTGGATGTCAATTATACCACTCTCCTTCTACCATTATTGTAGATGGACTAGGCTCAACATAGGGTGTAGCAAGCACTGGTGCTTGTTCATCTATGACTCCCTCTGAATGCGTGTAATTTTTGCAGGCACTACAATATGTCCAGGATATGGATGTTGTTGACCCAACACGGGCTGAGGTCTTTCCATACCCATGTTGTTGACCCAACACAGGTTGAGGTCTTTCCATATCCATCGGTGGTCTTTGAGCTGGGACCATAATACGCTGATATCGGTACATGGGTTGTCCTTGTGGCCTCATAACACATATCGAACATTTCCATCATACTTTGGTCGGTAATAGCACTCATTGGTATCATGGTTGGTCCATTTATCCTCGATTGCATACCATTTTTGCGGCCTAATTGGTTGTCCCTGTTGAAGTATCCCTTGCCTTGGTCCCCTCATAAGTGCTTTTTGCATGTTATTCATCATTTTATTCATCCTTTTGAGCATGTCTTCTATGGCTATGAGCGATGCTGCAATAGTCATTTCCACTTGTGCTGGTTTGGTGGATGCTGTTTTCTCACTTTGATTATCCTTAGGGACATCTTCTTCATTGAAAATATCACAATTGTCTCCCAAGTCAATGGCATCCGATACACACTCTTCTAGGTTCATATGCTTCTTGCTATACAATATAGCATGAAGTTATTTGTTTAGAAGTCCTTTCTAAAAACAATGATACTAATCTTTCTTCCGCAGGTATTTCTAGTTCTGGGCATCTTGCAATATATTGCTTCATTCTAGTTGCACAATCCCTAACAGACTCACCTTGTTTGTGTCTGAAGCTATAGATTTGAGCTACAGTATTATGTTTGATCTCCATTTTGGAACATGCGGCTACAAATCCTTGAGCTAATGTATTTAAGTCCATGATTGACCTTGGTGGAATGTTTTGGAACCATGTCAGTGCTTTTCCTTTTAATATCATTTCAAATCCCTCAAATTGAGTATGGAAATCAAATATGTATTTTGCTCTTAGCACTTGCTTAAAGCTTGCGAAGTGGTCATATGGATCCCCAAATCCACTGTATTTTTTGACCCATTTTTAAAAATTAGCTGACCTGACACGGTTATTTGGTTCAACTCCCGATCTTCTGGCAATTGGTTGTGTCCCGAGTCCTTAAACCAATCTGTGGGAAATAGTGACTCATGTAGCCCTCGACTGGCTTTAGTGTCACACGGTTTTCTTTGTGATGAGGTAGGTTCGGGTTTTCTTACATTGCTCCTAAAATATCTCTTGTGGAGTTCCTCTCTTGGAATAGTTTTTGGTCCTTGGCCCAATATCCAATCTCTTATGGAGTATCCTTGGTATGTGGTTTGTTCCACCTCCTCAGAACTCATCATAACAAAGTTATCGTTATAAGAATCCCTAAATAGGTAGGTTGGTAGATCTGCTGAACCCTTGTCTTTGATTTTGAAGATATAGATGATCTTCATGGGTGTTAACTATTTTGATTTGGCATGAGAAGCTGCAGAAGATTTTTGACGTTTCTATCCTCCCAACAATCGACTTTGATCCTAGGATTATTTGTGCTAAGCCATTTCAAAGTTTCAAATCAATTTGATCGTATCCCTCAAATTCTAAAGTTGGTGGTCCTTCTTTTGCTACCATACCTCGAATTATGGTATTTACTTCTAACCCCCATTTGTCTATCACATCAGGGTTTTCAACTTGTAAATATTGAGTTTCGTTTTTATCCATATACATTTTCCCTTGTTTGTTTGCCCTAATTTCCTCTTCAAACTCTATGTCATGGTCATCAATGCGAATGGCATACTCTTCATTAAGATCCAGGTAAACCTGAGCTCTGTAGACATGTAGTAGTGTTAGTGTGTATACGCGCTTCACCAGGGGCACTTTTCTCCCACTGGGTTTTTCCCCCTGGACACTTGGTGTGAAAGGACACCTTATCTCTTAGGGTTTCATATAAGCTTTGTAGCTCTGAGTTTGTATACATTATTATTCTAATACAGAGAGACAAACTACAGAGATCTCGTACACAAGCTCTGTGTCTTCTCCTTCTCCATCTTCTTCCTACTCTGAGTTGCTGTCTTCCTTATGTTTCCTGTTTCATCATCTTCAACAATTGGTATCAGAGCAAGGTGATTTCCAGAGCCTCTACTTGCGTTTTCGCGTCCGCGCGCGCAATTGCAGTTTTCAGGCAGTTTTCGGAAAATTTGCTCGTGGGAGCATCCTCGACGTTCCGGGAGTATTCTGAGTAAGCGACCTGGGGATTTACCCCCCTTTCGAAGCCGTTCGAGCCCTCAGAATTTTGTTCTGAGCAGCGTAGCAGAATTTACTTTTCGGAGGCGTTTAGATCAAGAGGGTGTGCTTTTTGACAGATTTTCTTCAGATAAACAGTTCTTTTGGGAAGCAGCTTGTCTTAGCTTTGTGCTGAGATTTTGTGTAGAGTTTTGCTTGGATTGGAGAGGAGATTTGTGAATCTCTTGGAGGTTCTTTTGCTCTCTTGTGTGCATCTATAGTATGGCTCAATCTACGGTGAAAGAGATTTTTGGTGCGTTTACATCCGAAGACAAATTGGATGGTACCAACTATTCTCTTTGGTCTTTTATGGCCAAAAATGTTTTGGTTGGTAAAGGATTGTGGGATTATGTATCTGGAGATGAAGTTCGTCCAGGTAGCATTGCACCTGCCACGCCTGGTCGTGGTGCAGCTGTTGGTGCAGGACCCTCACAAGTCACTCCAGAGCAAAAGAGATGGGATACTAAAGATGCACAGGCTATGGCTGTGATTGCCTTAACCATAAAGAGGACAATCACACCACATATCAGATCTTGCAGAACTTCTGAGGATGCTTGGAACACTCTGCAAGCTATGTTTGGAGGAAGAAACGTTGCCAGAATAGAGTTTTTGAAGAAACAACTTGACAAAATACAGATGGACGAAGGTGACGATATTGTCGAGCATCTTACAAAAATCAGGGATCTTAAAGAGCAATTGCTTAGCATTGATGAAGTGATTCCAGAGAAGGACTTGGTTTCCAAAACACTCAATTCACTACCACCATCTTATTTGACTTTTCAGACTTCTTTGACTCTGTCTTTGCGAGCTAATCCTGACCCTCTTCATTTTGAAGAGTTAGTGGCTTTGCTATTGCAGGAGGATCAATCACGTAAGAACAAGTCTTTACAGGTGGATGGTATGGATCATGCTCTTGTTGTACAGAACAAAAACAGGGGTAAAGAGAGTGCTCATCACTCCAAGTCTAGTGCAGGACAATCTTCAGAGAAGTCTAAAGGTGATTCCGACAAGTCCAAGAAGAAAGGTAAATGTCACTACTGCAAGAAACCTGGTCACTACATTAGTGAGTGTAAAAAGCGAATTGCTAAAGAAAAGAAGAAAGAGTCAAGTTTGGTTGTTTCATCTTCTGGTGATTCTTCTACAGCTAAAGAAGAGTCTGCAAACTTTGTGCAGGATTCTTATGCTTTTGTAGTATGTTCAGATTTTTCTGCTTACAGTGTTGACAAGACACAAATGATTTGGTACTTTGATAGTGGTGCATCCAGGCATATTACTTCAAGGAAGGATTTGTTTTGTTCATTGGATGCAGCTCCAGCAGGAAAGAAGGTGACATGTGCAAATAATGCTTCTTATCCAATCAAAAGCGTTGGTAAGATTTTGATTACCATTTCAGATGGTTCAGATTTATGCTTGCCAGATGTCTTATATGTTCCAGGGATCAAGAAGAATTTGTTGTCTGTATCCTCTCTTGCAAAAAATGGTCTTCGGGTCATTTTTGAGGATGACAGATGTGTTGTACGAGATCGAGAGAATGGTTATTCTCTTATCACTACAGGTACGCTGGACAATGGACTATTTGTGCTAGATCGTTATGAAAAGCAGATTCAGGTATGTATTGCAGAAACAAAGACTCAGGCCATGCAGGATGCTGAGTTGTGGCATGCTAGATTTGGGCATGTTGGTTATGGTAGTTTGATGACTTTACAACGTCATAATATGGTGCATGATTTGTCTTTATTGGAGATGCCACCAAGACATGTATGTGAAGGTTGCGTTCTTGGAAAGATGCACAGATTTGCATTTTCGTAGGATGGTTCAGTTAGAGCGACAAGAAAGTTGCAGCTTGTACACAGTGATGTATGTGGTCCTATGAGGACGCCATCTATAGGAAACAGCCTTTATTTTGTGACCTTCATTGATGAATTTTCTAGGTTTTGTTGGGTGTATCCACTCAAAGCAAAGTCAGATGTGTTTGCAGTTTTTCAACATTATGTCTCCATGGTTGAAAATGAAACAGGTTGCAAAGTACAGACTCTTCGTACCGATCGAGGAGGTGAATACATGTCAGGTGCATTTAAGGATTTTTTGGGAAAGAAAGGCATTAAACACCAATGCACTATGCCATACACACCACAACAGAATGGTGTTGCAGAAAGGAAGAACATGTCTTTAATGGAGACGGCTAGATGTATGCTCAAGGCTAAGAGTTTGCCTCATAAGCTATGGATGGAGGCAGTTGCTTGTGCAGCACATGTTTTGAACAGGTGTCCTACTCGTGCCTTGAAGACCATTACTGCATATGAAGCTTGGTATGACAAAAAACCTTCAGTCAGTTATCTTCGTGTTTTTGGTTGTCTTGCTTATGCTCACATCCCTCAGCAGTTACGTGGGAAGCTTGATGATAAGGCAATCAAATGTATATTTGTGGGGTACAGTAGTGGAAGTAAAGGTTATAGACTTTACAGTCCTGCTACAAACAAGATTTTTGAAAGTCGTGATGTAATTTTTGCAGAAACTACTGCTCAACCTATGGTTGCTTTTGATGTACCGCATATGCAGACACATGATGTATTTGAAGGTTTGCTTCCTTCTTTTGTGGAGAATCAAGAATCACAACAGGTTGATAATCTTGATCAATCTTTTGATCAGCATGTGACACCTCATGATGTAGAGGAAATTGTGTGTGAAGAGCAAGAAGTTCTCAGGGAAGAAAGAACCTTGCCTAAATGGGTTCAGAAAACTTTGCAGGATAGCAAGTTGGATGCATCGTTGCCACGAAAAACACGTGCTGGTACTACTTTTGCCAGAGAGCAAGTAGATTTGGCTTGCTTTAGCACTCTTTGTGATGCAGATGAGCCTGATTCATTTGAACAAGCTTTAGAGTGTGTTCAGTGGAAAGATGCTATGCAGCAAGAAATTGATTCTATTCATAAGAATCATACATGGGATCTAGTGGACTTGCCTACAGGTAAAAAGCCTATTGGTACAAAGTGGGTTTTTAAGGTAAAAAGGAAACAAGATGGTACTGTTGACAGGTACAAAGCAAGGCTTGTGGCAAAAGGCTATGCGCAACAGAAAGGCATAGATTATGATGAAACCTTTGCTCCTACTTCTCGTGCGTCCACAATTAGATCACTAGTTGCAATTGCTGCTCATCATGGTTGGAAAGTGCATCAGTTGGATATCAAAACTGCTTTTTTGAATGGTGATTTGCAGGAAGAAGTTTATGTAAGTCAACCAAGTGGTTTTGTTGTAAAAGGTCAAGAGAAAAAGGTATGTAGATTGCGTAAAGCTTTGTATGGTCTCAAACAGGCTCCAAGAGCATGGTATGAGAAGATACATACTTATTTGATTGGCCGGGGATTTCAGAATAGTCCAACAGAAAGTACTTTGTATGTCAAAAAGAGAGATGGAGTTCTCATTATGCTAACACTTTATGTGGATGATATGCTTCTTACAGGCAATAATGCAAATGAAATTGAAGCGTTTAAAGATGCTTTGAGAAAAACCTTTGAGATGTCTGATCTTGGTTTGCTACATTATTACTTGGGTATTCAGTTTGTGCAATCAGAGGATGGCATATACATGTTGCAGGCAAAATATTTGCATAAAATTTTGGACAAGTTTGGTATGCAAAATTGTAAGCCAATCTCTACACCCGTAGCAACTGGATCAAAGTTGAGCATGCATGATGCTGGAGAAACTTTTGATGTACATACTTATGCAGCAGCGGTTGGTTGCTTGATATATTTGGCAGGCAACACTCGTCCAGACATTCAATTTGGGGTTTCACAAGCAAGCAGATTTATGCACAGCCCAGGTATGCATCATTGGCAGGCTATGAAGCGCATACTTCGTTACCTTTCAGGTACCCCTAATCTTGCCATGTTCTTTCCAAGGGGGGATATGTATGGAAAGCACAGTTCTATGCAGCTTCTTGGTTACAGCGATTCAGATTGGGCTGGTGATTTTGACACACGACATTCCACAAGTGGCAATTGTTTTTTCTTGGGAAATGCATGTATATCTTGGCTAAGAAAGAAGCAACCCACAGTGGCTACATCAACTTGTGAAGCTGAGTACAGGGCAGCTTTCACGGCAATAGTTGATTGTGTATGGATACGCAGGTTATTGGCAGATCTTTGTGAGTGTCAACAGGCACCCACTACCATTTTCACTGACAGTCAGAGTGCTATGGCAGTTGCAAGGAATCCAGTATTTCATGCAAGAACAAAGCACATAGAGGTTCACTACCACTATGTCAGGGAAAGGCTACATGCAGGGGAGATCACACTAACTTACTGCCCTACATAGGATAACATTGCAGATCTATTTACGAAGGCGTTATCACGAGAAAAGTTTGAAGCTTTCCGAAAAGCTTTGGGCTTACTCTCATACACATGATGATCTGCTACCTTGTACGGATTCACACTATCACTACAGGGGGGATTTGTAGACATGTAGTAGTGTTAGTGTGTATACGCGCTTCACCAGGGGCACTTTTCTCCCACTGGGTTTTTCCCCCTGGACACTTGGTGTGAAAGGACACCTTATCTCTTAGGGTTTCATATAAGCTTTGTAGCTCTGAGTTTGTATACATTATTATTCCAATACAGAGAGACAGACTACAGAGATCTCGTACACAAGCTCTGTGTCTTCTCCTTCGCCATCTTCTTCCTACTCTGAGTTGCTGTCTTCCTTATGTTTCCTGTTTCATCATCTTCAACAAGCTCCATGGCCATTAGTCTTATAAAAGGTGAGTATGTGCTTATACCGCACTGTCGTTCCGGTTCCTGAATGAGTCTAATAGGAAAACATTTCAGATGTTGATTTTGAACAAGTGTCTGAGACTTCTTCAAAGATAGTGTCCAAGTGATTGCCTTGATTCACACTCTCTTCGTTGGATACCCTACTAGCGGTCTCTCCAAATATGCCTTGATTTGCTAGTATACGACCAGATCTAAAGTTCATATAGACTTGTGAAGCCCTAGATAGAGTACTTACCATCGGATTGACTTGTTATCAGTTTCTTCCACTTGACTTGATTGCAACTCCCATCAAGCTCTCAATTCCTTGTTTGCAACCTAATTCTTGTATCAATTTTAATCAAGTTAGCTATTCTTTCACAAAGATTGTACAATTTTTGCTAACTGTTGTGACTAGTCTATGTGTATCACTTCAATTTGAGCTAAGTGAGTCAGCAACCAATTGAGACTTTTAGATTCTACTTTTGCAACTTACCAAAGGACTAATTTGCAAGACACATGGACCTTATGTGATTTGCCTCTTATTTATGGACTCATTTTTTGTTTAATTATGTCATAAAATTCATGAGATAATTAGTAATTTATTTAATTTACTTACATAAAATAGGATTGGTGTAATCTTATCAAGATTTACCCTTTTTAGATTACATTAAAGAGCAAATGTAGATAATTCTTTTTTGAAAGTTTACTTTATTTGTGTGTGAGTGAGTTTTGGAGTCCTTCATGCCTTCTTGATTCAATCACTAGCTATTCCAAGAGTCATTTACCTAACTAATCATGGATTCACAGTCACAAGGTTCTCAAAAGCACAGTAGACAGTACAATGATCCCATCCACAAAGTTGGAAAGTGGAAGAGATTACTCTCATGGAAGAAAACAGATAGAAATCTTGGGAGTGCAAGCAATGCTTGAGAGGAAGACTATGTATGGATGTACAATCACCATTTTTTTGCCATAGGGTTTGCTAAGAGCCCTATGGAAAAATATTGGTGTTTGCATAATCCCCGACCAATGAGACGGTAAATAATGGCCATGCAACTTTGAAAAGAGTGAATAATCCAAAGTACCACTCACATAGCACAAAGTGCACCTCACTGCATCCAAGTGTGATTTCCTAGGAGACTGTATAAACTAGCTCAACAATCCAGCTGTGTAGCTCAAGTCTAGACGTGAGATAGTCAAGTAGATCAAGCTGCCCACAATCTACTTGTACATGCTATCATTATCAAGCACTTAACATGCATCATTTCCCAATTTCAAATTCTAATCTAAGGGCATTGAAATTGGCTTACAATCAGTCATAGCATACTTTTTCAACATATCTAAAGCATATTGCCTTTGTGACAGCCATACAACTTCTTTCGTGCGAGTAATTTCAATGCCCAAGAAATACCACAAGGCTCCTTGGTCTTTCATGTCAAACTCCTGCATAAGGAGAGCTTGCATGCCCTCTAATTTAGCCACATTATCACCTCCAACAATCAAATCATCCACATATATACATATTGCCACAATTCCTATCTCATTCTTCCACACATACAATGAATAGTCTTCATCAGACATCTCAAAGCCCAATGAAACGAGGAATGCCACAATCCTCTCATACCAAGCTCTAGGTGCTTGCTTCAGCCCATACAATGCTTTGTAACCTACATACAAGGTCATGTAGTCTCATATTTGCATACCCTTATGGCTGCTCCATATACACAGTTTCCTCCAAGTCTCCATTCAAAAATGTACTCGTTACATCCATTTGTTTCAACACCCATTTTAATGCGACAGCCACTAGAATAAACACATGAATTTTAGCCACCTTAGCTACGGGGCAGAACGTCTTTTCATAATCAATCCCATAAGTCTGTGCATAACCTTTGGCCACAAGTCTAGCCTTGTACATGCTCACACTACTATCATCATTATGCCTTATTTTGTAAACCCAATTACATCCAATTGCCTTCTTCTTAGCCTTTGGTAATGGAACCAATTCCCATGGTCCATTTTCATCAAGTGCAGCCATCTAATCATCCATAGCTTGCTGCCATTTTTCATACTTGACAACATCCTCAAAACATGTGGGTTCTACTTCCTCTGTAATCTTTGTTGTCATAATTCAATCTCTACACAAGATTTCTTGCTCTTTTTAATATGTGTGGTCCAAGATCACTTCCTGAATCTCTATTCCCTGCTTGCATTCTCACTACAACACTAAATGAAGATATCGACGCGTCTATATCGACGGCCATGCCTTTCCACGCGTATATCGACGACATTAGCGGGCGTCGCTATACGCGTCGCAATGTGCATCGATATACGTGTGGAAAAGCTTTGTTTGCCACGCGTATAGCGATGCTTATATCGACGCGAAAAAAATTGGGGGAAAAAAGCGAAACCCGTGCGCAGGGGCCATTTTCGCCTGCTCGGGTCTTGGCGGAAACCTGCTGCGTAGGTATTATGTCCATCTCCACCCTCCCCAACCCCTCTCTCTCTCTCTACATCGT
The DNA here is from genome assembly GCF_014529385.1 of Adiantum capillus-veneris. Lineage (NCBI taxonomy): Eukaryota > Viridiplantae > Streptophyta > Polypodiopsida > Polypodiales > Pteridaceae > Adiantum > Adiantum capillus-veneris. The sequence goes on from NC_140957.1 coordinate 30,229,004, forward strand.
GTGTGTGTGTGTGTAGGAAAGAGAGAGAGAGAGAGAGAGAGAGAGAGAGAGAGAGAGAGAGAGAGAGAGAGAGAGAGAGAGAGAGAGAGAGCGGTGTGTGTGTGTGTAGGAGAGAGAGAGAGAGAGGTGTGTGTAGGAAATAGAGAGAGAGAGCGGTGTGTGTGGTGTAGGAAAGAGAGAGAGAGAGAGGTGTGTGTGCGTAGGAGAGAGAGAGAGAGAGAGAGAGAGAGAGAGAGAGAGAGAGAGAGAGAGAGAGAGAAAGAAATGTGTGTGTGTGTGTAGGAGAGAGAGAGAGAGAGAGAAATGTGTGTGTGTGTGTAGGTAATCAAAGAGAGAGAGATCAAGAGAGAATTAATGTATGCTTAGGAAATTAAAACTAAAGAAAAAAAAATTAAAGAGAGAAATGAAATGAAATGTTATATTAACGTCTTCGAAAGGCCAAAGTGACCTATGAGACATGAGACAAGAAAGTTACAATGTGATGGATCTGATACAAAGTCAGAGTAAGAAGATGACAAAATAAAATATTATGGAATCCTAAACTGCTGGGTGTGGACTAAACGGCTAAACGAGGTAGTTGGGATAGGTAGATCTCCTCCATGGTCAGTACTCTGACCGGACGTTGTGCATGTCGAGCCAAAGTGACCTAGCTAGATCCTCTGATGCAGCCTCTGTCGATGTTGTGTAGTCCTTCGCAGTCGTGGGTGTCTAGATCTCCCTAGATCAGTCGCTCGTTCGATCATTAGAGAGATAGGGAAGTAGAGAGCAAGAGAGAGAGAGAGAGGTAAGTAGAGAGAGAGAGAGAGAGAGAGAGAGAGAGAGAGAGAGAGAGAGAGAGAGAGAGAGAGAGAGAGAGAGAGAGAGAGAGAGAGAGAGAGAGAGAGATAGGGAAGTGGAGCTCCAAGAGTTATGGCAGAGAAATAGGAAAATAGAGAAATAGAGAGAGATAGGAAAATAGAGAGAGAGAGAGAGAGAGAGAGAGAGAGAGAGAGAGAGAGAGAGAGAGAGAAAGAGAGATAGCGAGAGCAAGATCGAGAGAGAAAGAGAGATAGCGAGAGCGAGATCGAGAGAGAAAGAACGAGAGATAGGGTACGTAGACAGAGAAGAAACTATGGAACTAAAAGAGGCAAAGGGGTTTTGCCTGCTGCATGCATTGCCATGTACACCTGGGAGTGCACGTATGTGTCTACCCATATAGGATTTGACCAATAAAGACGAGATTTTGACCCGGTGGTCCTGATCTCCATACACCTCTGGACCGAGGTGTACGGAGATTGGGCAAGACTAGAGAATGCGAGGTAGTTTACATTGTGAGGAGTATATATATATATATATATATATATATATATATATATATATATATTAAAACAACATTCATAATCATTGTAGATGGCAACGTCATCAACTAACATGGAGGAAAAGATTGCATGCTCGTGCACGCTCTGCAAGTATCAAATCCTGCGCAAGCGTAGGATATGTAATGAGCATGTGCACAAGTACGGAGAGTTTGCTAGAGAAATCGTACAGAATCTGCGATACGACTCCTATGGAACGGGCATTGATTTCTGCGACATAGCACAAGTAGGATATGTAATGAGCATGTGCACAAGTACGGAGAGTTTGCTAGAGAAATCGTACAGAATCTGCGATACGACTCCTACGGAACGGGCATTGATTTCTGCGACATAGCACCTACATCTAAGAGAGAGAGAAAAAAGATTATGCGTGAAGGTCCGACCAATATAGAGCCATGGATGGAAGCAAAAAAGGGCTTACAGACACAAGACGACAGCATGGAGGAGATGCTGGATGCCTTCTTCCAGACAAGCGAGGAGAACGCGAACGAAGCAGCATCAGAAGCCGTGCTCCTACCTCCTGAAGACATGTTGAGGACATTGGCACGCCAACCAATCTATGAAGGTGCCAAAATATCTGTGCTTTGTACTTGTCTGGCGTTTTTGAATCTTGAGTCAGTGTACGGGTGGTCAGATGCAAGCGTCACTGCTTTGTTTAGGTACGTAATTTACAAAAGAGATTTTCCGATTGCAACGGTGACGTGCTCAGAGAGCTTTTTAATTTAATGTGGCTTAAACAGGTTATTGCGGGAGCAACTTTTCCCAGCTGGCAATGAAATGCCCCCCTCCAGGCCAGACGCAAAGCAACTTCCGACCTCAATTGGCTTGGACTAAAACAAGATTCATGCATGTCCAAATGATTGCATTCTTTTTCGCAATGAATTCGCAGATTGTCTGTCGTGTCCTAAGTGCGGAGCAATGCGCTACAAACAAGATGCAGTTGGCGAGACAGTGCCAACTAAAGTGTTGCGGCATTTCCCTATTATTCCTAGGATAAAAAGCATGTTTCGTTGTGGTTCCATTGCAAAGTTGATGCGGTGGCATTCTATGAATAGATCCACTGACGCAACATTTAGGGTGCCTGCTGATTCGAAGGCTTGGAGGCACATTGAAGATACCTGGCCACATTTTAAGAGTGAACCACGCAATTTGCGTTTGGGCATGGCAATGGATGGAGTCAATCCATTTGGCTTGAGAAGCTCGTCATGGAGCACTTGGCCTGTGTGCCTTATCAATTACAACCTCCCGCCGTGGCTTGCTATCAAGAAGGGTCATTTGATTTTAAGCTTGATTGTACCTGGTAAGTTCAAGGCAAAAAACATGGATGTTTATCTAGCTCCACTAGTTGACGAGCTCCAAGAGTTATGGCATGGGATCGACATAGCAGATGCGGTTGAACTAGTAGGACAACAGCATGCAAGGATCCATGGACTTCTTATGTGGACTATGCATGATTGGCCAGGATACGAAGAAGCTTCTGGTAATGGTTATTGATTTACAAAATTCTCGCTATTCGCAAGACCTTTGCCTTGGCCTGATTCATGCTTTGATATATGCAGGACTAACAACTTCGGGATACAATGCATGTCCAATTTGCGGGCAGTCTTTGGATGTGTGCTATTCTACCTCTCTTCGAAAGACAATTTATCAAGGCCATCCAGATGGCCATCACTTGCGCAAAGGCCAGCTTGGTCGCGTCGAATGTCGTCCTATGCATGTACAAGAGTGGCGTCGCCGATGGGAGCAACATGAGGGGCAACCTGTTCCAGGAACGAAACATTTGTCCATTCTCCATACGTTGCCGTACTGGGGTGATCTACTAATTAACCATTTGCTGGATCCAATGCATATATTCAAGAATGTGGGAGAGCTCCTCTGGAAGACAATCATGGGAATGAAAGACAATCGAGCTTCACGAGACAATCAAGCTTCCCACACGAGACGTGGCTGCAGCTCAGGGAGGATGAGCGGACAGCGGCCACGTGGTTCAGACAGCAGCGTGAGGCCGCGTAGGTACGACAGATGACTAGGGGGACATCTCATCTTGGCAGCGGAGGCTTCGACACCTTTCGCTATGAGTTTGTGAGTTTCTAATCCAATCTTAACTATGGTGTTTTTAAAAACGCGATGAATCATGTATTCTTATTACTTTGATTTTTGTATAAACGCAGAATCTTGCGATGCATCGAGCTCCATCACATGAGGAGGAGTCAGATGGATATCGCAGAGGTATCTATGAAGTACTGAATGATCTTGAAGCTTCAAGAGAGCCTGTAGACTGGGAGGCCTTACAGTCTCGCTGATCGCTTGAGGTGAGACGTTAATATGTGTGAGTTGATTTAATTAAGTCAGTATATGTGAAGTAATATCAATACTAATTTTGTGAGTTGTCCTATGTGCAGGTTGCGACGCCTAGTCATTAGTGGACCAGATTTCATCTATATGCTTTGTGAGACACAGACACGCTTCTGTGTCTCTTTTTTGTACAAACAGTTAGTGTTCAGACAGTTATTGTTTCCCTTATGGTTATGATTATTGTCATTGTCATTGTATAGACAGTTATTGTTTCTCTTTCTGGTTATGTTTATGGTTATTGTTAATTTTGTTTATGGTTATGGTTATCTGCATTATGGTTTTGATCAAAGTGGTTATAGCCGGTTATGGTTTAAAGTTATGGTTATGGTTCGTTATGGTTATGCTTTTAAGTTATGGTTATGGTTATGGTTCGTTATCGTTATGCTTTTAAGTTATGGCTATGCTTTTCAGTTGGTACGGTTGTCTTTCATTGGCCTTAAATTTCATGTGAGATCCTACATGGATAGCATGTAGGAGGCGTATACATGATATGTTTTTTTTTTAAAAAGTTTATGTAAAAACAAAGGGAACTCTGCCGAAATTTCTGCGCACGGGAGCATGGTTGATATTTTGGTGCTGCTCGCTTTCTTGGGCAGAGGGCAGGAAGTCTGGCTGTGGCTGTGTCCATCTTTTAATTGGGCATAGGCCAGGCTACCTGCCCTCTGCCCAAGAAATTTTTTTTCCGCTATGGTCGTCGCTATGTGCGTCGCTATCCGTGTCGCTATATACATTTATACCAGCGTCACAAATAGCGAATGGTTTCACAGCGACGCGGATAGCGACGCTCCGCGTTGATATCTGCGTCGATAACACCTTTTTTTGTTGTAGTGTCTTCTTGCACCCGAGTCTTCACAGAGGGTATGCCAAACTCCTCATCCAAACTCTACTCAGAACCCCTATATTGCCATCATCATAACCAACACTCAAATTTGGCACCTTCAACTTTTTCCTTTCCTTTTCTTGATACATTTTAAGATTTTGCACGACTCACTCTTTCACATAACCTACCATTCATGGATTCTCACCATGACTTGTACTAGAGGATCCTTGTGGCCCACTCGAAACTTGTGATTGTGCACCTGTATTTTTTGCAGCCACATTCTCTCTTACATTAGTCCCAAAATCACCTTTTACATCAACATACCAACTTGAAATTTCATAAAAAACGGCATCTTGGCTCACCCTCACTTTACCCATGATAGGATTGTAACACTTGTACCCTTTCTGCTCAAGAGAATAGCCAACAAACACACATTTTTCTACTTTTGGATCAAGCTTACTTCGTAGCACATCCAACACATGCACATAATCAATACATCGGAACACTTTAAAGTTTGATATATCTGGTTTTCACCACTGAACTTTTTTTCAGGTGTCATATCATGTACTGCAGCAGTAGGGGTCGTGTACATAATGTAGACTGATGTAGCAATAGCCTCAACCCAATAACAATGAGGCATGTTCTTCTCATTCATCAATGATCTAGCCACTTCTGTAATATGCATGTTCTTTTGCTCAACAACACCATTTTGCAGTAAACCTACCTGAAAATTGTCTCTGAATTCCATGTTTTAGAAAACCATTGAAATCATTGGAGAAGTATTCTCCCCCTCCATCTCACCTCAGGCACTTTACATGTTTCCCATATTGTTTTTCAACCATAACTTTGAAATTTTGAAAATGCATAAACACCTCACTTTTTTGCTTCAAAAAGTAGACCCATACCTTCCTTGTATGGTTGTCAATGAAACTCACATATATCTACATCCACCCATAGATGTAGTCTTTTTTGAAACCCATACATTTGTATGCACTAAATCCAATGCATTTTTTCTTGCATGAATATCATGAGGAAAGGATGCTTTTGCCTACTTTCCAAATTGACAATCTTCACATAGTTTTTGTATTTTAGCAACTTGAAATGTAGGTGAACCTGTAACCATCTCTTAGCCTGTATCATTTTCAGCCTCTTCAAATTTACATGACCAATACATTTGTGTCAAGTCTCTTTATCTAGAACAACACTAGCACCTTGGGAAAACGTAGGGGCATTCACTTTGGGCACATTTACAGTCAAAGTAAACATTTTTTCCACTTTCTTTCCTTGTGCAACCAGCCTTCCATCGTTCTTATGCTCTTCAACAAAGAGACCATCGGAGTTAAACCCGACCTCTATTTTGTGCTCAACCATTTGCCCAATAGAAAGCAGGTTCTTTGTAATGATGGGTACATGCAGTACATGATCCAGGTACTTCTTTTTACCATATGTCATAGAAAATGGACCATTCTTTTAATGCATAATAGGATGTCCAATATCATCCTTAATTTCTACATAGCGAGGACTTTGTAAATTCTGCATTCCTTAAACCGTTCACTGTGGTTGGTCATGTGATTTGAAGCACCAGAATCCACATAGCAAACACTATCATTGGATTTTTCCACATTTTCATACATAGTATTCAACATGTGTTGCATCACAAATAGCCTCTCAAGCTCATTTGCATTCCTGCTCTAGTGGTTGCATAATTTTTTTGGTGCTGCCTATCTGGACAATCACGTTCAAAGTGACCATGTCTTGCATAGCCACAACATACTACATTTCTATACCACCTGTGTTTTGACCATGATTGTTGTTTTGTTATTGTATTTAGTGGTTGCCTCTTTCTCGGCCTCATCCACGACCTGTACCACATCCTCTTCCTCGTCCCTTTGTGGTTGAAAAGGAGCTATTGAAAATTGTTTCCACCCTACGTAGAGGAGTCTTTCTGAAGTTCCTTACCACAATCAATAAGGACACTAAATATATAAATGAGGGAATGTTCTCTCAAAGATGGATGCCAATTTTAAACTGTCTATACTCAAGATCCAAACCTTGCAGACAAAATTTTGCTTTATCATCATTATCAAATGTAACACCAATTGATGCAAGTGATTCACATATGTTCTTTATCTTCATCAAATAGTCATTGACGGACATGCTTTTCTTTTGAAAAACATTTAGCTCATTCTTCAATTGCAACTTCCTTTCCTTTGTGTTGGTCACATCCAATGACAACAAAGTGTTCCAAGTCTCCTTAGGAGATTCAACATCCAATATATGCCCAATCATTGTGTCATGCACACTAACAAAAATCCACTACATGACCTTTCAAGCTCCTTGGTTCCAATCTTTAAATGTCTTTATTTGTGTAGCACTCGCATGCTACTTTGGCACTAGTGGTGCTATCTCATGCTCTCCATCAATGTAGTCCCAATAATCTTTGCCCATAAGGAAATTGGTCATTCTAAACTTCCAAGGATGGAAGTCATTCTTTTCTAGTTTCTCACTGATAACCCGGTTAAGCCCATTATTGCTGGACGACATGTTTCCAATCCTTTACACAATCTTCGAGCACCTTGCTTGGGGGGTTCACTATGTGTAAAACTACCATATCACGTGCATTCAAAACATGTTTTTAAAACCCCTTATCTGTGGATTTTTTAAAGGAAAATAATGTTTCCTTTTCCTTTAAAATTTGTATTTTTTTTAAAAAAATTTAAATAACACTTTCCTTTTTTTTATATAAGTTTTAAGAACAATATAATGCCCAAAAACTATTTAAAGCAACCACCCAAGCAAAGAAAGACTTTGCAAAATATGAGTGAGCATTTGGATATATTGGATCTCAACTCAGAAATGTGTTTGTGGCCGGTTAGTGAAATGATGCTTAGATTCTAGTTTATTCTCTTCACATATGTAGATAGTGGTCTTGTATTTTTTACTCATGGCAATTATCCGATCAAGAACTATAAACATTGGACTTGTAAATCATTTTTTAAAAATAGTACAATCCATGGATTTAAATTGTATCTCTCTCACTTGTACACTCTCTCATTACTTACGGACCATGGTGCAAAGTGTTTCTATATGGTATGTGGTTTGTTGTACCAAATTTATATGGATTTATAGACACAAGATTCATAGGTGGATTTTTTGTATAGTGATGGACCATGGTGCAAAGTGCAAGCAATAAAATATGTGGTTTATTGTACAAATTTTATATCAAAAAACCATGGTGCAAAGTGATTCAATATAGTATGTAGTCTATTGTTGCAAAAATTGAAAACAATTTCTACACACAAAATCTCATATGAAACCTTTTGGTATAGTGATGGCCCATGGTGCAAAGAGATTCTACATAGTATGTGGTGTGTTGTGAAAATTTAAACCAATTTATAGACACACGATTCACAAATAAAAATGTAATCTTTGTTGTTGAAACTTAAACTTTTGTCGCTCATTGAAGACATTGTAAATGTGTTTCTGCTAGGTATGAATGAACGTGGGAAGTCCAAAAAAGCATAAGACCTCCTACATACACTTGCAAAAGCAACTAGCCCAAACAACCAAGCCAGAGTTGCTATGCGGACTAGTGAGTGGGCATTGGCCAATGGCAAGACATCAATAGATATGTCTATACACAGATGGTCAAGAAAGCATGGTCGATTGTGTCTGAGTTCTCCATCTGCAAGGGGCTGCTGCATCAACATGAACATGAAAGATTTTGCTCCAGTCAGGTGCTTGCAAAATTGGAGCAGAAATTAGTTGCTGCTTCAATTTACGAAAAGCCTGCTTGAATTCTTCTGTCCATTCAAACTTAGCAATGAGGGCGTACAACGACTTAGCTATCACAACATACATATATATGAAATGCCTGTAGTACCCACATGCCCCATAAATGCTTGCACTTCCTTCATTTTTGTTGGTCTCGGTAGTGCGGCAATCATTTGTACCTTTTTTGATTAGTGGAAATTCCGTTTTTGGACACAATGTGGCCCAAAATTTTACCTTGTCTTACTATGAAGACGGATTTTTTGGGGTTTAAGCAAATACGTTATGTTCTGCACTTTTCGAAGACTCTCCCTAGATGCGTTATGTGGTCACTTCTCCGTTGAGAATGAATACAAAGATCATCCATGTATATCTCTAGAAATTGTCGGATATATTCCTTGAATGCATGACTCATTAGTCTTTGGAAAGTAGTAGGGGCATTGGTCAAGCCAAAGGCATTACCCTGTATGCAAATATGCTCCACTCTGGTGCAAAAGGTGTCTTATGCTGATCTTCTAATTTAATTGTCAGCTGATTGTAGCCTGAGAGCCCATCCAGAAAACCATAGGCTTCTTTCCTTGCTACCCTCTCAAGAACATGATCCGTTATTGGCAGTGGATAATTGTCTCTAATGATGGCAACATTTACCTATTTGAGGTTTACACAGACACACAATTTGCCATTCTTTTTGGGTACTACTATAATAGGGGACACCCAATTGGTGTGTTCAATCTCATAGATAAACTCTGCATCCTTCAGTTTGTCTATCCCTTCCTTAATTTTCTTGGCAAAAGTCTCATTGTATGTGTAAGGACGTCGTCTGCCTGGTTTGGCATCACATTTAAAGGGTATCATGTGCTGATAGATCTCAGGATCTATCCCCTTTAGATCTTTGTATGACCATGCAAAGACATCTTTGTATTGTCTGAGCATATCAACTAGAAGCCGCTCTTCTTCGTCAGTGAGGTCCCTGGCGATGTATGCCGGTTTAGGCTCCTCACTTGGTTCTGCTAAATTAATGCATTTGGCTTTTTTAGGCCCATCATATGAAGTTCCTGGTTCTTTGGGATCTCGTTTGGGTTTCTGCACCACAATTTTCCTATCTTGAATAGTACACGTCTTATAGTGAGAAAGTGCATCGTATTTATCATCGTTTGATTCCTCGTCAGTTTCCATTTTTATTGTCCAAACTTTCTTCAAAGCTCATTTCAGTTCATTGTATTTGTTTTTGCGCTCCATTTTGGATAGCTTCATCAATTTCTCCAAATTGCTCTCCTTTTTTGGTTTTTGTGTGTTCTTTTTTTTTTTTTTTTTTTTGGTTGAGTCAGGTTTCATGTACCTCTTTGATATTCCGTCTTTGAGGCAATCAATTGCTTCTACTAATCTTAAGTACTGCGTTTTGTCTGTTAATAGAGGCATTGAGTCTTCTCTTGTCTTGTTTCATTGTTTTAAGCGTTTATTTTGATATATACAATGTCTTTGAGGATCACCCGTCGATCCTTCCATTTGATGTTCTGACTGTTGGGGTATAAAGCCCAATGTGGTCGCCCAGGTAAGTGGGCAGGCCGCTAGGTATGTACACATATTCTTTTGTAAAAACCTAATAAGAACTCACTATGCTCTACACATTACAGTAGAGCGAGTTCACCATATCGTCGTGCTCTTCTTCTCGCACTCTCTCTCGCGTCGCACTTCCGCTCGTACTCCTTCAAATGGTATCAGAGCTCAGATCGAGGCTCGGGGCAGCACTGCAGGAGGCTAGAGTCACCAGCTCAGATTGGAGTGACATTCGACAGGCAAAGACACGGCCCCAAATCCTATGGGTAAGCCCGGAGGGCTTGGTGTTCTCAGAATTTCATTCTGAGGTCATCTCGGCCACCGTTCGGCTTCGACAAAGGTCTGCGCAAGCCATTTTCGACTACGTGGTCTCGACGGGTGCAGATCCGACTCTGCAAATTTTGGGTTTTCGGCCTACGACTGCAGGTGTTGAGGATATCGACACTCCCAGAGTGCTGATTTGTGGCTGTCTACACATCGAAGGACGGCTCACAGTTCTTGGAGGCGTGTCGCATACGACACGGGCGCATCTACACACAGACTGTAGGCGACATCCACTAGTTCATCAGGTAGCTTGTATTTGCTACTTGATATTCCAGATTTCATCCTGACATTGCAGGTACTTCCACATGGGATGTATTGTCAGAGATGATGTATGTCTGTTGAGGGTTTGCTGGCTGTGAGTCACGCAGCAAACAACCGCCGCAACCGTTACAACATATAGTGGGAAATTTGTGGATGTATGACTTTGTGGGAAGTCTATGTACTGTCAGATTTATTGCAGCCTTTGTTGAGGGTCGAGTGAGGTTTTATTGAGCTGGGGGATTCTCGAATGTTGAGATCCTTTCGGTGATACAGGTCTTGGAGCGATCCCTCGAGCACCCTTAGATAGGCAGCTAGGATGTATTGACTGTGAGTTAGACAATTGGGATTGCATCTTTGCTTTACTGCCGTTGAGGCATTGTCACAGTCTATGCTTACAGGACAGTGACAGGACAGTGAGAGACAGTACAGGTGCAGGACAGGTTTACCCGCAGCTTACAGTGCCAGAGAGACAGTGTTTTTTGAGCTGTTTTTTGGTTTGTTTTTTTGAGTACACCAGAGCCATTTTACAAAGGAGACTCTGCCAAAATTTATGCAGAATCTGAAGCTTTCTTGGTTCATTTGACAAGTTGATATTGGTTCAGAGGTCAGTTTACAGGGGAAACTCTGCCGAATTTTTCCCAGGAAAGTAAACCACTGTGAAGCGTAGCTATGGCTGGATCACAGGACACTGCTCTTTACAATATCAAGAAGCTGGATGGAACCAATTTCCCATTGTGGAAGAAGCACATTTGGCACGTGTTGGTACAAAAGAAGCAGATAAAACCTATAAAGCTCAAGGGGATAAAACCAGAAGATATGGACGAAGATGAATGGAGCGAAATGGATGAATTGGCACTTTCTACCATTATGCTGACTTTGGCAGAAAGCGTTTACTTCAATGTAGCAGACGAGATGTCGGCTTATCAAGCATGGTTAAAGCTGAGTGATCTTTATGAGAAGCAGAGTGCAGCTTCACAGGTATACTGGCTTAAGAAGCTTGTTGACTTGAAGATGAAATAAGGGACACCTATGTCCAATCATCTGAATGAATTTAACACAATCTACAGTCAGTTGTCAGCTTAAGTTGTCAAGTTTGATGAACCTGTTAGAGCTATGTTCCTGTTGATCACATTGCCAGAAAGTTGGGACACTTTTCGCACAGCTTTGAGTAATTCTGCACCTCCAGATGGTTTGAACATAGCAAGTGTAGAAGGAAGTCTGCTTACTGAAGAAACCAATAGAAAGACAATGGACAAAGGCAAAGGAACAGCCTTAGTTGTCAAGGGAAGGACCAAAGAAAAGTAAAAAGGTGGAAAGAGGAATCAGTCTCGTAGCAAGTCCCGCAGTGCTAAAGGCAAGAGTGACATAGAATGCTACCATTGTGGCAAGAAGGGTCACATGAAAAGAGACTGCAGAGAATGGAAAGCAGAAAAAGGCAAAGAGAAAGCTGAAGACCATGGTGAGAAGAACAAGTCCTCAGTGAAGATTCAAGAAATAAATGTGACAAACACTGTTGCAGAGGATGACAGTCTAGTGTCAGGAGACATCTACTTCTTGAAGAATACAAAGGACTCAGCTCTTCTTACAGCATCTGATGGAAATGCACTAAGTGACATGGAAGCTAGTTAAATTACCACAGGGCAAAAAGGCTCTACCTTGTAAATGGGTTTACAGGTATAAGATCACCGCTCATGATAGTCAGCCAAAGTACAAAGCAAGGCTTGTTGCCAAGGGCTTTAAGCAAGAACAAGGCATTGACTTTGATGAAGTCTTCTCTCCGGTGGTCAAGATGACTACATTGAGATTCTTTCTTGCATTGGTTGCCATATTAGATTTGGTGTTGCACCAAATGGATGTCAAGACAACGTTCTTGCATGGTGATTTAGATGTGGAAATTTACATGCAGCAGCCAGAAGGGTTTGTTGAGAAAGGCAAGGAAGATTGGGTATGCCAGTTGTTAAAGAGTCTTTATGGCTTAAAACAATCATCGAGGGCATGGTACCATAAATTCCACAAGTTTATGCTTTCTCAAGGCTACAAACGTAGTGAGTTCGATCACTGTCTATATACAAAGAAGGCTAAGGATGGCAGTTGGCTGATCCTTATTTTGTATGTGGATGACATGTTGATTGCTGGCAAGCACTTGGAAGAAATTTCAGCTTTGAAGTCAAAGATGGCAAAATCATTTGACATGAAAGACATGGGTGAGGCAAGTCATATACTTGGTATGCGCATTGAGAGAGACAGATCAAAGAAGTTGATTTGGATATCTCAAACAGAGTATATTGACAAGGTTTTGCAACGTTTCAATATGGAGAAGGGAAAGGCACTGAGTGTTCCATTGCCACCATATGTGAAACTTAGCAAACAAGATTGTCCTGTGTCTGAGGAAGAACAGGCTGAAATGGATAAGATTCCATATGCGTCTGCAGTGGGTAGTTTGATGTATGCAATGATTGCTACTCGCCCAGACATTGCATTTGCAGTGGGAGTAGTAAGTCGATACATGTCAAACCCAGGCAAGAAACATTGGCACGTAGTGAAAGGAATATTGAGATACCTGAAAGCTACAAAGAGTATGCGTATATGCTATGGGAGTCAGAAGCTAAGTGTAAAGGGTTTTACAGACTCAGATTATGCAGGTGACTTAGACAACCGAAGGTCTACGTCAGGGTATGTCTTTACATTGGCTGGTGGAGCAGTATCATGGCGTTCTAGATTACAAGATTGTGTTACTCAGTCTACTACAGAGGCTGAATATGTTGCAGCATCAGAGGCATGCAAAGAATCAATTTGGCTTAATCGACTAGTAACAGATTTGGGAATCAAAGAAGAGATGCCTGTGTTATATTGTGATAGTCAAAGTGCTATACAATTGGCTCGCAATCCAGTTTATCACTCAAAGACAAAGCATGTGGATGTGAAGTATCATTTCATCAGGGAAATGCTCGAGGATAAGCAACTTCAGCTTGTCAAAGTTCACACCACAGAAAATCCTGCTGATCTACTTACAAAAGGACTTCCCTCCGAGAGCTTTGCGCATTTTCGCAAGCAGTTAGGTGTAGGGTAGTACATCACTTCTCTACATCTCTTGTATATTAGCTTGTATAGTAGCTTGTCTCACACTTAAAGTACCACATTGGACTTTAAGTGGGAGGTTGTTGGGGTATAAAGCCCAATGTGGTCGCCCAGGTAAGTGGGCGGGCCGCCAGGTATGTACACATATTCTTTTGTAAAAACCTAATAAGAACTCACTATGCTCTACACATTACAGTAGAGCGAGTTCACCATATCGTCGTGCTCTTCTTCTCGCACTCTCTCTCGCGTCGCACTTCCGCTCGTACTCCTTCACTGACTTTAGCTACTAGACAACTCATTGTCTGTGTTGTCCTCTAGCAGCTTATCGGTCAAGTCCTAGAAAGCTTCTTCATCCATTTGCTCAAGGTCTCTTACTAAGATTTCATTCACTATGTGTCGAGAATTGACAACCCCCTCCTCGTCAGGGAATTCCCATTCTAATTTTGGATATAGGCTGACACCCATCATCTGCAATGGAATGATATCATATCCTTCCTCATTGCAAAATTTGGTGAGATCACCTTGTTTACACAAACATCAAGAGTGGCTTGTATTTTTTGCCATCCAAAAGGTTCACACATCTCCTCTGGAAAAGGCTCTAGTACATATACTCATCTTGTGTAGGCCTATCAAGAATGCAATCTTTCTTTTTTAAACTTCCACATTCGGAATCTTCTCCTGTCCAATGAGGAGCTTTGTTCTGTAGCCAAGCCGGTATTCTCCCTTCTTGGTCAATTGTGGAGTTTAGTTCTTCTCCTGGGGTTCGTTCTACATCTCTATAACTATGATCTATGACACTAATTTTTTTAGTGACCTCCTTTTTTCTTAGATAGATATAGTCGTATCCCCAATCTTGTACTATTTTGAGCTGATGCTTGAATGGTCTGCCCAATATGATATTGAAGTTGCTACTCTCATTGAAATTCATAATTGCAAACGTGTGTTCATATGCAATTTCACAAGAGGTTACCACAATCTGTTCCAGGATGCCAATTGGTCTCTCCAGATACCCATTTGGCTAATTGAAGTTTCATTCTAGTATTTCAGAGAGCTGTTTTCCCCCATTTTTCCCACATTGCTTTGGTGGCTATGGCTATTCCTACCCCACTATCCAATATTGCTACCGACTTAACCTCTTTATACTCCACCGGCAGGATAGTATTTCCTTCTTCACCTTCACAATAATCTCCTACCTTGTTCACTGGTATTGGCTCATGTTTAGTTTGTTTTGAGGGTTGTGTCTTCAGTGTTTTTGGAGAAGCATTGGTTTGTGGAATTACCAGCCCTATTTTTTCCAATTTTTTTCCGACCTCCTCTCAAAGATGCGGTCTTATTTGTAGTAGCTCTAACAGAGTTAGCTTACAACGGATAGGGGATGACATCAGATCATGAAGAGGTTTGTTATACATCATCTTAGGATTGGACTTCCACTGAGATGGTACTTTCTTCACCTCCGATCGGGTTTCATGGTTACCAATAAATGAAGGTAAAGTCTTCAATGACTACGGTTTGCTGTCTTCAGATATCGTTGTACCTGCATCACCACACAATGATCAAATGTCATTTGGATAGAGCTCATGTTCCAAGTGGATCTCTATAATAGGGGCTGACATAAGTGTAGCACTTCCATCTTTTCTATTTCTGATCTGTTCCCATAGCTCGTGAGGCCATTGTTCTTCCACTTTCAGAATTGGCAGTGGTGTTTGCGAATACATTCCATCTGTTGTATTGGCTGCCACCCTCGTATCCACTGGTGTTGTGTTCAAAGTATTTGGTTAGTCTTCATTTTCAATTCCCCGCCTCTCTAACTCTTGAATTTTTTCACAGATTAATACCTCAGTTTTTGGAGCAGTCGGAACTGGTGGTTCCATAAGCACTTGAGCGGCTTGGATGATCTCCTTGCACATCTTTAGCTTCTCTTTTTCATAGCCTGGATGAGGGTACATTAACCACCTATCCTCTTGGGTTTGGTTATGATTTAGCCTTGCATCATAAGCTTTTAAAATCGTGTCCAATGGTTCAAAAACCTTGTCCACAAAGACAAATCCTCCCGATGGTATAGCCAACGGTTTTTCTACCTCGCTCCTTTCCTTAAGGTCTTGTTTCCTTCTCAATCGTTCCTCTGTTTGTAATAATTTACTTTACAAAGCTATTTTTTCTTTCTCTCTTTTGGCTTTTATCTTGTCTCGTTTTGCCTTCCAAGATTTCCTAGGGGTTCAGACACACAAATCTCTATCTCGGTTTGACTAGCTGGGGAATTCCTTGCAGCCTCATGTGTTTAGGCTCTTGTTGTTTATCGGAATGGTTGGTTATGTTTCTGATCCACTTGAGCTTGGAAAAATCCCCATCTTGTTCATGGTGGATTTTCCTTTGTTGTCAGGGTTTTACAATGTGGAATGAGATGATCAGTTGTACATCCTTCACAGAACCCAAAAAGTTTAATCCATCCTCCTTTGTTTGGACAAACCCTTGCCCAATGATCACCGCCACATTCATAGCATGGTCCTACAGGTGGTGGAGAAGTTTGTGGAGCTCCCATCACTTGTCTTGCTCTAGGAGGGTACCCCCTAGGTTTGTAGTTTTGGTTTCCCATGAACAAAAGTATATTTTCATCGACCAAGTAATGGTTTTTCGTTGGTTGTGCTATGTATGAGGGCTTGGGAGTCTCTTTAGGAATTATCCATGGAATCTATCCCACCGGAGCATATGAACTCTTGTCGAACCCCCTCTCGTAGGTATTTTCTAAATCCTCTCGATATGAAACTACTTGGACCATACTCTGATCAGAAGGTGTTTCTATGGGTTGAGAAATACTTACCATGGCCCAATTGTCCTGGGGTAAAGTAGGTTGATGCCCCAACACAGGTTGAGGTTTTTCATGCCCTTGGATTGCATTATTTGGCCCTACTTGGTATCTTGGGGGGTGGAAATTGTTGCCCTCCATGTGCTCCATATTGTCTCTCTCTAACATATTTCCGATTATAGAAACATTCGTGGGTTTCATGGTTTGTCCATTTTTATTCGGTAGCACACCATTTCAGTACTCGTGGTGCATTTACTCTTGGCCTTTGTTGAAGGTTGCACCACTAGGTTGGACGATCTCCTCCACAAGTGTCGCATTTTTGGGTGTGCTGTTGTCGTGTGTTTGGGTTCGTCCTGTTTCCTTGGTTTATCCTTTTGATCACTTCCTTGATCATTTGATCAACGTCTGGCACACTTGGGTTTTGCCCACCCAATTTTGTCGTGGACTCACTAGTGGTTGAAGAGGTACTACTCATTCCCTGATTTGTGTCTTCAGTCACCTCTCCATATGCCTTGCAATTATCTACCAGATACAACACCTTGTTTGTGGCTTGCTCAAAAGTTACACATGCCTTTAAGTGCAAGTCCTTTTTTAGCGTGTCATTTTGCAATCCTTCTATGAAAAGGACTGACGGTCTCTCATCCCGAGGTAGTTCTTGAGTAGGGCATCTTTCTATATACTGCTTGAATCAAATCGATGCTTCCTTCACCTTTTCCTTCTCCTTTTGTCTAAATGCATAGATCTAGGAGACAATGTTATGCTTGATTCCTCTCTTTGAGAATTCCTCAGCGAACTCTCGGAGAAGTTGCTCAATCCTTGGGAATTCCAAGCTGATTAATGGTTGGAACCAAGTCAAAGCAATCCCTTCTAACGTCAACCCAAGTCCCTCATATTGAGTATGGAAAGCAGTTACCTGTTCCGCTATCAACACTTGTATGAAGATCAAAACATGAGCATACGGATCTCCTGATCCACTATACTTTTTGGGTATGCATTTTTCCACTTGAGCTGGTTGCATATGTGTGGACGGTGCAACCATTCTTACAACACCTGGTCCTCCTGGAGTGGTTCTCTAGGTTCATAATCTCCTCTTGGCACTACCAGTGGTATCCTATCCGCTATACATTTATCAAATCGATCTTGTATAATAGTCAGAGGGATTCTAGTGGTGTAAGTCATGTTAGGATCAATGCTGCCCCTATGTGTGTTCATAAAAGCCCTAGACCCTATTGATCCTAAAGGCCCTGTGTTTGGAACTCGTTCATGTCCAAAAGAATCTTCCACCCTGGTCCTCGTTGGACTCACATGTGCAGTCTCCGGTCCCATGCAAGTAGTCGTGGTTTTCACCTCTTCCGGATTTACATAGTATTGGTGGAGTTGTCCCCCAAAATATGTATATCTCTCTAACTCCTTACTATCCATAGGAGAGTACTTTTGGCCATACTTGTCTATTATGACCACCTGAATACTTCTCCCTTCCGTGTACGTGAAAACATATAGTTTTTTACAGTCAGTCAATTCCTTGATGCGAGGTTCGTCACATCTATAATAGAGTGTTTTTCTCCATTATTAAACTCATATAGCCCCACATACGTGTTGTCTATATTAAGATGTTCTGTCTCATTGGTGCATCTGAGCATCGTGTTTTGCCTATCCACCTTGGGTGGCTCATCTGCCAACTCTTGATCTACCTTGTCCTTGGTGCCAGTCATCCGCCATTTGTCCACAATAAAGGGGTTATGAACCATTAGGTACATCATTCCCTCTCTGTCAAAATATCTATCCCCGTCATAATCAACATCTACAAGATCTTTGAACTCGCTCATCTTATTTTCCAACTTAACACAATAACAGTCCATTCCATCCTTATAGATTTTGGCCTTAAGCACATTTTCAAATTGAAACTTCAAATACAACAATTTTACATCAGATGCGGATTGAGAAGGACCTGCCCCCATCAAAGTTGTTCCCTTAGGGTTTGACTTGTTAGAATCCTTAGTCATGAGGCTATATGATCTTTCTGAAAAAGTGTCAGAGAAGCTTTCCTCTAAAATGGGTTCTACAGGTGGCAGTGGTCTTTGATTCACGCTTCCGTTGAGTGATTGCTCCCTTGGTCAAAGATGCTGGGATTTCTATTCTGGTACAATCTTCCTGATTGAAAATTCATTAAGAATTGGTATTGCAGTATCCAAACCGGGTTACCTCATTAGCTAGTTTGAATTCCCTGTTTGATCTTACTTGCTGGGTAGTATCCTCTAGTACCTGCAACCTGCCAAAAAATTCTTGATAGCTGTGAGCTTACAGCCGCTCCTGTTAGTTCTAGATTTTAATCGATAAAATTTTAACTAGGTTTTTCAATAGCACACAATTCCACATACATCATCAGCAATTTAGGTCTAATTTAAATTTTGAAAGAACCACTAGGGTACTGTGGACTAGCTCTTTGTGTGGTGAAATTCTTCTTCTATTCTGACTTAGAAGAACATGGATCGCGATCCATGTTGGGAAGCCAAATGGACTTTTCTTGATACGATCAGGTGCAACATGATTAGGAGGTCTTATGGTATCAAAATTTTTAAAAATGAACCTTTGGATTGGAAGCCAGTTCAATTCTGTCACTTTGCCAGAGTTCCTGCCAATTTTTGGCCTTTTGGTATGGTTTTTTGTATTCAAATTCAATTTTGAAAGGACCACTAGACTCTCTGTGATGCCCTCTAGCTATGGCGCAACTTTTGTATCAACCTGTGTAAGAGGAACATGGATCGTGATCCATGTACCTTAGTGTCAGAATGTACTGAAACTTGACCCACAGCTAGTCCTTGGCCTATTGATGCTGGCTATATGGTTTTTTAATGTTTTAGAGTTTTTTAGGTAAGCCAAAAGTCAATTTTAGAGTCTGTTTTAGTGGTTTTCCCCTTGATCTGATTTTTGCCCTTTTGCCCTCTTTTTGAACTTTTTTGATAAGGATCGCTTGGGAGAAAGTACTTCAAATGCTATCAATTTTCTACTTGCCCAATATCAGCTCCTCAAAATTTCAAAAAGGTACATGGATCGTGATCCATGTTTGGCAAGATTTTGAATTGATACTTTGTGAGTTTGTGACAAAAGGTCTGGTGATGCTATTCCCCAAATTTTTGGCTTTGATCAACTTTTTCCAAGTCAAAGGCAATATTTTGTATCTGTTTTGCGGCTTTTTGCAAACAACTCTCTTTTTGGTATTTTGATCATTTTTTTTCACTTTTTTCAATGGCTCCTTTTGAAAAAATTGTCCCCTTAGTAATCAGGGATGTACTTGTCAAATTTCACTATCAGATGTCTACCTGGTACATGGATCACGATCCATGTTGGGAAGCATCTGGTCATGATTTTTGATTCTGCTAGTTCCCTGCTTCTAGTTGATCCCAATTCTCTTCCCTTTTTGAATTTGGACAAGTAAAAGTTTAATTTTTCCTTATTTTTCTTGATTTACATGGTTTTGCTCTGCTCAACCCAATTCTTCATTTAATTGATCTTTTAGCACTCTTTTTTTGACCAAACTCAAGGTTCTGGTGCTTGAGAGCCTATTCTAAGTGAAGGAAACAGTTTTAGCCCATTTTGCCAGAAAAGTACATGGATCGTGATCCATGTTGGATAGGCAAATTGAAAATTTTCTGCACAATCTGTTTTTAGCAAGTGTTTCTATCCCCTTTCTGAAGGTTTTGCTGGGTTTGGTTCAATTTTGAAGCTCTGACCATCAATTTTTCAACTTTTCAGAGTTATGGTCTTCAACACCAAAATAAGGTGTTTGACAGTTTTTTCATGGATCCTTTTGGCCCCAAATGATGGTGTAAATTGTTACCTAACCTACTCCTATAAATTGAAATAAATCCGCAAACATAAATGAATTTAATAGTACAAAAACGACAACAAAGTGTGTGGTGGAACAATCCTTTCCAAGCATGGGAAAAATCAAAGAATGAAATACTCTCTTGTACTTCACTCACAACTTTCTTTGCTCATAAGGAGTAGCATTGTCTAGCCTTGGACTCCAGTCTCTACTAAGCACTAAACCATCTAGCTACTTCACTGTCTATGTGTAAGCGGAATGGGTGTCAAAAGCTTTGGGATGGATTTTTTCATACACTGAGTCACTCACCACCTAAGGATCAGTTTCCCCGGCAGTGGCGCCAATGTTAGCGGGTCGTCGCGAGACGTCTGCATCATAGCTTCTTGTACGAACATAATGTCAATATGCAAGGAAGCGACTCGGGATGGGGCACAAAGACTTAATGAGAGTGTCAATCTCATCAAAGTGAAATTAGAGAGCTACTCATACTACGACAAAGGCAAATCAACCACTTTTTCTAGTCGAAAAATCAGTATGCGTCCAATCTCACCGCTCTAAGTCATCAATCACGCCTTTTCGACATCCAAAGTAATTCGGAATGCAACTAAACTTAAGGAGAAGTATTACAACACCTAGGGGCACAATCCAACCAAGTTTTGCAACCATTTGGGAAGGTACATAAATCACAATTCATCACAAAAAATGTGAAAAAAACTGAAATAGAACTATAGGAAAAGGTCCCCCTTAAGCATAGAAACACTTATCCATGATCAAAACATAAAAAGACAACCATTTTAACCTTCAAATCAATGCATTTAGCTCCCAAGAAATGTGTCACGAACCACAACAAAATTGAGAATGGCTATACTTAAATTGTAGAGCAAGAGACAAGGAACACAATGTGCTATTCGGAAATGAATTCTGATTACCAATCCAGGAGAAAAAAGGATTACAATTTGTAGCAACAAGAAGCTTCTCATAGTGCACCTTCAAAAACCCTCCTTAGGTAATGATATCCCTCTAGTCCAAAACTAAGGGTTTTGACTTAAAGGTTAAGGGAACTTTCACATGGTCATTAGGCCACTTACAAGGCTGAGAAGGTATGTCAAAATATCTCACAATTACAAATCATCATTAGCTAAATTACACAGATTTATTCAAAAATTGCCCACCAACTGTATAGGCGGGGAAGAAACAAACAACTATGATTGTGTGCTACGAAAAGCGAATATTACGTTATCCTAGAACAAGCACACTCAAGACATCCAGGGGAGCATTTCTCTACTGATAAAATGGCAAAGCTCATGCTACACGCAGGCATATGGTGGCCAACCCTATTTATGGATGCAGAGACCTATGTCAAATGATGTGATGAATGTCAACACACAAACCACCCCTATGGAGAGATGAAATGCCATTAACTCCAATAAGGGGGGTACGCGCTTTTACCAAATGGGGCATTGACTTTATTGGTCCCATCATACCTCTGGGATACATGTCACACACACAATACATCATAGTAGCAACAGACTACATGGCGAAATGGGTGGAAGCAAAGGCAACCCAAAAAACGATGCATGAACTACAGCTCAGTTCCTTTTCGAACATATCTTTACAAGATATGGTCTACCCATAGAAATAGTGAGCGATACAGGAACACACTTTTTAAACAACGTCATTGAAAGCCTCCTTGACGAATTCATGGTGGTCCATCGCAGATCAACACCCTACCACCCGCAAGCTAACGGGAAAGCAGAGAGTACCAACAAAATCTTATGCATTGTACTCACCAAAATACTCAGTGACTCAAGAAATGATTGGGATCAAAAGCTACACACAACATTATGGGCTTACGGAGTAGCTTCTAAAACTTCCATCGGGACGACTCTCTTTAACCTGGTGTTCAGGATTAATGCGATCCTACCCATGGAATTCTTAATCAAAACCCTACGAGTGGCAACACAATTAGGATGAGCTATCGGAGAGACGAGACACCCTGGAATAATTAGATGAAACCCGACTTAGAGCGATAGCTGGGATATATGCTCAGAAAAAACAAATGAAGGCTTTCCATGGTCAATATGTGATTACCAAAGAGTTCCAAAAAGG
Organism: Adiantum capillus-veneris; assembly: GCF_014529385.1. Taxonomy (NCBI): domain Eukaryota; kingdom Viridiplantae; phylum Streptophyta; class Polypodiopsida; order Polypodiales; family Pteridaceae; genus Adiantum; species Adiantum capillus-veneris. The sequence continues at coordinate 30,251,263 of NC_140957.1, forward strand.
GGATTATGTTTTAATGTATACCCTCAAACAAAAAGCGAGGATTGGGTTCTTTTGTAGTACATGATATATCACAAAGCAGCGCCATCAAGCTTGCAACATTAGCCGGTGAGGAAATGCCGAATTGGACGAGTGGCTGCAAATTAAAGAAATATCTTCTTCCACTGACACTAGAAGAACTCGAAACAATACATGCAGTAGCTCAGTGCAAAAGTCAAGCACATGACATTCGGGAACATGTACAACAGGAAGCCAAAATCAGAATATTAAAGCATAAGGAGAAAGAAAACTTTCAAAGAAAAACACAATAGAATATTGTATCAATACTACTCCGATAGCATCTATACAAACGGTGGCTACATGGTTAGGTGGAATGGATCTATGCATTAATTTACAACTTGTTGATGGCACCACCGAGCAAGCATTAGTGGACACCGGGGCAAGAGCTAATGTTATCAACTTATCCACTTTCAGAAAACTCACAAAGTAGCAAACAAAGTAGGAAACAAAAACACAATGGACAGTCCGAGACACATAAATTTTCCAATCACTATTGATGGAACAATTTATCCGCATCAATTTCATGGGGTCAAAGATCAGGATCTTAATGAAGCAGTTATTCTGGGAGTGCTGATGCCCACTTATCAGGCCACACCAAACTGGTAAGACAATACCTTACAACTCAAACAAGAGGACCGATCTTTCGCCATGCCCTTTGTACAAACAGACCATGTATGGGAACCTCTACCATCACCAAATGCATCATGCCAACCGAAGAAATTGTGGATACCCAAACGACAAAGCAATAGAAGTTAGTCTACATTGCCTCCACCAAAATCCGACCTCGCCAAAACACCCACGGCTTTTGTAGGACAACGTAGGCCAATCCAACATCAACCTCGACAACCAAAAGATGTCAAGTAGGTATGGAAACCAAAACAAACTCGCTCACACAATGCCTCTTCTAGGGAATTCACAGCAAGCAATTTCAGTGGAAACCAAAACAAAGCCCTCAATCAAAGCAACCAACAACATCACAACTTTTGCAGGTCACCGTCAAACACAGGGCACATCTTCTACAATTACTATTGTTCGGACCACGCAGCTTCAATGTGACCTCGCCACCAGCAGCCAGTGAACATATTGTTCATCACCCCTCTCTTGCACATCATTTTGTTTCCCCATGCATATCCTCCTTCGGCATCATAGAGCCACACTATACGGCTATGCATAGACACATACTTTGTTCCCATGCACTCTAACACATGTTCGGGGATGACTCGCTCTAGGAAGGGTGAAAAATGCAGCAGGATTATCATTTTGTATATATTATTATCATGTTATTTCTTTTCTTTTCTTTTTCTTTAAAACAAGCTTTTCAGAGCCTTATAAACTCTTAGTCGGCATGATCATGAGCCATACCGACCCATCTAATACCAGGTTAAGAATATGTATATATGAGAGGTTACACTAATTTTGGCTAATTTTTGGCCAATTAATAATAATCGTAAATAATTTTCTTTTACTAAAAAGAAAAAAACGACAGATAATCAACAAAAGTTGATAAGTCGAGCGAGGAAAGTTGGAATTGACTTTTGAAAACAAACATCAAAACTTCAAGGCAAGGACTTCGAACATGGCAAATATGAAAACATTTGGTACAAGATGGATTTTGAGCCAACTTCTAAAAGATCAAAACTGCAGATCGAATGTCATTTGTTGATCGAATATCAGAATGAAGAACGGTTCAAACTGCAGGTGATATGGACAACAAAATATGTTCAATGGAGGTAAGTATGAATGGGGCATTCCGAGTAGACTACTAGAAGCATATAGTCAAATGGTGCAACATAAGCTCATTTGCCTTCACACACACACACACACACACACACACACACACACACACACACACACACACACACACACACACACACACACAGAGAGAGAGAGAGAGAGAGCCACAGAAGCATAGGTTTTTCGGCCTTGTTTCTGCCCGTTGCAACCACCTCCGTAGCTCTTACTACACCGGATTTGACAGGTATGATCATTAGCCTTATAAGAACACGTATGTATGCCCCATACTGCATCAACATTGCCAAAACAAAAAATCAGAGCAGTACAAAGTCACAAAATCTGCAAACTAATAGGGCCAATGAGAGACTTCAAAACTTATCAAAAACCAAAAACCTTTCATTAGTAGACCCCAAGTAGCTGGCAAAATCAAACAGGACAAAAAGGTGGTGAACATGGATCACAATCCATGTTCCTCAAACCCTAAAAAAAATAAAAAATGTATAGAAGCATCCATAGGTGACTAGGAACAACCTCCCCTAGCTGGAATTGCAAAATGCTTCCCAACGTGGATCGCAATCTATGTACCTTTTTGCCAAAATCAGAGTAGGAGTGGTTCACTAGCTGGGAAATGCAAAAATATGATTGATGCTGTAAAAATAATCACAAAAATTTCTCTTAAAATCATCAAATCCTCCTGGTTTGCTACCTTCAGTCTGCAAATGGTCTTTTGGCCATTTTTAGAGGAAAAAGGGTAGGATTCCAGCAAAAAAGCAGGGAAAGGACAAATGGTAGGATGCCAGCAAAACTCATGGAGTAGGGCTAAAAGAAAAGTTCTTGAGGAGTTTTCAAATTGCTACTTAAGCCAGTCAGGATGCTTCACACTCTCTTCAAAGCCTATCAACAAGGAAATGTAACTTAAGGATGTTTGTAGGATCAAAACCAAGAAAAAGATTATTGGTAAAGTGGTAAAATTTGTTGGAATTAATTTATCTCCTCAAATGGATTCAGATTCTGGTGGAATTTGACAGGGAGCTAGGTAAATCTGTGAATTTCAGAGCATCGAGAATCGAGGCAATGACAGATATCAGGCAAAGCATGTGCCCAAAGATGGTTGCAAGAAACAGATATGGTCAAAATGGAAAAAACATGGCCATAAACTAGAAAATGGGGCAAAATAATGCCCAAATATGAAAAAATATTCACTAGTGTACTAGGAAGACCTATAGGAACATAGGTGCAAAGAAATTGTATCAAAATGCCTCTAAACATGGATCGTGATCCATGTGCCTTTTGGCCAAATCAAAGAAAATCCCATGCCATCTGATCCACTATGTTCAAAAAAGCCAAGCCATGAAGTTTTAAGCCATTTGAATTCCAAAATCCACTTCAAAATGCCAAAATTTTCTAAGTCTGCAAAAGATTTTAAAAAATTAGCCTAAGTGCCTGACCAATGATCCAAATCCCAAAATTTTTAGACCAAGGTACCATCTAGATGAACCCTACCAAATGGTATCATTAGATTCTTAAAATGTTGTCCAATGTGGATGGTGATCCATGTACCTTAAACTCTAAATCCAGAGAAATTTGCACAGTAGCATCTCCATATTCCCAGGAAGAACCTCCCCTAGTTGGATTTTCAAAATTCCTCCCAACATGGATCGCGATCCATGTACCTTTTTACCAGAATTCATCTGTTACATTATGCCCTTGTGCCTAGAGTAGTCCTAGATGCACTGGTGAAATTTGGTCAAATTTGGGGTAGTTTTGACAGAGTTATGCTCATTTTTCATTTTTTGGTCAAAGTTTGCAACTTTCCGACAGTTTTGATCAATGGCTAAAACCCATTTTCAATGCTAAAATTGACCGCAGGATGCCTTGAAGGAAAGCACAAAGGGAGTGGGAAACTGCAACTTATGCGATAATAGATATCTCCTCAAATGAGAAGGCTCGTATCACCAAACAGGTACTCGAAGCAATTCCGGCTAACATATCCATTGGAAGATTTCAAGCCGTGGACGGAGAAATAGTGAAGACCACTATTTTCCCAAGGGAAATGTGGACACTACACCAAAAGCCAGAAGTACAAGCAGGGGGCAGATGCCTACAATTGGACAGCTTCCTACAATTACCACCCAGGGGAACGGACTTGAGGCGAGCTCATGAACTCATAAGCTCCAGTCAGTACAATAGGGAAGCCACTCTAAGTGACAAAGATAGGGCAACAATCAAGGTTAAGATCACAGCAGAGATAATCAATGAAGATCTCCATTTGCAGCAATGGATGCACGGTTTATTGCAAAAGACAAAAGCAATAGACAACAACAAAGCTTTCCTGAAGCAAAGACGCCACAAGTTGACATATTAGGATTTGATCTACTCAGAAACCAAATTGTCGTTGCGCCTCATATCGCAACACTTCAAAGTGCAAAAGCCACCAAGATATACAGAACCGCTGTTGCACATGGCAGTAGTAATGGCAATGGGCTTGGCAGATAGAAGAGCGGTCAGCTGTGTGACTTTGGAAATTACCTTCTCGACAACATCATCGAACCAAACCTAAAGGGGAGCCAAAAAAAGTAGGACCTACATGAACATAGGGCCAATGCTGATGCGGATTGCCTATCAAGCATTAGGGATGATTGATGATCTACCACCCATAGAGGCTGAGATAGATCTAATTCACAAATCTAAAAGAGCAATAAGACCTGTGTCCGGACCATCAACAAGGCCAAAACTAGAAACTAAACAACCAAGGCAAAGTGCAACCATAAAGGACTCTGACAACGAAAAGATAGAGTCGGATGCTCGGAGTAGCCAGGAAGCCGAATCCCAACAAAGAGATACCCCTTTGGAGTACCAGTCTTCAAAAGAGGAGCATGACAGCTAGTTCTCCCTGGGATATACAAGATTGAGGAAGAAAACTGTCCGCATGGTAGAAGCCATCCCAATAACTCAAGCCAGGAGAACAATGGAAGAAGCACATGCATTGAGGGAAAGGATCCGCCAACAAAAGCATGAAGAAAAAAGAAGCCAAGGAACAGAAGCTGATGATGAGAAATAAAAAGAAGAAGAAGAAAACATTCCGTTGCTATGCAGGCAAATAGCGGCTCTGGAACGGATCAAGCAGCAGAAAAGACAAGAAACCAAGGAAAATCGAGAGATTGCCAGCACCATGCAGCAACGGATCCATAACGAGCTCAAACAAAAGATGGAGCTAAGGGAGAAAGAAGAGGCAAAGAGATCATGCGTTGATGATCTAGAATCATCTGACGAAAACACTCAAACCAAAAACGAGGAAGATAACTCACAAGGGAAGGAAGAGCAAGACACGCTTGACCAACAGGGTCAGGAGTTTGATTCTCCCAAGGACACTGGGGGTACCTTCAGAGACTGCAATAAAAGAGAAAGAAAAAGTTGAAGACCTCCCAGAGCACGAAGTGGAGAAGATGCAGTTGGAACAAAAGACAAATCAGGAAATGAAGGCAACACAACCAAAGCCTACTATAACTTCAACACCTATAGAAGAGTTGAAACTAAAAGAAAAAACAACTAATGAGGTTGGGACATCAGATCAAGGTCAAAAAAGTCAGAAGAAACCAAGATCGCAAGCTGTAATAGAGGAGGGAGCAGAAATGATCAAGTCATTTGACATTGATGCTCATTTAGAGCAGATCAAGCTCCATTTTCAATGCCAAAGGGCTCTTTACAAACTGCACGGGTTGGAACTAAAAGATACTAAAAGAGACGCGTCTAAGGCAGATGAAGATGTCTTGCAGCTAAAACAAAGAATAGAGGAATTGGAGAAAGCACAGCTACAAGTCCAATCTAAGTTGCAAAGAGAACAAGAAAATGCATCCTACTATTACAAGGAGGTGCAATAGTTTAATGAGGAAAACTCTTCACTACAAGTTGAGCAGCAACGCCTTGAGGAGGAACTAACCAAAGAAAGGGAACAAAACAAAAAGTTGCAAGAGTCATACGTGGTGGTCAGCATAACCCTGACCCAGCTTTTAGTCGTATAAAACACTCCCACCTCCTCAACCATGACTGCTAGATCAACCTCCCTAACCAGGAGGTAAAAGATCTAAAAGAGGCCCTTGCTCAAGAAAAGTATGATAGAAAAATCATGACAGAAGGACATAGGGCCCTGCAAAAACCCAAAGATGAGGAAATTGAAGAATTGAGGAAGCAGTTGGCAGAGGCATGGGGAGACTTGGACACTCTGAGGGAAATCAAGCAAAGCCTCACCAAACAGCCCCAGTAGACTTTGAGCAAGAAGAAGGGTTAGAGCACTCCACATTCGACGCTCACCAAACAGATGTGACAACTACAAGCACTAGAAAAGCGACGCAAGAATTTACAAATCCAGCCACAACATCCACTTTGGATTCAACCAAGGATGAAATTCAGCACTGGATCTCAGAAGTCAAAGACCCCTCGCACAAAGCATATTTTTAGTATGAATTGAAAGTACTGGAATCGATTGCCCTCCTTATGATCACTCTAGATGAGGTGGTAAAAAACCTCGAGCACGAGGCTAGTAAATCACGATCCATCACAAAAAATGTGCAAAAAACTAAAACAGAACTATACGGAAAGGAGCATAGAAACACTTATCCATGATCAAAACATAAAAAAACAACCATTTTAACCTTCAAACAAATGCATTTATCTCACAAGCAATGCGTCATGAGCCACAACAGAATTGAGAATGAATATACTTAAAGTGTAGAGCAAAAGACAAGGAACACAATGTGCTATTTGGAAAAAAATTCTGATTACCAGTCCAGGAGAAAAGTGGATTACAATTTGTAGCAGCAACAAGCTTCTCAAAGTGCACGTTCAAAAACTCTCCTTAGCTAATGATATCCCTCTAGTCTAAAACTAAGGGTTTTGACTAAAGGTTAAGGGAACTTTCCCACGGCCATTCGGCCGCTTACAAGAGTGTAGATTCAGAGAGGCTGAGAGGGTATGCCAAAATATATTACAATTACAAATCATCATTAGCTAAATTACATGGCTTCGTTCAAAAAATTGAGCGAGTGTGACAAGGTTTTGTGTACATCTGCCTGTCATGTGTCAGGTCGCTGTATCCACCAAACATTCCCTTCTTCTATTCATTGCACGTCCTCGTGCAATCTGTCTCTGAGTGTAATCTACTGTCTTTTCTCTAGTGTTGCGGTGATGTGCCTAAATTTCTGCGCTCTTTTCTCAATCTCCACTTTTGTTGCTAGCTCTTTGAAAGGGTTATTGATGAGAGTACTTTGATATGCTATATGGCGTATTGACAGGTCTTTTGTCATGGGATTGAATAGGGAGGAGTCCACCTCAAAGAATCTGGTCATGAACGCCTCCTCCAAAGTCTGCATGTAGTAAGAGGATATGAACATGACTCTTGCATACAATCCCATGCTAACGTTCTTGCTTGGGATTTTTGTCTCCATATTCCAGCAAAGCCCTCTTCTGCCTTCCACAAAAATATTCCAGGGATGCTCTACTACCTCTATATAATTGAAAGGTGTTATGCAAGTGATTAGCATTTTGGCAATTTTAACTAGCATCTGGCATGCGAGATCCGGGATCTCCTTCATCATGTTAATGTTCCCTTTGAGAGTTTGAAGCATATACTTCTCGGATGGTGGTTGCTATTGATTGGTTTTAATAACTGGGTAGTTCAGCACCGCCGGCCTTTTGCTTTGCCAAGAGTAAAAAATGTCCCAGGATCGCTGTCTGTTGATGGGACAGTAAGTTCGATCGATCCTGAGGTTCTGTGGAGCGTTCCTGTAGTAGGTTTTCTCTGTTGGTCTTTGCTCAAAACACTTATTTCGCCAAAGGGGTTGATTGTCAATGATGGTATGAATTTGAATTGCAATGACAGGAACATCCCTATAATCCCCTTGGCTGTTTGGTTCAAGATGGTTGTAGAACTTGGTAGGATTGTGCCTCTAGGTGTTGTAATACTTCTCCTTAAGTTTTGTTGCATTCCAAATTAGTTTGGATGCCAAAAAGGCATGATGACCTAGAGCGTGAGATTGGACGCATACTGATTATCCGACTAGGAAGTGGTTGATTTGCCTTTGTCGTAGTATGAGTAGCTCTCTGAGTTCACTTTGGTGAGATTGACACTCTCATTAAGTCTTCGTGCCCCATCCCAAGTCGCTTCCTTGCATATTGACATTATGTTAGTACAAAAAGCTATGTTGCAGACGTTCATCACGGTGACCCGCTAACAGGGGCATAGAGGGAAATCAAACATACAAGAGTATGTTTCTTAATGTGTGGTATGCCAAAAGATAAAGTTTGATAAAGAGAAGCAACCTGGATTGCTTCAACCTTTGCCAATCCCTAATGCACCATGGGAGAGCATATCCATGGATTTTATCTTTGGATTGCCTAAGTCTATCCATGGGATTACTAGAATATGGACGATAGTAGACAGGTTAAGCAAACAAGCTCATTTTATACCTGTCAAAAAGACTATCAAAGCCCATCAAATGGCAACCCTCTTCATATCACAAATCTTCAAGTACCATGGCTTGCTAATGTCCATAATGTCGGATAGAGATCCTAGAATGACCAGTAATATCTGGAAGGGTCTCTTTGAGAATTTAGGGACAAGGCTAAACTTCTCTAAGGCTAAACTTCTCTTCGGCTATCACTTGCAAATGGATGGCCAAAGTGAAATAGCTAACCTAAGAATTCTTGATCTACTAAAAGCCTATGTAACGGAAGTAGATCAAAGGCCAAGGGGAGAAGTACTTACCATTAGTGGAGTATACCTACAATGACACTATACCTACCTCCACTGGAAAAGCACCTTTTGAGGTAATTGAGGAAAGATCTAAAAGTCCCCTACTACTTAAGGTACACAGGAAGATCTTCGATGCAGATTAGTATAGTCGAGACCCACAAGAATCTTTATAAACAATTAAGGATGCTATCTCTATCTCACAGCAAAGGCAAAAGGCTGTTGCTAATAAGCAAAGAAGAGCTCAAGCCTTTAAACAAAATGATTGGGTCTTACTTAAATTTCCCAAGGCTCAATTAAGGCATACAACAAGCAAGAATCCTACGAGTCACCAAAAGTACTATGCTAATTTGGAGAAAAGGTAGTATGGTCCCTTCCGGATTCTTAGACCAATCAATGAGATGGCCCATCAACTCAAGTTGCCCACTCATTGGATCATACACAATGCTTTCCATGTGAACCTACTAAAGCCTTAGAAAGGAGAGCCACCTCAAGAACCAGCTATTGAAGACCCACCGGAGATTGATGACCAAGAAGAGGTGCTACAACCCGAGTCCATTCTTTGACATGAAGACAAGGTATTGAGAGGCGGTAAGATTATTAGACAGTATCTTATTAAGTTTAAGAACTATCCTTTTGAAGATACTAGATGGATGAAAGGCATACAATTAAAGGATAACCTAAACCTTGTCAATGCTTACAATGCTTCCCTAGAGTAAGCAAATGTACAAATGTTTAAATGAACAGAGTTTTTGTCCTATAAGACTCCCTTTTTCTTTATAGTGCGCACATATTAATGAGTATGCATGCTTAGGATCATGTTTGTGGAGACGACGTCTCTCGAACACCAAGTAGAGCTTGTCACTCTAGTATAGAAGATTGATACGGACTAATGTGCAGACATGCTTGTGGTAGCTAACACTCTCAAGCACCAAATGGACTAGTCATCCATTCTAGAACAATGTTGTAGGGTAAAATAGGGATCCTCTTCCCGCTAGCAAACGGACTAATGACTAGGCTTTATCATCTCTACCTCATAGTCAAGGACGACTATGAATTCAAAAGAGATGTAATCTCATAAGAACTAATATTTAATTCTCCTAAATGATTTTCTCATGTTACACTGGTCATATAATATGGGGAAGTGCCAGGGGAGAGAAAGCTAGGATATTGGTTAGGTTGCAGTCCGGTCACAGTAGGGATCCAAAGGAGGGAAAATAGGGATCCAAAGGGGGGACCATCTACAAAAGAGCAATGTGCAACAATGGGCTTCAAAGACCCTAAGGTTCAGCCCATTAAGACTTCCAAAAATCTTAGGTTCCAAAATTAAATGAAATGTTCAATGGTCAAACTCTAGGTAAATTTGGATGCTTGTGTGAAGACTCAAAAGTCTTCCCACATCCCTATCAAGTAGGAGGCGAGCCATATTTGTAGGGAATGAGAGAGAAACACACACACACAAGTTACTAGACCATTTAATGTTACACAACATGATTTTTTACATAAGCTACTAAATCATACTTCATATCAGAATAACAAGTCAGCATTTGATAAAAAACAACATCTTTGCTCACTTTACTTTACATGCAATAAACACACTAATGGATATTTTGCTGAAGGGAATATCTAATGAGCATTGTTCTGCTTTTGGATCAAGCTTAATTTTTAGCTCATCCTACACTTGAGCATAAGCAATATATCCAAACACTTTCAAGTTTGATACATTTGGTTTTTCACCACAAAACATCTCTTCTATTGTCATATGATGCACTTTAGCAGTAGGGGTCAGGTTCATGATGGAAAAACGTATAGTAACAAACTTAGTCCAGTAACAATGAGGCATGTTCTTCTTATTTATCAATGCCCTAGAAACTTATAATATGTGCCTATTTTTTCTCTTAGTAAAACCATTTACTTTTGGAGTACACGTACATGAGAACTGCCTCTAAATTTCATGCCTTTTCAGAAAGTCATTGAACTCATTGGAGCACTTTACATATTTTCCAATCTATTTTTCAACCAAATCCTTGAAAGTTTGAAAGTGCATACACGTCACATTTTTTCTTCATAAAATAGACCCATACCCTCCTTGTATGGTCATCAATGAAGATTACATTGTACTTGCATCCACCCATAGATGTAGTCTTTACCAGACCGCATACATTTGTACATATTCTATCTCTTGATTTTTTACTAAATTGACTCAGGGTAACCCTTTTTTTCTTAGAAATGCAAACTTCTTTGAAAAATCCCTCAATAGGTATGCCAAATATAATGGTGAGGTCCCTAGGGTCAATATCATTGGTGAGGACAAGAAGGATGTGGATGTTTTTTTTAACAAGAGAGTAAGAGGTGAAAGGGAAATGGAAACTGAAGGGGAAACCAAAGCTTGCACAAGCAAGGAGAAGGTATATAAAGGTAGCATGCAAAGACTGACAAGAGGATGATGTCATTGAATCAAGCAGGCAGACTTTCAGCTTGGGCATGGTCAACCAAAGTACAATTTGGTGAGTGATGTTCAAAAACATTCCATGGAAGGAAAATGAATATAACCTTCACTACCAGCAGTCTCCTCCATATTATCTGGAGATTATCTGATTGGTTTAGAACAGGGCAAGCATCTTTGGCAGGAGCTCTCTTGGCATTACGATCAATACGCTTCACATGGATTTGAGCACAGGACTAGTGACATACTCAGCCAAAGGACAAAATGGCCAATTTTGTGGCACTCGTAGCATGCATTGGGAAATGACGCAAATGATAGCTCTTGCTGAAAATCACCAAATCCACCATACTGAGATCGAAGAATTTGGGAATGGGCTTGTCCATATTCCATAGAATACAGTCCTTGACATCTAGTCTAGCTCTCATCTGTTGCTTTTTTGGAAGGAAGAGCACACACCCTAACATCAAGGCTATGGACTAAACATGATCATGAAGCCATAGGAGTAGGCTCTTGAGGTCACCTAAACAAGAAAGAACCGCATAATCTCATCCTCAAGGCAAAATTCTTGGGTCCATGGCATACCATAAGCAAATAATGAAGCCCCCTCCATGTATCATCAGATCCTTAATAGATTTCTCAGAAGTGTATGTCATAGCATAGAAGCTTTTACCAATAGCAGCGGTGTTGAATCTTGAACCTTCTCATTGACAATGTGAGCTGCCCAATCCCATAATCCTTGCAGCATCATTACCCATAAAATATAGCACAACCAATATGGCACAGCATTCCGACAAACTCATCAAAGCCATGCTTGGACAGAATTCAACCTGCATTACAAAGCCATCTTCACCCTTCCCACGCTAAGCATATTGAGCCCGTGGAGCATATCTCTTGTAACTGAGTGCTCACTGAACGGGGATGTCTTTAACACCTTCTCCTCGCCACGTGCATAATAATAGGTGTCAACCCCCTACTTTTTTTTCTTCGCTGCAAATGTAAATGATGCCTCCATATTTTGAGACTCCTCTTGAGTAAACATATTCACTTGGGACACACCAAGGCTCGCACACCCCACCACCAAGGTGTGCGAGATAAGACCCACGTTTAGGGTTCATGCCGCTCTTAAAAACACTATCACATGACTTCTAACACACCTCAATTAGAATGGTTGCCAAATTCTTATATATTTTTGTAGAGATAACCTTTTTTATTTTTATAAAGGCCAAATGTTAGTGTTACAAATCAATGGAATTCCCTTCAAATATTAGTTTCCAAGTCACACACAATTTATATACAAAAATTTCATACTTGATCACGTACTAAATAAGCGCATAGTTTTGGTCCTTAAAAGGTCTCCTCATAGAATTAAGTCTATTCTAGTGCACCTTGACAACTACAAATGACATTTTATGTTGAAACCAAGAAATTGTGTACCTTTTTTAACTCCCTAACTCAGTTAAATCTCGTTGCTTTAACTCTATCTTGATTTTTTTATTGTGCAAAAACTCTTAAAAATCTTGAGTTCTCCATAAAAGCATTGAGACCAAGGTTTTAGGCGCCCCAATTGTTATGTACCACGTACTTTTGATATATTTTTTTTATCTGCGTGGAAAGTTTGATATTTTTTGAGGTTTTGAATGCTTATGTCTTAATAATGAAAATGCCAAAGTTTTCTTTTAGACAGTTGTGAATATTTAAAATAATCCAATAATTGTTGCATATCAAAGTCCTTCTACTTGCCACCTTGAGTCCTCAATGAAAAGGGTAAGCGATGTATCACTTTCTTAAACTCATACATATATCAAAAAAATAATTTTCTTTATGTACAATAGTATGCTTGAAATGGCCATATCAAACACTTAGAACTTTCCAGTGTTTTATATACTCTAAAGTGGTTTTATTTCACATGAAACTTTATTATCTATAGCACAATTGTGGAAAGGTCACATAAAATTGTTTGCAAGGTCGCTTAATTTTTTCTTGAGATTATAAAGTTGATCTCTTCAAAGCATCGATCGCATTCTTATGAGGGTCAACTTGATGAGTACAGTTCTTGATCATAGTATATTCTAAAATTCAAAGTTATATTTTTTACAGGCCCTCTAACTAGCGTATTTAAGCATATCAAGAGGGTTTTCCTAAATACATTGTTTAATATAAGTAGAATTAAATTTTAAATTTGTAAAAAAAAAGACACTGAATTGTCTTGTTATGGTACCAAACTAGTGTTAAACCTCATACCAAGGGCATTTACCAAGCATTAATACATGAGGCTGATTGGTTTGCCCCTTTGAACAAATAGTGGAAGAAACAATGGACGGAGGCTAGATGGGTTGAGTTCACCAAGAACACCAAGAACATTTGGAATCCACAATTGCCTCATTCTATGAAGTTATTTTTGTAAAAGGTACTATGGGGAGCCTTGCCGATAGGCGTCAAGATTCAAGCAGGGTCCAATAGATGTTCACGGTACAGATTGGCTAGTGAAGACCTTGCCCACCTTTTCATGGAATGCCCGGCTATTAGAGGACTAGTAGGAAAGATGTGCAAACGGATACAAAGAACGTGGAAGATAGGGTTCTTCAAGAAGAATCTGTGCCTTAAGGGGAAATAGATTCAAAGTAGTGCACTTCTAATATGTACTCAAATTGTCAAATTGTGTTTCTCTAGTAATATATGAAAGGCCACGAAATGCGGTGTCTTTAATAGTGACCTCTCTGTGGCTAGCTTCTCAAAGATTGTACAAGAAAGTAAGGAGATAATATATGTGGTACATAAAAGGTATAACTCGGATGATTGGCTTAGGCCGACCCTCGCCATCCGGTCGAGCCATGCTATGTAAAAGATTAGGCTTTTGGTAACAATACAATACTCGATACTTTTGACTAAGCTTTGATGTAATCTTGTATCCCTTAAGGCTCGACATGAGCTTGAGACTGATTTGTATTTGTCTTGGTGACATTATAATACAATCACTTACAATTGTGAGTTTTGCAAAAACAAAAATCGATACACTCTCTTTATTCATAGTCTTTGGGAAGGCCATAGCGTTTCACTCCAACCCTCAAATTTCAACAGTGACCACTCACTACTTAAGGGTGGATTTACTTTGCATTTTGAAGCTCGTAAATAAATTCCCTCTATGTGTCGCCCGATGAAATTTTGTTTGCAAGTTTTCACAGAAATGATCTCCGACTTTGACATAAATGATCTCAGACCTTGGCATAAATGATCTTCGACCTCGGCGCTCAAAGCTTAACAATTGCATGCATGTGCCTGTGTTTTGTTTTTGTGCATGCGTGCACGTGTGTACGTGCATGTGTGTGTGTGTGTGTGTGTGTGTGAGAGAGAGAGAGAGAGAGAGAGAGAGAGAGAGAGAGAGAGAGAGAACACTAAGCTCTCCTTGGCTAGAGAAAAAGAGAGAGAAAGAGAGGGAGAGGATGAGAGGGCTCTTTTCACACTAGAGAGAGGAAGAAGGGGGGGGGGGGGGAAGAATAATGCATTTACCTTACAATTAGTAATCGAAAAAGCGAAGATTAACAAAATCCGCAATCGAGAATAAAAAATTGACCACATCGATATCTGTCGAATTGAGAATTGGCCAAATTGGGAATTGACATAATTAGGAAAATTTGATATAACGAATCCAAGGTAAAAGGTGTGCAAGCCCAAGACACAAGCCGACCTCGACAAACAAAAAAGGCGAATGATGAGAGGCAACTCTAGCAACTCTCGCCTATTTTTGGAGGTTTTTATGCTAGATTTTTTTTAGCTTTACAGATGTTCTTGCCTTCGGGTTGACTTGGAATTCAAAGGTGAATCTTAAAACCTATAGGTGGGATTGCACTCAACTTAGATTTTTTTGAGCGCTAAAAGAAAAATTAGAAATTTTAAGGCGAATGTCAATTTTTTAAGGGGGTTTACACTACATCGAATTGAGTCACAATGCTTTTTTCCAAAAACTTGGAAAACTTACGTATGAGAATATAAAAAAAAAGTTTCTAGTTGAGCTTGAGTTGTATTAACCAGAGAAGATTACAAAGAGCTTTGACATATCCTTTGGATAGGATTTTCAATGAAAAAATACATCAAAGGGGCGAAATCCCTTAACTATGCCTAGTTGTGTAGCTTGGAGTTTTGGTTCCTACTACAAAGAAGTTTCCACTAGCATGTTTCTAGGACAGCATTAGAGTCCAGAGTTTTACTCTTTTCTAAATAAGTAACGCATTTCTAAACTACCATAAACCTCTCAGTACATTAGCTCTTACTATGTATATGTCCATTAGAAGATCCATAATGTCATTGTGTATGCAGCCGGTTGGGAAACTTTATTATATTTAAAGGATTTTACACTCAGTTTTTGTAACTTTGTAGGTTTCCTCACCTTCAAATCTAGAATTTGGAGATAAATTTTAAAATTTGTAGGCAAGATTAATCTAAATTGAGGATTTTTTGAGCATTCGACTATACTATGCTTTTCCCCAAAATTTTAGAGGCAAATTTACTTTATTTGAAGGTTTTTGCACTAAATTTTTGTGCACTTTTCAGATTCTTTAAACTTTAATTTAGGTTCTTTAAGCTTTGTAGTTTCTTTGAACCAATGTTCGAGAAAAGTGTGCCTGAGCTTAGTCTTCAGCCATTTGAAAAATCAAAACAATTGGTTGAGGAAAGAGGGAGAAGGAGAAAATCTGCTTGAAAATAGTAAGAAAACAGAGTTAAATTAGATTATTTTAAAAAATTATCTCTTTGAATGTCATAAGTGGAACCTTGTATGTTTGCAAAATTTATCATTTGGAACACTGCTTTGAACTTTGGATTTGCAGATATTTGGACCTCCAATTTAAAATTTAAGGTTGTGATGTTAAGCACTATTATTCTTTTTGCAAAAAAAATTTGTTATTCTTTTTGCATCCATGGATCTTTTGGAGCATGGAGGTGTTGTATTTTTTATGTTGCTAATTCATTACTACTCAATCTGACAAGTGAGTGCTAGTAAAAACAAAAAAATTAAAAATTGAAGGTAAATCTCAAAGTTTGTAGGTGAGATTATAGTAAACCTAGGTTTATTTCTCCAATTTTTGTGGATATCCTAACCTTCAAATTAAATCTTAGGAGTGCATGGTCCATCCTATGGAGAGAGAGAGAGAGAGAGATCCCCTTTTCTTGGTGCAAAATCCACTCTCTTTTTTTCTTTGCCTTGGTCTCCAACTGGTGGTCCCCCCTTTGAGCCCTTTCCGTATGTCACATGATAGGGGCCTCCAAAGTGCATTAGATATAGTTGAGAAAATTAGTAGGTGGGATTACATTAAACCTAGGTTTTTCTTGAGCACTCAGGTACAAAATAGTTTTTTGCTATCATAATGGAGATTGAAAAATTAGAGGAAGGAGAGGTCCTCCATGCATTGCCTTCTGGTTGATTTGCATGGCTTGTTGGATCAACGTCAAAATTGAGCTAGTGAGTCCCTGTTGGGTCGTCTTGCTTTCCATAGACACTTTAAAGAATCTTCAAAATTGCATGAAGTAATCTAGATTTTATGCAACTCCATTCTTTCCCAATGACCTCCAATTGGACTACAGTTCCATTCTCCTCACACATAGGTGCACTCTCACACACACAAACCTCCACCCACACACCTACCTATTTATGAATTTGTGTGTGTGTGTGTGTGTGTGTGTGTGTGTGAGAGAGAGAGAGAGAGAGAGAGATCCAATTGCTATGCTTTTCATGGTCGCAACAACGCATGGGTCACATATTAGTTTCAAATGAAATATTGAATGGTGAGTTTAAGGAATGAAAACTCCATGAAAGTGGAAAGTCAAAAAGACTTTCCATCTCTATACAAAGAAGTGGTCGATTGTGCATTTCATTTTCTTTTCTTTTTTTAAAAAAAATCTTTCACCGTATACAATATAGGTATAGGTAGGCAGAGTTTGATTACACTATGTAACGTAGTGAATTTATTTTTGAACTACATAAGTAGTTCTTAGTAAAGGGTTGCATTATGGGTGCATCACTAGACCATTGGATAAAGCTTGCAAATTAGTGCCACACTACAAGCTAATGATAATAATAATTTTTATTTTTTTTCAAATCCTTGTGAGAGGGTGTTGACATTTCTGTATCTCTCCTTCAAGAGGAGCATTGAGTATTGTCATTTTTTATGTTTTTAGAATATATTATATTCTAAAAAGTTCATTGTTGCACTTCTTTCCAAAAATTATAATATTTTATTGTGATACCACATGTTTTAAAATCTCTCACAAGTATCACTCGGAGGATTGGTCTAGGACTACTTGTGCCTTGTTGTCAGCAGATGGAATGCTTAGGATGGGGACAAATCTTGGCCATCGGTAAGTAAAAGATCTCAGAATGACAAGAGTATGGGCGTTGTGTATTAAGGATGTGGAGGTGGGGGGTAGGGGTGGTTGCCCGAATAACCGTTGTACTTTTGATCCCTGGATGTTGTCATGGCTTAACATGAGCATGACAAAACCTTGTAATTTTTTGGGCTGCTCAATATAATCCACTCACAATTGTGAGTTTAGCTTTTTTAAAAATTTTAAAAAATTTTAAAAAACAAATCTCTCACAAAAGAAGCCTCTTATTATGAAATTCTTCTCAAAAGCCTTACGTAGGTCAACTTTCCCCTTGTTTTTGAAGCCATTAGAAATTGTTAAAAAATCATCCTTCAAAGATCTCTTTAGAAATTAAAGTCATGAAGGCACTTGAATTGGGCCTAGATGTTCCAACTCGTAAGTACCATGTGTGCAGGTAGCCATTTGGATCCAATCAAAGGATTGTGGAAGACTTTGAGTTTAAAAGATCCATTAAGCAAGGATGCCCTCTTGCCCCTCTGCTATTTTCCATTAGATATTATCCTCTAGTAACACTTCTCAAAGATAGTGCTGCAAAAGGGAACATTCAAGGACTAGCTCTTCCTAACAACGACCATCTGTTGGCTAAGCTCTTTGCGGATGACTCTCCTCAAAGCGTGCCCTCAAGTCATCAGGAAGTCTTTAAAAATTGTGCAAACATATGCTCTTGGCTCAGGGTCCAAGTGTAACATTGAAAAGTCAAGATTGATCTCTCTCTGAGAATGACACATTTGATCCATCTTTGTGGACCGGGGAGATTGTGTCAAAAGGGGAGATCTTTTGGCACTTGGGAGCCCCTTTAGGGGTGGATATCAACCACAAGGAAAGATTTATATGGGTTATGGAGAAGGTAAGAACCAAGATGCGCAGGTGGGAGTATGTGCTTCTTCCCTCTCCGAGTAGAATTAAAGTCATGAACTCCTTTAAGCTCCCCTATATAGCTTTCAATGTCCCACTTCTTAAACTATCAAGCTGCAATTGGAAAGAGTTCTTGAAATCTATGAAGAGATTCCTATGGAAAAACACCACTAAAGACTCTACGCCTTGGAAATGGTCTAGCTCGGAGATAGTTGCGAGACCAGTGGAGCAAGGTGGTCTAAGGATTCTGAACCCTAGCATCCATGCGAAGGCCCAATGTGCTAAGTTTGTGTTGATAGTAACTAAGCAAGAGCAAACATGTGCCTTTATGACCAAGGCTATGATGGAAAATTCAGAATTATGCTCAAAACGTGGCCAGTGGAAAGGGTTGGAAGTTCACGATAAGCTTTTTGCCCCGCATTGGGCCTCCTTAAACTTAGTGGATCGACATGCGAGCTCTTTAAAAAATTCAACAAGGCAACGGAGTATTTGGAGTGGGGAGAGCTGGCAGGTACTTTCACAAATCCATGACCCATCGGTCCCCTTGGCTCTCTAAGAGTGTAAACATTTCTATGACCCCTTTTTGGAGGGAAGTTGCCAGACATATCAATAACAAAGGTATCAAATGTACTGGCTAGCTTTGGGACTACAATAGATTTTGCTCGAAAAGAATAGACCAACTAGATAGTCAATTTACCATCAATGGGATGGAAAGTTTGCTAATCAGCCTCTATAGCCCTAGAACAGCTAAACATGGTATTTGCTAGGTGGTGCTTCCAGATTTGAGTGGAAAGCCTAGTAGTGCCCAAAGAACAGACACTTTTTGAAACCACAAACCAAGGGAGTGTACTTCTCACTTATGTATTTGAAGGACCGGTTCTCTCTACTCAAGAAATTATGGGGCAAGCAATGGTCAAAGTCAAGATGGGAAACAATTTTGAATAACATATGGCACCTGCATTGGCCGCATAGAATGAAGGTTTTTGTGTGGAAGGTGTTGTGGGGAGCCTTGCCGACTAGCATGAAGGTTCTCACTAAGGGAATTGGTCTCGATCATTGTTCACAATGCAGATCCGCTAGTGAAAACCTCCCTCATTTTTTCCAAGGAATGCCCATAAGTTAGTGGCTTGGCAAGAAAAGATTGCAAATGGGTTCAAAAAACCTGGAAAATTGATTTCTATAAGAATGATCTCTTCTTGGGAGGGAAAGTATATAAAATTCAAGCGCTTCTTATCATTACAGAAGTAGTGATATTTTGCTACTTCCAACATGTGCGGAAGGCAAGGAATTGACACATCTTTGAGAACACCATTAAAACAACTAAATTCTCATAGATAATCCAGCAAAGCAGGGGGCAATCATCGCCATTGGGAAGCAAACAAGATCTGATTAATGGAACAAGACCTTCAACACTGCTTTGACTAACATGCTAGGGTAAAGAAGCAGACTTCTCCCTTTCCTTGGGGTGGCTCCCCAGTTAGCCAGCGTAGTCATGTCTCGTGTTAATTGTAATGGCTCATCACAAGAATGACAAAAAATTGTAATTTTCATGGTTGTGCTAATATAAGCCACTCACAATTGTGAGTTTTGCCAAATTAAAAATAAAAAAAATAAAGTCTTGTTCACCTTGATTCCTACTTTCAAACAGGATTAATATCATTTCCCACTCGGATCGAACAATTCTTATTGTCATGACTTCAACTAGCTAATGGTGCGTAAGGGATCATATGTAATGGCTTGCCTTTATTTGGGGCTTTGTAGCTTCTTGATGTATCGCACGATCCCTCAAGGCTCGGCACAAGCTTGAGAGTACTTTGTATATTGCTTTATGGAGAATTTAATATACATCCACTCATAACTATCAGCTAATCTTGTCTTTGATTCGTTAAGGAGACTACTAATTTTGCACACATGGCTTGTGTGTGTATTGCTAGGTCCAAGATATCAATGCAGCCTTGGTCCTTGGGTTTCACATATTCCCATTTTCCCCAATGCCAAGTCATCATGTCTTTTGTGCTATTTTCCATAGGAACCGTTTTTGGGTTTCAAAAATTCTTTACAATTTCATTTGGAGATTTTCAAAATGGGTGAGACAAGTGAAATGTAAGGAATCACAAAAGAGTTAATCACAACCACTCTTTTGTGGAAGGGAAGAAGTTTATACTTTTACCTTCTCATCATGTTGTTCATTTTTTTTAGGACCTCCTCAAATCTTTGTTATCTAAGATGTCCACCCCTAGTGTCTCAACAAGATGTATGAACAACTTTCCTTTGATAAAATGGGGTAAATTTTGTGGCTACCTTGTAGGTTGTCCTGTGAGCCTATAAACACTTCTCAAGGTTAGCTTCCCACTCCGTCTTTTGCTTATACACATAATTTGTAAGCATCTTGATGATATGTCCATTAGCACTCTCTTCTAGATCCTTGCATTGGGTGACAAGGTGAAGAAAACTGGTGTTGAATGCCCAACTTCTCCACTAATATGCGCACTAGCTTGTTTCAAAACCCTTGATCTCTACCAAAAATGAGCACCCAAGGTACTCCAAAACATCAACAGAAACAACAAAAAACAAATTGCACCATAGTATGAGCATTCACCTTTTAACTGCCTTGGCCTTGACCCACATGGTAAGATAGTCAATGGCTATGAAGATGTACTTCTTACCTCTTATCGACTTTGGTAGATGGCATCCAAGCCCTACTTCTCAAAATCATTATGGGCTATGATAGCCCCCTGTGACTCGCCTACCGCTTGTCTTTCACCCATGGTTTGACATTCATGGCACGTCTTGCACCAATATTGCACATCCTACACAATAGATGGCCACCGAAAACCAGCTTTAAGAGTTTAAAAAAGTATCTGGTCCTTGCCCAGATGTCCGCTTTCATCGTGACACTGCTCCAAGACCATGCATATCTTCTATGTATAGAGCACCCTCCTCAACACTTTGTCTCGACCATATACCATATGGCCTTCACCTATCAAAGTAATGTGTGAGCCTTTTGAACAACCCTCCTTCTTTGCAACTTGGCCAAACCCTCTAACCTAGGTTTACTATAATCCCACCCAGTAATTTTGAGATTTACCTTTGATTTTTATCTTAAATTTTTTAAAGTTACCAGCACTCACTTGTCAGATTGAGTTGTAATGAACTAGAAACATGAGAAATAGAACACCTCCATGCTCCAAAAGAGCCACGGATGCAAAAAGAATAACAAATTTTTTTTTGCAAAAGCTTTTTCAATTATGTCAATTCCCAATTTGGCCAATTCTTAATTCCGTAGATATCAATGTCGATTGTCAATTTTTCCATCAAATGGCTTTCAAATACAGAAGTAGTGAGTGGTCCCTGTTGAACCTTTGAAATTTGAGGGCTGGAGTGAAACTCCATGGCCTTCCCAAAGATTATTAATATAGATATACCAAGATTTTTTTTTCTTTTTTTGCAAAACTCACAATAGGTGAGTGAGAATAAAATCAATATAGCCAAAAATAAATGCATGACCTCCTCATGCACAACCGTGAGATGAGACCAAGACAACCATAACCATAATAACCCACATCAAACCCTGGATACATCGGCTAATAGGGGAGCCATCACAAACCAGACTAACAAGCCCTATCAGCTGGCTGAACAGGGAAGCCACACTTGATAGGAAATAACAACCTCCACTGTGATTGCCACTAGAACCCCGCCCTCTGCCACCGGGCGGAATCCCTTTCACACCAAAATGCCAAAGAGGATAGAGAGAATGCCTTGTCGCAATACGGGGAGAGCCTGAAGCTCCATCGCCGCTCTTACAGGGGCCAACCACCAAAAAGAAGCACACATACGCATGAGCCAGACCCGCCACCAGACAAGCCGCCAACTGCCACTGGAAGCTTCTCCGTCTCTGAACAGGGCCCAATTCATAACCAAATGACCCAAGCATCACCCACAAGGAAGCTAAAGACTTCGATCATTGAGAACCAGGCAAAAGAGGTAACCCATGCACATGAGACCCTAGAAGAAGACATGCATACCTTTGCCATGGCCTAGATAGTCATGCCACCACCGACAAAACCATCTTCTATATCTAACACGAGCATCGAACACCACGCCACAGGTAGACCTTATGGAGTCAAGCTGCAGGGCCCCAAACCAACATAGAACCAAGCCCAACAAGCACTTCATTTCAGATCAAAATAGGGTTGCCTCCATACACACAATTCACAAAAATAACCTTGTTAGTCCTCAAACACCACGCAACAGGGTGCAAATAGCCAAGTGCCCACTCCCTGGGGCAACCCTTGCCTGCAAAACACACCAATCTCCGCCTCAGTTCCTTTTTAAGCAACCAAGTCAAAAAAATTTCCTTAATTAAATTCACATCATCCTCCCTGAGTATGACCTTTTCATCCCACACCCCGTTGAGGACCCCACACAAGCCACCTTAGGGCCCCCCAACCTGCATGCGAACGTTGGGGCCGTCCCAAGAGAAGTAGGAGCTAGGGTTTGAGCAAGCTCTGTGTAGGTATCGCAAAGCTAGATCTACTGCTCAGAGTACCAAGTTTTGTAACTTTACGTTACGAGGACTCTTTGAAATATTTTCATATTCTACAATCTTAGTACTTAACCTTCACTTTTGCACTTCAAATTAAATGTTTCTTCTTTTTTTCAAAACACAATATGTGAGTGTAGTATATTAGTATCACCAAAAAAATTACATCAAAGACCATGCTCAATCGAGCCATGGCCACTATCACAATCACTCCACAAAAAGAATCCAATGAACAAGAGAGCCACCCCAACCCGAACACCGTAGGTAAGCATCATCAAAGAACAAACACAAGCTAGATAGGGGACCACCCTCAATCAAAAGACCATACATAGAGCAGAATATAGAAGGGGAAGGGCACATAGTCCCCATCACCCACAAAGTCCTCCAAAGTGCCACCATAGTTGGTCTGTTGTCACCAAAAATAGCCTTGCCTCAAACGAGCATCATCCGGAGAAGAAAACCTCAGTAGAAGACTCGCATGAGTCACCCAAACCCACGGAGCTCACAAACCACGAACCAAAGGAGGTTGGATTGAGGAGAAACACCAACATTCATGTACCAACATAAAGCCATACATACTATACCGAATGAGTCAACCTGTCCGTGCTGAAACATACACGCTCCAAACCAGAAACACCCTCCGAGGGAACATCGTCGGGCAGAGCCTGAACCATGCAAGCGAGCAAGTGATGCCCCA
The DNA here is from genome assembly GCF_014529385.1 of Adiantum capillus-veneris. Lineage (NCBI taxonomy): Eukaryota > Viridiplantae > Streptophyta > Polypodiopsida > Polypodiales > Pteridaceae > Adiantum > Adiantum capillus-veneris. The sequence goes on from NC_140957.1 coordinate 30,274,721, forward strand.
CCACATAGCACCTCACCGATGAGTTGCTTCCCCCCAAGCCAGAGGACGATCGTGTCCAGATCCCTTGTGCAAAAATATGACCACCCTGACAGGAGAGCTAAGCCAAGCCAGTAGATAAGGGCAGCCGAAAAACCCACCCAGGGGCCACCCCTGCTCACCAGCAAAGTGTCACAAATCCAGGACCTCTCGCGTCGCATGCAGATCCGTTGCTCCATTCTGCGACTGCCGCTAGAGCCCTGGGATGACCCGTCAAGGGAGCCCCCCATCTCCATGCGAGAGCGCCCGAGCCGCCATAGAAAACCCTAGTAGAGTGAATTCCCTCCCTTGCTCACGGTCCGACGAGCAGGCATCTTTATCTTTTCTTATCAGGTCCCATCATCTTAAATTAAATGTTTCTTAAGGTTCTCTTTGAAATGAAGCAGAGTGTGGCACGTGAAGGGTCTCTCCTTCCTTGAAATTTTCAAACTCCATTATATATAGTATAGAAGTATGTGCCTATGTTTTTCCAAAAAGAAATTGGCTGAGCATCTCTGTGAGATGCTCTCCTCTTAAATGAAAATAGAAAAGAGAAGGCAATGAAGAAAAGGCGAGGGCAAGCTGCAAGGACAAGCACATATGAGGAGAGATGCTCTACTTAGCCAATCACGAAGGGGGAGGAGGAGGAGGGGGAAGAGAGAGAGAGAGAGAGACGAGGGGTTGCACCTTTATATATATATATATATATATATATATATAGTGGGTGACTTTCTGAGCAGCAGAGGTCAGTGTTCGGTTCGTTTAAGAGAACCTGAGTGGTTGTACGTGGATTTGGAGTGAGTTCAAAACCCATGGCCCCAATTTTGGGCACGAAACTAAAATTGAGAAGCTTAACCTTGGGAAGGAATCCACGGAGATTCTTCCTAATATAATAAGGAAGTATCCAATAATATGTCATTATAGAAGTATAGATAGATGTTTTGAAAAGATTTTTATTTTTCCTAAACAGGGGTGTGTGGGTGCATAACTACTTAGAAGTCAATTATACATCTTTAGAAAAAAGTGTACGCAAGAAACATGTGAATGCAGACTCTTAAAACTCCTTTGTTGTATAAACAAGGCGCTCAATTACAACGAAATATCTGTGCATGTGATAGGTTAAAAGTATCGTTCCAAAATCCTTCACAAGTTACAACACATGTGAAAAGTTATGATTCTCTGCTTTACAAACCTAGAAATGACGTATTTATTGAAAGAGCATGTGAGTTTTGTTTAAGGAACGACAAAAAGGAAATTCAAACACATGGCTATTTCAAGTTGATTTGGTGCATGTTTGCTTTGGCAAGGTTCTTGGAAAAAGTGCAAACAAGGTTCTTGGAAAAAGAAGCACGAGGAAGCTCCTAAAAAGTCTGAGGAGAAGAGTAACATTTGAGGCTCGAGTCCCATTGGCATTTAAGATTAAAAAACAAGATACTTTCTTAAAAATAGAGACAAGTAAGCTGACCAATGAAGTCTAAAGAGAAAGAAGCCGAATTGATTGTCTCAAGGACTTTCTTTTTTTTTTTTTTTTCAAAAACGCACAATTGATTGTTTCAAGGACTTTAAACTACATGTGCTCAAAAGGTATCCAAATGGCTTTCAAAAAATCAAAAGGTATCCTTAATTCAAAGATTCTCTCACCTACAACAAAAACGATGCGCTAATCTATAGCATGTAGCAATGGGCAATGACGAAACAAGTAGATTTGCAATAGTATTAGTTGGGAAGGACGCATATAACATTGAGAGAGAGAGAGAGAGAGATGACACTTTAAAGAGAAAAAAACGTTGAAGAAAAAATAAAAGAGAAGAGAAACACCTCTTTATATGGACACAAAATGTCTTTTGACTTTCATATGTCATTTGACTTTTTACCTTCATCTGGCTTCTCGTTCATATCTTTCGTCAAAGGGTACTACACGGTAATGAGTTTTTGAAAACTCCCCGGGTAACCCAAGCAAGCATCTTTTCATTTCCTAAACTCACCCTTCACTTACACACTTAATATATTTTGAAAGAATTTTTATTTTTTTGAGATTGGGGAGACCTGATGTGCCCATTGCAAGGTATATTAGTTTTAATCAAAGTGATCCGAATGTTTTTTTCAATCGTACTCACAATTGTGAGTGGAGATATTATATTTATATTATTTATTAAAAAGACAAGCGCTGCATCCACGTGGTTGCAAATGCTTCCAACCACAATGGATGGCCCTTGCCTTCCCCTTCCACTAAGCACTGCCTCTGCCAACATGGCAATTATCATCTGAGCATTTCCTCTTTCAACGTGGCACTTAAGCTGCCTCTTGAATTGCGGGCACCTAGAAAATCCCTTAAACAGCGTGTCATGTCCAACAATGGTCACCTTAGGGTAGTGGAATTATGGGAAAGTGGGGTGTTGATTATTGTTGACTGCATTGAAGTGTGGGAGAAATTGTCTAAACCTTCAACACGGGCCTTCTCTCCTCCTCTACAGAACCTACGCCATCCTCCTACCCTCTGCAAGTGTGTGCCCATACACACTACTTTGACGCAGTTGGTGATAATGACTTAGGCTTACTGGCAGCTCAAACCCTGCATGCAATAGGAGTTGTGGTCGTACTCTGTTCCTAAAATAAGCCAGACTTAAGAGCCGCCACAGAGTCACAGAATGATGATGAAGTTGCATGGCGGCTCGTAAGGAGACTCAAGATGAGCTTTCATAAAATCTAATATCTAACCAACCTAACTAATTTTCTCATATGAAACTAATCATTTAATGTGGGAGAATACACGGGAACAAGGGTTAGAATATAGACATGTGTTTATGGATCTATCTCAACACAGGGCCAAGGTTAAAAGGGGTCCAAATGAGAAATGGTATGTTAAAGAGCAATGCTACCTAATGGAGCTTAAAGACAGTAGGATTAACTTCATTAAAGACCTCCAAAATTTAGTGTTCAAAAGTCCTTCGACCTTAGGCAAACTAGGACTGACCTTGAGGTGGGAATCCTACCCAAGCATGAGGTGCTTGTTGGCTTGCTAAGTGTTAGTGGGAACCTTACCCAAAAGCTTAAGGTGTTTCTCACATGCTTAAATGACTAAAGTTCTTGGAAGAATTCATTCAAAGATAACTCTAAAGAGCCATGAACGTTTCCATGCTTGATTGACCAAGTCCTTGAAGTATTCTATTCAACCAAAGGACTTAATAAGCATAAAAGACACATGTTCAAATGATCATCTACATGTGACCCTCATGATGTGTTTGAATGCTATTGGATAGGTTTTAAAGGGGTCCAATGAGAATTTAGATACATAAACATAAATAATTAAGTTCTTTCTCTCAAAGAGGAAAAAGAGGACACATGTCCAAATGAAATAATAAAATATTACAAGAGAGGGAGAGAGAGGTGTGGATGTGACGCCCCAGTTTCTGGGCGCGTCGGGGAGGGACCGTTTTCCTTTGCTCTGATACCAAGTGTGACGCCCCAGTTTCTGGGCGCGTCGGGGAGGGGGCCCGGCGGGGATTCTTACCCGCACGGAGCCGAGGGAACCTCTGTCTTCAAGGGGCCCGTCGGGGATTCTTACCCGCACGCGGCCAAGGGACCAAGGTGTTGCTTCAAGGGGTCCTGGCACGGACGGCACCGGCTCAGGAGGGCCCGGCTCGGACGGCACCGGCTCGGGTCAAGTTGCCTTCTCGGGGGCCCGGCTCGGACGGGGCCGGCTCGGGCGTGGTTGCGTTCCATGGGTCGACGGCCGTTTGTGTTTCGCGGGTCTTCGCGGGTCTCGCGTCTCGGGTCCCTAGCCCCACGTAGCCTCAGGCTCCGCCGCACCGCCGACGGGTCATAGCGTGCCCCGGGGAACCTTGCGTGGAGTCCCCACGGTGCGCGAGTGCGTGGAGTGAGGCTAACGTGCCTAGGTGGGGGGTCCCCTCCCGTGGCCGGTCTTCGGGAGGCTCATACCCCTTATATACACCCCCGTTTGAAGAGAGTTCGACGACCGCGTCGAACGTGGGAAAAGAGTGCTCGGCTATGCATGAGGCCGTGGGGACAAAGGGGTGCATATAAGTGCAAGTGATCAAAAACTGTTCCCAAAATGCAAGTAAGTAGGCATGCTTTGTTTTTGTCATTTTTGAAAATGAGTGTGTGAGTATTTTTGGGGTTTTGGCAGAAGGCTGAAAAGATATGCTTTGAACACCCAAGTAGAATTCCCCGTACTTGAGCGTTCCCCGAATAGGTAACCCGATGTGCGCGGAGCCACCTGCTGCGTTGGTCCGCGCGGAGGCTTCTTGAAAGCCGAATCTGAAAGAGCGTTCCGTCGCAATGCAGCACTTGCGAGTTGGTCCCTGTTTGGACGTCGTTTGGATCTTTAGCTCAGCATGGGCCACAAAACGTGGCCGGGGCGCGACGAACACCGTTGGCTTGGTTCGTCGCGTTTTTGGTCTTTCTCTGTTTTTGTCATAAAGAGCCCTGTCTGGCTCGTATCTGCCTTTTCTTCCTGTGGAGAGCCCTGTCTGGCTCACATCTTTGCTTTTTGTCATGTGGAGGTGCCCGGCTCGGATCGGGGCCGGCGCGGGTCACGGGTGACGGCCCGTTGTTGGGACGCGTCACGAAGAGCCCTGTCTGGCTCGCATCGTTCCTTTTCCTCATTGAGGTGCCCGGCTCGGATCGGGGCCGGCGCGGGTCACGGGTGACGGCCCGTTGTTGGGACGCGTCACGAAGAGCCCTGTCTGGCTTGCATCGTTCCTTTTCTTCATGGAGGTGCCCGGCTCGGATCGGGGCCGGCGCGGGTCACAAGTGACGGCCCGCGTGTTCAGGACGCGTCACAGGGCGGAGGGCGTGTGGTTGCTTTCTGGAGCTCTCTTCACCAGGATTTTGACGACCCGGGCCATTGCGGTTGGAGTCGTCGTGAGTATCGTGCGCGTCGGGCACGTTAGTCTTCGGCTCATTTCCAGGAGCTCGTTCTGGAGCTCTGATACCAAGTGTGACGCCCCAGTTTCTGGGCGCGTCGGGGAGGGACCGTTTTCCTTTGCTCTGATACCAAGTGTGACGCCCCAGTTTCTGGGCGCGTCGGGGAGGGGGCCCGGCGGGGATTCTTACCCGCACGCAGCCAAGGGAACCTCTGTCTTCAAGGGGCCCGTCGGGGATTCTTACCCGCACGCGGCCAAGGGACCAAGGTGTTGCTTCAAGGGGTCCTGGCACGGACGGCACCGGCTCAGGAGGGCCCGGCTCGGACGGCACCGGCTCGGGTCAAGTTGCCTTCTCGGGGGCCCGGCTCGGACGGGGCCGGCTCGGGCGTGGTTGCGTTCCATGGGTCGACGGCCGTTTGTGTTTCGCGGGTCTCGCGTCTCGGGTCCCTAGCCCCACATAGCCTCAGGCTCCGCCGCACCGCCGACGGGTCATAGCGTGCCCCGGGGAACCTTGCGTGGAGTCCCCACGGTGCGCGAGTGCGTGGAGTGAGGCTAACGTGCCTAGGTGGGGGGTCCCCTCCCGTGGCCGGTCTTCGGGAGGCTCATACCCCTTATAGTGGACTAAGCATGAGAGGGGGGGGTATACTCTCCCACACACACACACACACACACACACACACATTCTCTCATTGTGTGGAGTGAAAAATGCAAGAGCTCCATCTCCTTCTCAAAGCTTGTTGAGAAGTGGAGAGCTTACACCAACACTCTTGGCTATGGAATGCAAATCCAACCAAGAGCCATGCTTCAATGCTTAAGTTTGCCATCTTCTTCATCTTCATTACTATGCTATTATGCTATGCTAAGCAAGAAGAGTGATGATAAGTGAAGAACTAATTCTTTCTCCTATGGATTATTCTTCTTCCCCTTCCCTACCCTCATTCCCCTCTAGCTCTCTCCACCTTCGAAGGTGTTTTAGGCCTTGGGACTAAGGCTTGGGATAGTTAATGCTTTTTGCAAATTTTATGTTAAGCTCGTGATGCATGAAGCTTTTCATCTTCATAGTATCACCAAGGTCACAAGGAACACAAAGATTGTATTGTAACAAGTTTCTCTTGATGGGAGAATCTATAATACAAACGCCTTTTGGAGGGGGGACTGGCTCCAAGTAAATCCGATCCTCAACTATTGTTCTCTAATACTCTCTCTCTCTTGCAAAAGTATTGTTCATGCCAAGTTAATTAAGTACTATGTTTATGTTGCTAACATCAATTAAGTTCACCCTTCATGCTCTCAAAGTAAACTCACAAAAATGCTCACTCTAATTCTCTTACTTTTTCTATTCTCAAAGTTCATAGGCCATTTCCATTACATTGGTATCAGAGCATTTGGTTTCTCTCTTCTTGCTTAAGAAGAGAGGTCCTTAAGTAGCCTATTAATGGTTGATTTTGTGAATTATGTTAGGGTAAGTGGGACTGGAATCTATTATCGGTTTTGTTGAGCCCACTATGTGGAATATGGTGCGCACCTCGAAAGATTTGGTCTTAATAATGGGGTCTTTTTAGACTTACCTACGGTTTTACCATTATTGAGCCATAAGAAGTCCAAAAGGAGCCATTCCTCGACAATTATGCTATGTTAGACCCACCCCACTACTCTCTCTAATTAATTAATTTGAGCCGCGGTGTAGATACTGAAGTGCTTATTTTCAAATGCTAAGAGGAGTAGCAACTAAGGTTTTGAGTTGCCAAAGAATACACTAAGTAAACACATAAGTATAATTAGCATGGTTCACAATAACCAAGAGAGTAGAATGAACATTGATAACTTTGATTTTGCACATGAAGGTGCTAATGATGATGCCCCCATGTTTTATCAATTATCTTGTTACTAAGTTGCATCAAGCTATGGACAACCCTACTAAGTTGCATCAGGCTATGGGCAACCCTACTTTGCAAGCCGAAGTTACTCAACAACTTCGTGCTTATGGGATTTCCCTTCCTTTGCAAGAGGAGAGAGAGCTTAGGAGGCCTCTTGATGAGACCCCCAAAAGAAGACTCTCTCCCATACGAGAGGAGGAATCCAAAGAGCAAGAAAATAATGAATTCCTAAGTTCCTCTGAAGATGCGGCTCCACGAAGACGGCAGCCTAGACGATCGCAACTCCTCCCATGAGGAAACGGTCAACACATAGTCCTTCTCCTCATCATTTCCAAAGGGAAGAGAGGAAACAAAGGAAAAAAGGTCAAGAAAGAGGTCACCCTCTTCTCCTTCTTCTTCACCTTCCTCCTCTCCCTATGAAAGCTATGGCTATTCTCCTAGAGAATATAATAGGGGAGGACATCGCAAATCATACCCTGCATGGCGAAGATCACAAAATCTCAAGAAGTTCAAAGAGGGAGGAAAGAGTATCTCTTTTCTCACCTATGATGGCACCTTTGGTGCCACTGACGAAGTATTGGCCTTCATCCAACAATTTGATACGGCCTTTGGAGACAAGGGCTTTATGGAGTCCTCCAAGCTACGCCATGTAGCTATGCACTTCCAAATATTGTCTCATCAATGGTGGGCTAGCCTTCATGGAAATGGTGAAGCCCCAAAGACATGGAAAACTCTACTAGTTTCCATCATGAAGCAATTCCTTGCAAGCAATGCAAAGGACAAAGTACTTACCGAATGGCATAGTTTGAAGCTTCTCTCACATGAGTCTATTCACAAATATGTGGACAAGTTTTGGGACTTACATCTCAAGGCTATTGTCTTCAAACAGATAGACTTCACCGAGCAAAAGAAACAATTTTGTGCGGGATTACCTGAAGAAATGGCCGAGTATGTCAACTCCCAACGGCCTGGTTCTATCACCGAACTAATCCACCACACCATGGTTGCTTTCCGCTTCAATTTCCAACAAGGGGCTAGACGGAATGTCAAACCCATGGAAAACAAAGACAAAAATGATACAAAGGGGAAAACCATTTTGCCCAAAGTTCTTTCCAAGGCACTTCCTACAACAACAACAATAGGTCCAAGGAGAAGGCAGTTTACAAAGGTAAAAACAAACTCTCTCATGAAGAGCTTGAAGCTTTTCGCAAGGACCATAAGTGTTTTAAGTGTGGGGAGCAAGGCAATGGCTATCATTCTTGCCCCAAGAAAAATGCTTGCAATGAGACTCCTAGGGCTTCCACCATTCAAGCTCCAAAAGAGGATGCTCATTGTGCAAAGGATCATCTCTCTCCTATAATTGGGGAATGGTAAGGGAGCATGATGGCTTCAACTTGTTTGACCCTGGCTCTACTCACAAATTCATATCAACGGAGTTGGCCACCAAGTTGAGCATTCAAGCTTTCGAGATGGGAGATATTGTAACGACTGACACAGCTTTCAAGGGATAGCAAGCCTCCGTTACTCACTTGATTGGGAAGTTGAGGCTTCATGTCCAAAGCTATGTCGACAAAGAAGACTTTTTCATCTCTCCTCTCCAACATGAGGATGCTATCCTAGGGGCACCAAGGTTTGATCGCATGGCTGCCAACATGAAGTTCCCTAAAAGGAGAATCTACTTCAGCTACAGGGAAAAGAACATGTATATAGATGCTAATGAGTCTGGTCTCACTATACCACTTGTAAATTCACCAGCTTTTGATAAGTCAATGAAAAGCTCGATTTTTGTGTACATGATTTTTGTCAAAGAATCCACTAATGACGCTAATGGTTTAGCAAATGAAAATGGTAGGAATCAAGAAGATTTAGACTTGTCTAAATTTCTAAAAGGATTCCAAGATGTGTTCATTGATGATATCCCTATGGACTTACCTCCAAAACGAGGGGATGAGGACCATCAAATTGAGCTCCTATCACGAAGCTCACCACCTAACAAGTCTCCTTATTGAGTCTCCCAAGCTCAACAAGAGGAGATTATGAGGCAAGTACAAGAATTGCTAGACAAAGGTATGGTGAGGCCAAGCTCCTCTCCCTTTTGCTCTCTAGTTCTTTTAGTGCAAAAGAAAGATGGTATGTACCGCATGTGTGTGGACTATCGCACACTAAACCATATCACTATCAAAAATAGATTTCTCGTGCCTCGGGTAGAAGATTTGTTTGATAAGCTATAAGGCTCTACCTACTTTAATAGGAATGAACTTAAAAGTGGCTATCATCAAATAAAGATAGTGGAGGAAGATATCCTAAAGACCGCGTTTCGTACAACGTTTGGTCTTTATGAATATCTAATCATGCCTTTTGGCTTGATCAATGCAACTACCACATTCAAACATTTGATGGAGAAAATATTAAGACCCTACCGCAAGTTCACTGGAGTGTTCTTTGATGATATCATCATCTAGTCCAAGTCCTTGGAGGAACACAAGCAACATCTCCAAGTGATTTTTCAAGCATTGGGAGACCAAGCTTTTTCTCAACCAAAAGAAAACCGAATTTTTCCTTCAAGAGATTCAATACTTAGGTCATATTATCTCTCAAGATGGTATCCGTAAGGATCCATCAAAGTTAGAGGTAATAAAGACATGGCCTAATCCAAGGAATCTACATGAGCTAAGAAGCTTTATTGGTATGTGTGTATACTATAGACACTTTATAGAAAAATTTTCTCAAATAGTAGGACAATTACATGACTTAACAAAGAAGAATGTTAAGTATTCATGTACTGCTAAGGAGCAAAAAGCTTTTGACAAGCTCAAAGAGAAGCTTACCTCTCAACCAGTCCTCATGCTTTCATATCTCTCAAAGCCATTTGAGGTCCATTGTGATGCTTGTGGTGATTGCCTTGGAGCAGTCTTGCTTCAAGAAGGGCATGCCATAGCATATGACCCGGGGAGGTCACCTAAGGAAAAGGTAACCTATCACGTGAGTTCAACAGAAGGGTATTTAAAGTTCTTGAAACTTACAGAAATATATATACAGAAGGACATTATTTTTTCAAAGTTGAAAAAAACTTACAGATTTTAAAAGAAAAGGGTACATTATATTCCTAACAAAATTTACAGATAAGGGGTTTTACAAACATGTCTTGAACGCACGTGATATGGTAGTTTTACACATAGTGAACCCCCCGAGGCATATGAGAGCCGAAGGCTTAATACAAATGAACAAGTCTTGGGCATTTATAAAAAAGAGCTTTTAGCTATTCTACATGCCCTAGACACTTGGAAGCACTATTTATTGGGGGACTCCATTCATTTTACAAACAGGCCATCAAAGTCTCAAGTACTTTATGACGCAAACAAAGCTTTTCGACAAACAAATGAGATGGGCAAATTTTCTTTCGCAATTTAATTTTTGTATTGGTCACATTTGGTAAGCACAATCAAGTGGCCGATGCACTATCACGACGACCAAAAGTTAATGTTGTGTCTATAGCAACTCACAATGATCTATCTTCTATGATAGATGAGTATGCTATTGATCCTGACTTTAAAGACATAATGTCAGCCCTTGCTTTGGGGAAGAAAGAGGAACCATTCACCTTGCAGGATGGTTATCTTCTCCATGGCAATAGGCTATGTGTTACCCACTCCCTTTGTGAGAAAGTCATGTATGAATCTCATGCTCCTCCCTATGCGGGGCATAGAGGCATTCAACCTACTCTTCTAGGAGTAGAGACGTATTTCTATTGGCCTACCATGAAAGTGGACATACAAGTGTTTCAAAATGTGTGGTATACCAAAAGACAAGTATGATAGAGGGAAGAAACCTGGATTACTCCAGACATTGCCCATCCCTAATTCACCATGGGAGAGTATATCCATGGATTTTATCTTTGGATTACCCAAGTCTATCCATGGGAATACGGGAATATGGACAATAGTTGACAGGTTTAGCAAGCAAGCACACTTTATTCCTGTCAAAAATACTATTAAGGCACACCAAATGGCAACCCTTCATATCTTAGATTTTCAAACACCATGGATTACCAACATCCATCGTGTCAGACAAAGATCCTAGAATGACCAGTAATGTCTGGAAAGGTTTCTTTGAAAATCTAGGTACAAGATTGAATTTCTCTTCAATCTACCACCCACAAACAAATGGCCAATGTGAGATAGCCAATCTTAAGATACTCGATCTACTAAAGAATTATGTTATAGAAGTAGATCAATGATCACAGTGGGAGAAGTACTTACCCCTTGTAGAGTATGCATACAATAATATTGTCCATACTAATACAAGAAAAACACCTTTTGAGATCATAGAGAGAAGACCTAAAAGTCCCTTGCTACTTAAAAGTACATGTGAAGATATTTGTTGCTGATGATATCCGTGACCTACAAGAATCTTTTCAAAAGGTTAAGGAGGCTATATCCATCTCTCAACAAAGGTAAAAAGCTGCTACTGACAAGTGCACAGAAGGGCCTTAACATTCAAAGAAAATGATTGGGTCTTACTTAAGTTTCCCAAGGCTCGATTGAGGCAAACGACGTGCAAAAATCCTATGGGCCATCAAAAGTATTATGCTAAATCAGCAAAAGGATACTATGGTCCTTTTCAAATCTTGAAGCCATCACTGACATGGCTTATCAACTCAAGTTTCCCAATCCTTGGCTCATACACAATGATTCTCATGTGAGCCTACTTAAGCCAATAGAACCAATTATTGAAGACCCTCCAAAAATTGAAGACCAAGAAGAGGTGCTACAACCCGAAGCTATCGATCCTTCGGCATGAACACAAGGTACTACGGCATGCTAAGATTATCCGACGGTATCTTATTAAGTTCAAAAATTATCCATTTGAAGATGCTAGATGGATGGAAGGAATACAGCTTAAGGAAAGTATGAACCTTGTCAATGCTTACAATGTTACACTAGAGTAAGCAAATTTAAATGCTTTCTAAATGAACAATGTTTTTGTCTTATAAGACTAATCCTCTCATGTGCACAAATTTTAATAGTATGAATGCTTCGAATCATGTTTTTGATGACGACGTCACTCAAACACCAAGTAGAATTTGTCACTCTACTTGGGGAGTATGATATGGACTAAAGAGCAGACATGAAAGCAGCTATGTCTCCCAAGCACCAAATGGACTAGTCATCCATTTTGGAATGATGTCACAGGGTGAAAAGGAATCCTCTACCCGCTAAGAAACATAGACTAATGACTAAGACTTTATCTCTTCTATCTCATAGTCGAGGACGACTATGATTTTAAGAGAGAGATAATGTCATAAAATCTAATATCTAACCAACCCAAATGATTTTCTCGTATTAAACTCATCATTTAATGTAGGAGAATAAACAGGAACAAGGGTTAGAATATAGACATGTGTTTATGGATCTGTGTCAAGACGGGGCCAAGGTTAAAAGGGGTCCAAATGACAGATGGTATGTTAAATGGAAATGCTACCTAATGGAGCTTAAAGACATTAGGGTTAGCTTCATTAAAGACCTCCAAAATTTAGTGTTCAAAAGTCCTTTGACCTTAGACAAAAACTAGGACTGACTTTGAGGTGAGAATCCTACCCAAGCACGAAGTGCTTGTTGGTTTGCTAAGTGTTAGTGTGAACCTTACCCAAAAGCTTGGGGTGTTTCTCACATGCTTAAATGACTAAAGTTCTTAGAAGAGTTCAATTCAAAGATAACTCTCAAGAGCCATGAAATTTTCCATGCTTGATTGACTAAGTCCTTGAAGTATTTAATTCAACTAAATGACTTAATAAGCATAAAAGACACATGTTCAAATGATCCTCCACATGTGACCATTATGATGTGTTTGAATGCTATTGGATAGGTTTTAAAGGGGTCCAATGAGAATTTAGATACATAAAAATAAATAATTAAGTGCTTTCTCTCAAAGAAGAAAAAGAGGACACATGTCTAAATGAAATAATAACATAATACAAGAGAGGGAGAGAGAGAGGTGTAAACTAATCATGAGAGGGGGGGGGGAGGTATACTCTCCCACACACACACACATTCTCTCATTATGTGGAGTGCAAAATGCAAGAGCTCCATCTCCTTCTCCAAGCCTCTTGAGAAGTAGAGAGCTTACACAACACTCTTGGCTATGGAATGCAAATCCAACCAAGAGCCATACTTCAATGCTTAAGCTTGCCATCTTCATTACTATGCTATTATGCTATGATAAGCAAAAAGAGTGATGATAAGTGAGGAACTATTTATTTTTCCTATGGATGATTCTTCTTCCTCTTCCCTACCCTCATTCCCCACCTTCAAAGGTGTTTGAGGCCTTGGGACCGAGGCTTGGGATAGTTAATGCTTTTTGCAAAGTTTATGTTAAACTCGTGATACATGAAGCTTTCCATCTTCATAGCATCACCAAGGTCACAAGGAACACAAAGATTGTATTGTAACAAGTCTCTCTTGATGGGAGAATCTATAATACAAACGCCTTTTGGAGGAGGACCGACTCCAAGTAAATCCGGTCCTCGACTATTGTCATGTTCTCTAATACTCTCTCTCTTGCAAAAGTATTATTCATGCCAAGCTAATTAAGTAATATGTTTATGTTGCTACCATCAATTAAGTTCACCCTCCATGCTCTCAAAGTAATCTCACAAAAATGCTCACTCTAATTCTCTTAATTCTGATATTCTCAAAGTTCATAGGCCATTTCCATTACATGAGTACTTAACGATAAGGGGACTCAAGATGGCGACTTGTAAGGGGACTCAAGATGGCGGCTTGTAAGGGGACTCAAGATGAACAATAGCACCCTATGAGAGGGTCCTTGCAACCACGAAGTTGCATTGTATTTTAAGAATGCAGAACTAGCTTGAGTTGTATCCTTGAGCAGTGAGTCGCTGAGTCGAATTTTGATCATGGCGATGAGGGCAAATGTAAACTGCTAGCATTTTTGTGCATCATCTTTATGCACATGCCCATGATTCTACCTCACTTGAATCCCAATTCTCAGCTCCACTCTCTTACTTGCTTCTATCCTTGGATCTTTTTTATGATAAATACATGGTAGTAGTGCTCATCATAACCTCCTATGTAGTAAGAATGACATCTTTCCCTTGGTCTACCTAGGGGTGACAAAAGTTCTACCAAGTTGAGAAGTACAAATTGGGTAAGCTAGCAAGTTTTTAATAATGAGGGCCCATAACTGCTACACTGTGTAATTATAAAACTTTTCGTGTCTAAGAGCAGAGTTGTAAAAAGATAAGAAATCGTAGTTTCAAATGTACCAGGAAAGCTTCAAGCTTCAAAGAGATGAAAGTGGGGACCTTTACTACCAACCAACCATCAACACAATTAATTAGAACTAAGTTTCACATAATGGGTGACAAGTAACCAAGTATCCCCCACTGCTTGTTATTGTTGTCACCCCTCTCATCCTCCCAATTTGTAGTACTCTATGTTCTCTTTTGCAAGTCTATGTAGATATGGTCTAAGACTATCTTGAAGCTTCTTATGGCTTTGTGGAGTCTAGTAAAAGTGTCCCAATTAGCCATCGGTCTAGGTTCGTACTGGTTATTTTGTGCATTAAGCTTATCATGAATAATTTGCTGCATGTATGGATCCTAGGTAACACTCATCTGAGCTATCTGTCAATATTCTTGCTATAAGAGGTGGAAGTTAGTGTTTAACGACCTGGCTATGCGTTATAGACTTTTAGAGCTAATGTCTCCTTTTCTAGAGTATTTTTTTCCAAAAGTAACTTTAGTCAAACTTTATAGCTACAACCGCCTTTCTAAAAATCCATATATTACTAATTGTACATCCTGCAATCTTACTTGGTTAATTTTCTAAAAATTTCTACATGAATATGCTGTATTTTGTACTTCTTATGAAGACCTCACAAAAGGATTTGATCATAAACCATGAACAATAAACTAAAAATAAACAAGTTTCTTGGAATTGCATCTATTCCATATTGAGTATGTATTCCATGATGTGGGTTTTAAAAATCCATATTCCCTATGTGAACAATCAAAGTTGGGTACACCTACTTGCTTAGAATCTATCTCGGAACGAGTTAGTCTCATAGTAGGTAGGAGGATAAGTTCAACTCATTACTTTTATCTATGTTAGTATTTTTTGTGTAGGTCATTCATACGTATATAGTTGTGTGTTCATATTCTTATTAATGCATGCACCAATCTTTTGATGGTGCAAGTGTTCGCTCAATGACACCCATGCTTATGATCATGTGTGCTTATGTTTATCGCATATGTATTATCTATGTGTGTTAGTATGGGTGCAAACGTATTGATCCTTATCCTTCACAAACTACTACACACATAAGTGGGTATGTATGTGATCGGAATTCAATATGTATCGCCTCTTTTTTTTATGTGTGTGTAGGTTACCATGCACAAAAGTGTGAGGAAGAGTGGACGATCTAGAGAATATGTACTTTTTCTATTATGCATATGAATATGGTTTGTGTGTGTGTGTGCATGCATGCTTGTATATAGGTGCATATACATGCTTGTTTTTCATTAAAAAATGCTACCTCTATATGTCACCAATTGTGACTTCTGCACTCGGCTATGAATGACGTTTCTTTGTTCGCTTGCAGGGATAATGTCGAACAATTTTTCCAAATATCTAGAGAATATGTACTTTTTCCATTATACATATGTGTGTGTGTGCATACCTGCGTATAGGTGCATACACAGATTTAATAATCACGTGATCACATGAATTTTTTTGTGATTACCATGTGTTATTATCAGATTCACATAATTACACTTTATGTGATCACATCTAAGCCAAAGAATGGTGACCTGTTGATAACCCACCAAAAGCCCATCGAACTATTATTTTTTTGTGGCAATCCCACTTGGACATGGCAAAAACCCTCCAACGGGCTTGCCAAGATATGGAAAAGCCTAGCTAGACTACTGGTTTGGGTGGTTTTTGCAGGTTAATAAGAATTTCACGTGAACACATGAGGAGAAAGCTGGACTCACTTTTGGGCCTTTCAATTCTAGAGAGAGAGTGGCGCTCGACCAATGAGGAAGAGGCTAACGTTACGTTGAAAATCGACATTTTGGAGTCAAGCTCTTTTTTTTAAAAAGGGAGGAAATTTTATTTTGGTTCATCAAATTGCACAATTTTATGCTTTCAAGGCATAAATGTCGTAAGTCGTACTAACTATGTACCGAGGAATTTCAAAACTTTCATTGAAGACTCTATCTAGTACTTTGTTCCCGCCCAAATATGACTTTGAGTAGCTCTACTTCCCTCTCAAAACTTCTTCCCTTTTTTATATTTGCGCTAACCTTTCTGTGTATTCATTCTACTGCACACCATGTCTACTTCTCGAAGGCCTAGCACTACCATTGACTCTCTTAGCATTTTAAACAGTTATACTACAGACGATCAATCATGGATTCCATCTCGTATAACTATCGGAAGTTGGGTTCTACTGCAAACTAGGAGGAGGAAGAGGAGGCAACGCAATGATTTCGTGGAGGCTTTCAAGGGTCAAGTTAAAGAGTTTAAAGTGTGTGCACAAAGAAAGCGGGTGAAAGAGGTCCTCATATAACATGCTTTCCAGCATGCAGACTTAAGGTTGCAAACATCTCCTCCAAGTTTTCCAAGGCATCGACCCAACTGTAAGTTATTTCAGTATCTCGCTTAGTGCATGATTATATTCGAATATTAAGTGGTGGATATCATCTTTGGTATGTTTCAGATATTTATCCATCGAATAGGACAGATTGGCAACCAGTTGAGAGTATAGTTGGGATTTTTTATGCTTTCCATGCATTTATTGGTGAGCAAATGTACCGAGAAAAACAACACAAGGAACTTACAGATAATGGAATTTTCTTTTATGATATGTCATATGTGGAACCGAGAACTTCCATTGGTTGGGGTCGTGTAGCTCCTTTGTCACTTCCATCCTTTGACAGCAAGGATTGGTCCCTGCCTACTTCGCAAACTAGTGAAAGCTTCAGGAATAAGTTGTTTCAGGATATACAAAAGTCCCTCAAGTATTCAATTGCCACAAAAATAGTTTGTCTCGCACTATTTATGCCTCGTGAAGTGTTTGCAGATTTTTTCTTCGATGAGCAAATAAGAACTACCGCAACAATGTTCATTTGCAAGTCTGAGAGCTGTTTGGACTTTTTAGATGATAACAGGGATAGGAAACAATCACAGAACAAAATCTGTATTTTGCAAAAGAAGTCCATAATTTGCAAGTTCATTATAAGCTCTCAAAATTTCTTAGTATCGTTTTACTATATTAGATATCATCTTC
This sequence comes from Adiantum capillus-veneris, assembly GCF_014529385.1. Lineage (NCBI taxonomy): Eukaryota > Viridiplantae > Streptophyta > Polypodiopsida > Polypodiales > Pteridaceae > Adiantum > Adiantum capillus-veneris. The sequence continues at coordinate 30,291,813 of NC_140957.1, forward strand.
TTAGTGGGTAGATTATTCCACTCGACCAAGATACAGAGAACAGCCTTGAGAACAAACCTTTATCAATGGAGCTCTACTTTCGAGACAGCCTACTTACTGTGATGGAGACAATGTCAAGCACAACTCTGGCACAGCTCAGGATAGATCTTACATGTGAAGAACTTCCACTTTTTCCGGAATTGTATGCATTCAGTCTCAACAATAGAAAGGTGCTTACTAAATCAATAAACTTTGATTGTCTTTAATACACTATGACTGAATCTAACTTTTTCTTCTTTTCAGATTCCAAGGCGCAAGGAGAAAACAACATTGTGCAAGGAGTCCATAACAAATACACTTCACTTAATTTCTTCCACCGGAAGCTAGGTCACATACCTTGTGCACGCAAAGAGCTTTGATGCCATTCAAACCATGATGTACTCTTCAAAATGACTAATGTAGAGATATTTTTTGGTGGTCAAACAATGTTTCAAAAATGTACATTTTCAATGTTTCAAAACTTTACATATTGTGTTGTTTCTGTCAAGAGTAATTTGCTCCCTTTCCCAGCTACTGTCCTCTCCCCCGGTTTGTGCCACTCGTCCCCTGTCCTCTCCCCCGGTTTGTGCCACTCGTCCCTTGCCCTCTGCTCCGGTTGCTCCCCTGCCCTCTGCTCCCGTTGCTGCTACCTCTGCCTCTGGGGACGCTGGTCTCGGGAATCCTTTCGTGTCGCTCGAAATCATGGGCCTCTTCCATGGCTTCCCATGCTTCTTGCACCTGTGAAGCTTCCCGCTCTTCTTGCTCTTGCCGTCGACGTGCAGCCCATTCCTCTACTTTTGCGGCGTCCGCATAATATTGGTGTATTGCTTCTTGCATATTTCGAACTTCTTCTTGAGTTTGATTGTGGCGTTGCGTCATTTCGTTAATGCGAGCCTCTTCGAACTCGTCAGCTCTCGCCGCTTCCTCTCTTGTGCGTCTGTTTATCGAGATTATAATATGCTGGATGGCCATTACAGAAAAATGTCGCATATCGTTGTTGGTGTAGTTATGTAATCGAAGTTCCTGTAGAAGCGTGATACAGACATCTGTTGCTTCATACATACGTTGCAGCAAACAATAAAATAGCAGATTACTTACGTTCGGTATATCCATAATTTGACTGATGAGCAACACGGCATTCGAACAGGTTCGCCAGCCACAGCTATAGTCATCAGTCTGCGTGGGCACGGTTACCCGTTCGTGCTTGACTACATTTCCTAGATCATGTTCTAACAAAAGATGCTCTACACAACATACAAGTTTTTTCACGGCACTACATACATAACCACTTGAGTCAGCAACACATTCCAAAGAGACACTACACTGCTTTCCAAATGTACCCAAATGGACCTTACGTTTTTATACGACCGTGAAACGCCTTGCTTTGCCCGGAGTTTGCGTAGTAAACAATCTTAGCTTCCATGTCAAATAACATCAGACTCCAATGATTACTACAAAGACACCATCAAAGATTAGGAGAGATTCGCAATGCAAGATGTTTTTTACAAGGCAAGAAAATACTCACGATTGATTGTACGCAGTGACCAGAAAGCGCGCTAGATCAAAGTTGACTGTGCTAAACCAGTTCATCAGACTCAAAAAGGAAACTGAGTTGTTTTGCAGATAAGGCGATATCAGCGGATCTATTACGTATACTTTCTCTTGAACCTCAGGGGGCAGAAGCGAGACAGCGTGGCTAACATGAACAAATGGCAAAGATTAGACTTGAACACCAAGTGAGTCAATACCGAGCGAGTGGGGCAGCTATCGAATTCCATAGGCCACTGATTCGCTTGGTATTGACCATTGTCTTGGCTGAAATGAAGAACTTGACGACTACCGCAAAGACATGGGTCAATACCGAGCGAGTCAACGGCGGATTCCAATTCCATAAGCAACTGACCCGCTTGGTATTGACCCATGTCTTTAAGGTAGTGAACCATTATAAAGAAAAACTTGGCAACTGCCACAGAGACATGGGTCAATACCGAGCGAGTAGTACCAAAATTCAATTTCATTAGCCACTGTCTCGCTTGGTATTGACCCATGTCTCGGTAGAGACCCATTTAATGAGGATAAGAATTAACGAGCATGAGAATTACCACAAAGCAACATTGACAACCTCATTTGTTGTGAGCGAGTCGGTGAAATTGCGCCTGCACATGAAGTCTACATTATCGAGGTTGGTAATGCAGGCCTCCTCTGACCTTGCAGGCAGCTGTATGTGCGCATGCAGAGGCGCTGAGCTCAACAAAATTCTCAACTCCTCTTCATTCTCCTCGTTGATTTGCTCTAAAATAATTGACTCATCTGATACGTTGGATGGCCCTTCTGATGCAGAGCCTTGCCCTTCCCTTTCTTGAGCTGGCTCCCTGGATGCCTCAGGCTCCTCCCTGACAGCCTCACAGGCTCCGAATCATTTTCCTTCAATATTGGTTGCTCCATAGATGCCTCAGGCTCCACCCTCACCTGCTCTTGTCCCTCATCATCCACGATGGGCTGCGAATCCTCCATGACTTGCTCATTTTGGTGTCTAGCTGGCTCCTCGATAATTGTCTCTGTTTCTTCCATGACTGCCTCGGGGTCCACTCTGGCTTGCTCTTGGCCCTCTGCGGCTATCTCAGCCTTCTCATCTGTGTCGTTTCTCTCAACCCATGATCGGGTCCTTCTGCTGTTTGTTTTAGCCCTAGACGGCTCTGTCTGTCGTGCACGAGGATGGAGAGGGGGGATGTTGAGAATATCCATGGTTCTACTATCTCGGATAGGCACTGGCTGAAGCAGCCCATCGTACCGGAAACGAAGCCTATGAAGAGTATCAAAATCCCGCGGCATGATAGTGACCCGGTGTGCATGGGCAGCCAGGATATATCCATTGTTGAAGAATTCCACGAGGTAGTCTTCAGCAATTTCTTGAAGGCAGAGGAGTGCACTGCTGGCCCATCGCATGCCAACTCTCCACTGCTCGCAAATCTCCCGCACTACTCGCTGGAAAGGGAGACGTGGAATAGCAGGTTGAACGTGTTGTTCTATCCTGCGTAGCTCTTGCAGTACACCTCTGTGCGCCTCATATTGGCGTCTTCTTGCTTGAGCATTCAAAAATTCACCTGTTGCCCTCCTAGCGCAAGCCTTTACACGAGGCATCTCTACAAATACAATAACACCAAAAGACAATTCATTTGTCAGCACAAGGGACTTCAAATTTAAGGAAAGGTCAGTACCAAGCAAAAAGATGGATAGGAAAGAGTTGCCTTGCCTTATTCGCTCGGTAGTGACCTCAGAAAATAGTAAAGGTAGACATGACTTATATTTTCTGAGGTCACTACCGAGCGAATAGGTGCATAGGAAAGAGTTTGCCTTGGCTTATTCGCTCGGTAGTGACTTCAAAAATAATAATAGCAGATATCACTACCAAGCGAATAGGTTTGTAACCCCTGCAAAAAAATACCTTATTCGTTGGGTGGTGACCTCAGAAAAGTGTACAAGCAAGCGAACAGGTTTGCATCCGCTGATACAAAATAGCAATGTGAAGGAGATCTTAAATCGATGCGGTTCTAACTGTCATGTCGTTCCCTCCGATCACCTCCCCTAATATCGGGGGGATGATACCATTGATTCTCTCTCCCACGTCCACCTCTCATGAAACCTCATGGCAGTACCACCCCTCACAGACCACTCACTCATAAGCCAGAGCCCAGGCTCTGCTTTTTAGGCATGTCTAAAGTCTATTTAAGAAGCATTTGTTTCAGAACCTCCCTTAGGGTTTCGTAGAACAACTAAAAGAAGCTTAGGATAGTGGCGATGCCTTTCCAAGGTATACTCCCGCAGCGCTAGCAACACCGCATCCAGGCCCTCCTCATGAGGTCTGCCCTTGGCCCTCCCCCGATGTTACCTTTAATGTTCTCGACCGACACAGCTCGGGAGTGGCTGCTGTCAACATGGGAGTCAATTCTCGAGGTAAGTTTCTGGTAATTCTTTGCTTTTTGCTCCCAATTTCCAAGCTCCTAGTTTGAAGAGCTTACTTGCTAAATGCTCTGTGCAGGATGCTAGCCTGAAGCTGCAGCAAATGCTGATCGTTAGGCAGAGGGTCTCAATCCTTAAAAACTCTCTGGAAGCAAGAAGGCCTGAAGACATGCAACGATTGCTCGCCGAGAATGGCTCTATGGAGGCAATCATCAATTGGCTTCAGGAAATGAAGGATGAAGTGCTTGAGCAACCCAATCAAGGATTTCAAAATTTGCCTTATCAACTTGCAGTGAAAAATGAAAACACAAAATCAACAACCAAATAATCAATATTTTTGTTATCAGAGATTGAACGAAGCATACCTGAAATGATCCTAGAGATAGAATGTTGTTTTCTGATTGCACATTGAAGTATCGTGGATCCTCTTTCGTTATTGATGGATCCAGAGCTCTGTTCATGAGGGTAATGGTGACTCTCTCCAACTTCTTGTTCTTCAGGACCTCGCACTCATCCAGCTTCAAAACAAACTTGAGAACCCCACCACACTCGTCTCAACTGATGTCAAAGAAGTGAACTGCATACCTTTTCAATGCTTCAAGATCAACGAAGAGGTTGTTGTGCTCGTTAAACTTTACCTCTCTGCCGCCCTTGCCTAAGAACGTTGCTTCAATATGGAATGGTGACCCAAGTTTCTCAAACACCTCATCGTTTACGTGTCGGCGAGCAGCCTTTACATGTGATGGCTTTGGCAACAATGATCCTCTCTGTAGTTTATTTTGAGATTTTTTAGCTAATGCTTTGAAGAGTGCCCTATATCCCATCTGCGAGATGCCACTCTCATCAAGTATTGCTTGCACTTCCATTGGTTCCAGCTGATTCTCATTCATGAAGGAGGTAAGTAGCGTCCCTTTCAACTTACGAAATTTTTTCTGAGTTATCATCTCTTCAACTACTTCTTTTGGAACTATACGGCTGTAATGCACTCTGGCATTGAAGCCTGCACCGTTCGAGTTTGGATGTAGTAAAGACCTACCAAAAAAGCACAATGCATTATGATCATGTATAGGAAAGTAAGTGTATCCACTTCTTAATGAAGCACATTGAAGAAACAAACTTCGAGTTACCTTAAAGCTCATATTCGTTTTTTCAGGCCACCACTACCAACCTTCATATTCTCAAGGTTACACAGATCTCGTTTTCTTTTCCGACTACCAAGCACGGTGTCTTTCTCTCGCAAACTTGTGATCTTCTTCTCAAGGCCTTGGATTGTCTCTTTGTTTGATGAAATCTTTTGAGAGCATGCGTCATTAAGTTTCTTCAGCTGCATGTTCTCCATTGCTAGGAAGTTTCTTTGCCTCTCCGCATTCAATCCTCTCATTTCCAAATGTTCGGTGTATCCCAATAGCCCATCCTTGCCATCGCCTGTGAAATGTAAGAGGTTAGTGATATTAGCAAAGGGAGGTGGCGCATTTGTCGTAGGATCCTTTGGATAAATAGACCCATCGGTCCACAAATCCAAATGATGTTCCTTGTTTGTCCTTCTAAGTTCTTTCTCCCGTTGAGATAAGAAAGACTCCCTCCTACGTTTCTGCAACGGTGCGTACTCTTGCAATACATCAACATGAAGATGATGTGTGTTCTTTCTTTGGGTAAGTGTTAAAGATGAAGGGGCCGAGGATTGTAAGTTCAAATTAGCGATTTCATCAGGAAAAGATGCGTTCTCCATTCCTAGAGTTGATAGAGAAGAAGACGGAGAAATGTCTCAGGTTTTGGGAGGGAAAGCCATATTCTCAAGTTTAGAGTTGATAGAGTTCGTGTGGCTTATGTTTCTGAAGGGAACGCTTGTAAGTTGGCATTTCAAATCATTAGTCATATGGTTAGTTGGATTCTTGACAAAAGAACGAAGGATAAGAATGATAAAGACGGCGGCTACCTACCAAAGAATGTCATTTTGGCTTTTTGTTGCGCAGAAAAGTATCACATAAAATGCACAAGTTAACATTTTTATTTTCTCTCTCTAAGCCGACGTGGCACTTCTTACAGGGCCCAAAAGTGGGTCCAACTTTCTCCTAATGTTTAGCGTGATCACATGTTTTAAAAAATTGATCACTCAACGTTATTAACATGTTTGTGTGTTTGTGATCATGTTAATGAAATCCTTAGGTGCATATACATGCTTGTTTTTTTATTAAAAAACCTTACCTCTGTATGCACCAACAATGTTTTCTACACTCGACTACGAAAGATGTTTGCTTTGTTCATTTGCAAGGAGGGCATTGCACAGCTTTGCATAAGTTCCAACGCTCATGTTGTGTGTGTGTGTGTGTGTGTGTGTGTGTGTGTGTGTGAGAGAGAGAGAGAGAGAGAGAGAGAGAGAGAGAGAGAGAGAGAGTGTATGGACTAACCACTACACGGCTTCTCGCTCACACTGAGAAAACTCTATTATGTAGGCAAAAATTGATGTGCTCTTGACCGATTCGACCACAAAATTGATATTGTGCAAACTGCTTGACCCAACATGTATATTTAAAGGTTTGAAGACTCTCCGTGATTGCCGTACTGCATCTTTGAAGCCTAAATGTTTCTAGATGGCTTCGAGCTATGGAATATGCAATATTAGAATAGGACATACTCCTGTTTGACCTCCAAATAGTTTGTGCTACTTATGGAGTGTTATTGTATTTAGGTGGGTTTATTGTTGTTTACAATGAAAAACTTTCCCTTGATTTATGTAAGGTATTGTTGGAGCGGCATACCAAACATAATTCATCAAAACCTATGCTATCGCGAACATGGGTTAGTATCAACTCAGCCAATATATTAAGATCGGTTTCATATATGAACAAAATATATAATACAATTTTGAAATTGAACACAAGGGTTAAATAACATTTTATTGCGATTCCTAGTTCATATACATCTCTTTTATTGAGAAACCAAAGGGCCTTGAACAATGATTTGAATACGTCCAAATCCTATTATGTCAAATTCCAATCCGATTACAAATATATGGAAATAATCCAATCTAGGTATAGCCAATGTGTGGCTTTTATTAAAAATTAAGGATTCATAAGGAGAATTTGTTAGACACATTGATATTACTATTGTTGACTCTTTTTAATCTGCCCCAAGAGATGTTGTTGCCTGAATTATATCATGAAAAAATTGTCAGTCATATGTATGTATGTGTGATTATTTTTAGTGACACGGCACAATGTGTGTGTGTGTGTGTGTGTGTGTGTGTGTGTGTGTGTGTGTGAGTGTGAGAGAGAGTGAGAAACCAAACATGAACCAATCCGTAGCCACCAAGAATCATCTTTTCTAAGAAATTATATTTTCAAATATTAGTGCTGGATAGTTTACTATCAATGGTGTGGATATATGCTAGCAATTAATGGAATCTTAGGTACATGTGCCATTGGGTTTGTAGGGAGATCCCATTACATATTTTCAAGCATGGTATGTGTGTGTTTTCATATGGGTAAGGTATTTTCAAGCATGGTATGTGTGTGTTTTCATATGTGTAAGGCACACTAGTGGAAGCTTTGCTTATTATGTGGCATGTGTTTAGAGAGATATACGGGGCACTACCTGTTGGCTTCCCTATTGTGAATGAAATTGATGGTACATATGGCTTATTTTCATGTGTGTATGTATGTGTGTCCCTACGTCATCCCTGATGAGAGGTACACTTGGTGAAGGATAGGCCATCAAAAGTGGACCTATCCCCCACCAATTCTATATCCTAGAGTGCTAATGTCATACCAAATGCCTAGAAGTTGGTTTGTTGCAATAGAATGTGCTATACATGGAACAATTCGTTCCTTTTTGAAGCCATTAGATACAAATATACAGATAAGTCTATTCAAATCAATAGTAGCATAAGAAACATGTGATCCATTGTAAAGAATAGGGAGGACTTGCGAGACACACGCTTTGTATGCCATCCGTTTAGGGTGGTTACTAAGCTGCATCGATTAAAAAATATTAGGGAAAGGTAATTTGTCTTTTTTCCAAGATACGCTCGTAAAAATTTGACCTTTGAAAGGTTCACATAATTGGATGCGAGTATTCAAATAAGTGGTGGAGTGTTCATCCTCTATAATTTTGATTCCAATAATGTCAAGTGGATAAATGGTAAAGGGGTCCTCAAAAGACAAGGGGTTTTTATGGCTCAAACATTGTACAACAAACGGATTGTTTGCAAAGAATTGGTCATCAATGTACCTCCACAAATGGAAGAATGATTTAAGCATATCATATTGTTTGAAAAAGGAAGAGTTTTGAAAGGTATTCGATTTCAAACCAAGCTAAATATAGGTTACTCCATAAAGGGGAACAACTATCCCATTGGAATGTCTTTAGTTTTTTGAAAAGTATCATTCCCTAGCTTGGTGAATCAATTATCAAGAAAAAATTCATTAATGTTGTAAAAATTTTCAAATGTCCAAATGGATTTTCTCTGTAAGTGAGATACATCTGCGGCCTCTCTTGAATCTTTTAAATCCCAAATTTTCTACAAGCTTAGAAATGCTCATTATAACCTCTATTAATCCATGTGTTCCTGTATCTGGAATAGCCTTATAGCATTCCATAATGTCAATGAGAAAATGTACGTGAGTTGCTTTGGTATGTTAACCAAAAGGCCATACTAATTGTTGATACACCGGTAGCCATTCGTCTGCATCCCAGAGAATGTGTGTGTTCTTTTATGTATACTTTCGATGTATTCCATCAATCCATTTTGTAATCTTCTTTACATTTTGGTTAAAAAGTTTGTGGTGGGGGTCAATATTCAATTATGTGCATTGGTTATCCAAGAAAACTCCATTTTGTGTATTTTGAAGTTTCCTATAAGGTATGGGATAGAATTATAAGTGGGTTCTTCCATCCCAACTTCTTGTGCAAACAAACTTATCGCTTGACATATTTAGTTTTCAATGGTGGTCAGAAGTATGAACTTTGGGAATGCTAACCTTTTCGTTGCTGCTAGTCTAATGATCTTTTTACAGACCTTGACAATTTATCCAACCCACAAATAAAAATGAACGTCAAAAGGTATTGAATTTCATCCATTAAATCTTTGTTTTTGAACCTTATTGATGCCCTCTTCCACTTCACTCTCATTAAATTTTTTAGGGTTTGGATGCCCTAAATGCAAAGCCTTTACATTAAAAACATTTAGGAAAAATTACCAAAATACTCCTCTAATTTGTGGAAATTCCAAAAGTACCCCTCAATTTTTAAAAATTCCCAAAATACCCTTGTATCTATTTTGGTTGGATTCTTCACGATTTCCTAATCTTTATTCTTTTTTGACAAGTGAGATCTGCTTTTGAGTGCTTAGCATGTAATTTGGCACAAATTACCTCACAAAAAGGCAATTATGTCTAAAAATAATGAAGCAATTCATCTCCAAAGCCTACATAACCAACTCAAATTCTAGGTTTAGCATCTTGTATGATATACAATCAGTCTTCTTATGAAAAGCTACGAAAAAAAATTATTTTTGGAGAAGTTTACTCTCACGACGAGGGGTATTTTGGAACATTTGAATGGCATTTTGGGAATTTATGACAAAATATTGACGATATTTTCGGAATTTTTGAAATTTGAGGGATACTTCGGGAATTTCCACAAATTAGAGGGGTATTTTGTTACTTTTCCCAAAAAAAAATATTTGCTCCTCTTTCGTGCCTGCACGTCTCTTGATGAGAGAGAGAGAGAGAGAGAGAGAGAGAGAGAGAGAGAGAGAGTCAATGCCTATATAAAGACTTTACTGTTTAGTTTCTTCATCTGCAAAATTTGTTTTAAGAGAGATCCTAGAAACATCAAGAAAATAGGTACTTCTTCTTGCTTGCACTCCTTGTATCTCGCACTTGCAACATGCTGCAACCTATGGTGCTGCATCAACTGGCAATGCTTCGCCATTCCTTGCTTCACACTGCAACAAGGTGCCTTTCATACATCAACTGCCTCGGCCTTTCCCTTTTTCCTTTTCAATTCATCCTTCCTTTGCTCCCATAGACCTCGCTCTTGCTTGCATTTCCCCCCCCCCCCATAGACATAGGCGAGGAGAGGCACCTAGGCGCTCCACTTGGGGTAGGCATTAGAGATAATCTAACTCACAATTGTGAGTATGGCAAAAAAAAGGGGGACAAGATAGTGTTGGTGTGCTTAGTAGTATTAAGTTAAAATTGTGTCCTAATCGTAGTTTTACTCTTAATACAAACTATTTCTCAAATATTAAGGGCTCTTTTAAAAAACTAACCAATGAGAAATCGTTTGGGCCGGATGTTAATCTTCACTCAAATATAAAGTTTATTTTCCGAATTGGAAGGCCCAGGATCACCTTCTCTACAAAATTAGCATAAACAAAAAGGAATCTATTTTGCCCACTATACTTCAATGCCACCACTCTTTTTCTATTTGAAATGTTAAAATCTCTAATACATTAGATGCCAGCGAGACCCGACTCTAAACCAATATGCAATTTTTCAAAAAATTATGTCTGGACCAATAATTTTCTCATTCAAAAATTCTACAATGGCAGACCATTTTTTGAGGACTAATGTAAGGTTGAAGAAAATCATGCTTTATTCTGAAAGTTGGATGATTCGCAAATCAAGGTGCACATGCCATGCGCATAGCAAGGTAGCTGATAATTTACTTCTCTATTTTGGGTTACTTTGTTCCTCCTATTTTACTTACTAGTAAAACAACGCCGCCCGGAGGCGGCATGGCCCCTCTTACCCTCAAACCCCTTGTTTCCACTACCTATTCAAAGAGGGTTTTGGACCACTTGCCAAAGTTACGAGGTAACAGGATCAGAGATGCCTTGGCTATTTTTATTGGAGTTGCGCATACGTAGGAGAGCCTCTCGAGGAGACCAGATAGTAGGAGACACTCACAAAGGGAGATCAATGATTTGTTTAGACTACATACGTGGCATTCAGATAAGCAGGCATCACAACAGACTTCAGAGGAGGTTACAGAACTGTATGTGCAGTCGGCTAGAGTAACCTAATAAAGCACATTAGTAATGAGAGGTGGAAGAGAGCAGGAGCGTAGCATCGTAGGCTACCATACATTGGCAGTCGTCTGCGAGACATTGAGGGAGCTGTAGGCACCTGTCCTAAAAACTGCTCGATGGCCTCCTACCACTGGTGGTCAAAGGGCTCTGACTCTCTGAGCTCGACTGGAAATTTCAAGTTTGCCTTTATTTTCTTCGGTTAGGGAAATGTAGAGAGAGGAGAGAGAGAGAGAGAGAGAGAGAGAGAGAGAGAGAGAGAGAGAGAGCCAAGATCTGTCCTTGGTCCAATGTGCAGGAAAAAGAAGAAGAAGATCTTCCTTCATCATGGAAGGGAATTAGTTATTCCCGTAAAATGACGGCATAGAGAGAGAGAGAGAGAGCTTGGCGAAAGCAGACTTTGATGCTCGCTAGGACTACTCTGCTTTTAGGGCTTGTTGTAGCATCGCCATCCCTGCTCATGATGCTCGTATTCAAGCTAGGAGGTTAAAGATCTGCATGTGCAACCGGCTAGAGTAACCTAATCAAGCACATTAAGTAATGAGAGGCTCGAAGGCTCTTTTACCTCTATGAGCTTGACTAGGAATTTGAAGTTTTCCATTATTTTCTTCGGTTAGGGAAAATGTATTTTTGTAGCCCTGGCCAGCCCTTGAGCTGCCTCTCTCTTTTTCTAACGTTGGTCAACACATCTCCTTGTCTCTCTGTCTACACAATTTTCAAGGCCTTTTCTACAGGCTCCAAACCTCAGAACGTCTCTCTCTCTCTCTCTCTCTCTCTCTCTCATACACACACACACATGCAATTAATTTGGATGTCCGTGTACAGATGGTCACCTGTAAACCACCAAGGCCTACACATCACAAAGAAGGCAGCTTCCAATCGTGCGGAAAGGGAACCTCTCTCTCTCTCTCTCTCTCTCTCTCTCTCTCTCTCTCTCTCTCTCTCTCTCTCTCTCTCTCTCTCTACGCATTGATGTAAAGACAAAAATTTTCTGTGTAATGGAAGGCTTTGCTATAACAGCATCTCAGAACTGAAAAAACTGTCAAAACATTTCGTTTTTGTTGCCGACTTGAAGGCAATGTCAGACAAAACTCACAAGGGTGGAAAAGCCATACTCGCCATGGAGAATGATGCAAATCTCCAAGGAATTTGGATGCTAATCCAACCACATCGTCTACAACAACGGAACCAATGATTATGGCTTACTTGATCTCATTACAAGAAACCGTCAACAAGCAAGGTGAAGAGTTGCGCGCACTTGCAATGGAGAATGGCACTTTAAGAGTTCTCGCTGTGGAGAATGAGCACCTCAAGAAGGTTCTTGAAATGCAAACAACACGCTTGATGCATCTTGAGAATGAAGTTCAGGAATGTAAACGCTCTCTTGTTCACATGAATGTATTGAAAGAGCGCTTGAGCAAAGTTGAGAGGGATCATGTATTGAAAGAGGAAACAATAGATACAATACGACATGATGTATGTGAGATGAGAAATGCATCCAAATCATGGGCTGATATATGTAAGGATATTGTGGTTTCTACATCTCCTATCACGCAAGCCGTTGTCCAAGCAAAGAATGTAGAGAATGTGGACACTCAAGAATTGCAAGAACGACAAAAACGCTCAAAGAACATCGTCATTCATGGAATCAAGGAGGAAAGCATGGAAACACCCCAATCTCTTGCGGTTACTATTGAAGAGTTTTTTGCTACACACTTTGGCATGTCAGGAATCATGGCTTATGGTGCACATCGAGTTGGAAAACAAGGTGTCCCTCGCTCGAGAGAAAGACCTATTGTATGTACCATGGCTAATGAGGTAAAGAGAAAGATCATCCTTGACAATGGTTGGATCTACCTCAAAGGAACGGGTTGTAATGTATATGAGGATCGCACTCTTATGCAACAAAATGTATGTCGCAAAGCATATGAGGAAAGAAGCAAGAAGGTTAAGGTATCATCTCAAGAAGAAAAGCCACTTGAGGAGGATGCAAGTCCACCCAACAAATAGGGACACATGATCTATGAGACCAGCTCACGCTTGCGAATAAGCTTTTGGAATTGTAACGGGTATCCATGGAATGCGGGAATTGGCATTGATGAGCTTACCAATGACTCCGATGTGATACTTCTTGTTGAAACATGGGCGCATGATGCGCAACAAATTCTTGGATTTGACAAATACGATGTGCATTCGTTGATGTGGGCCAAAAATGCAAACCAACGAAGAGGCCAAGGAGGCGTAGCATGTATGACCAAAAAGGGTTTGAAAGATGTTTCCATTGTCAAAGAAGATAAGTATAAACGCTACTTATGGTTGAAAATCAGCCCACCAAATGGTCAAGTCATGTTTGTGGCTGGTTGCTACATTTCTCACTATGACTCCAACTTTTATGCTCGCTTGAATATGGATAGAGATCAGCCCTTTGTTGAACTAGAGGAAGACATTGCTCATTACAAGGATCAAGGTGAAGGCATTGTTTTTGGAGACATGAATGCTCGCACAAATATATTACAACACGACACACAACAAGTCAACATGCCGCATGTCTCAAGAAGAATGGATGACTCATACATGTATAATCGAAGTTCTAATGATGCAAAAGAACTGGATCACTATGGAAAGTCACTTCTACATATGTGCAATAGTACCGGAATGCTCATTGCAAATGGTGTATCTCTATGGCAAGGCACCAATGACTTTACATGTAGAAAGCACAATGGTGATAGCGTGATTGACTATATGTTGTTCTTGGAAGCCACTCTAGAATGCATACAAAGCTTTACACTTGGTGAATGGAATCCGGAATCGGATCATAGGATGTTATGTATTGACCTCAAGTGTGGTAAACGGCCCGAGCATGTAGCCTCCAATCATGATGTGAATCATTTGTACCTACGTCTAGACTTCAAACGAGCACTTATATATGCTGATATGGTGGACCAAATGTTAAGCATGATAGAGCATCAAGAGAGCCCAACATTAGAATGCAAGTGGAAAGTTTTCAAAGAAGTAATTTGCTCTTGTGCAAAGGAATGCTTTTCGGTGAAACACATGTCTTGCAAAAGGTCTAAGAAGGGTAGCACCAAGAAGAAATGGTTTGACATGGAATGTAGTCAAGACCGAAAACACTTGCTAAGATTGGATGCAATCAAAGACAGGGAAGTTTACTTGGAATGTTCACACATATACAAAGCACTTGTTCAAAAGAAGAGGAGAAGGTGGGAAGTCAAAAAACAACTTACCCAATGTTGATAAGATGGAGTGTTGTAGCTCCCTTCCGTTTATGTCTCCCTTCTTTACCATTGAAGATGTATGCCGCACGCTTGAGAAACTTGCTACTCGCAAGGCAGGTGACCTTCAAGGTGTCAAGGCTGAAATGATTAAATGGACAAGCAAGAAAACACGATATTGGATATGCGATATGTTTAACCTTGCACTTCAGTATGGCATGCCTCATGATTGGAGTGCAAATTGGATCAAACCTTTGCACAAAGGAGGAGATGTAAACAATGTGAACAACTACCGCACTATAATGGTTGGTTCTTTGATGGCAAAGTTATTTCGATGTATCATGGAGATGAAGATAAGTGTATGGGCTGAAAAGAATGGCAAACGTGCGATTGGCCAAGCAAGTTTTCAAAAGCATCATAGCACTATTGATCACCTTGTCACTCTTCGAGTTCTTATGGAAGCGTCTCGATTGAAAGAAAAAAAGTTGTATTGTTGCTTTGTGGATTTCAAGAAAGCTTTTGACATGATACCGCGAGGAAATCTTTGGAGACGTATGCAAAGCCTTCAAGTGCCAAGAGAATTTATGCATGCAGTCTTTCGCATCTATCAAAAAGTGATATGTCGATTACGTATGGAAGATAGAATTTCAGAATTTTTTGCAAGCACCATTGGTGTCAAACAAGGATGCCCACTTTCCCCAACCCTCTTTGGGCTACTCATTGATGAATTGGAATGCATGGTTCTTGATTTTATGCAGCAAGAAGGCATAGAAGAGGTTAAGATCGGAAATGCGGTGATCATGCTTTTGCTTTAGCCGATGATGTAGTGCTCTTGGCACATACCTTAGAAGATGCACAAAAGCTTATGAGTGTCTTGGAATGCTTTTGCCTACATAGCAGGCTGATCGTGAATGGATCCAAAACGAAGTTTATGCTTGTAAAGACCCTCAATGACGAAAATCCATGCATTGTATACAACAATGAGTAACTTGAAGTGGTAGATCACTTCAAGTACCTTGGCCTTGAGGTTCCATCCAATCATAAATGGAAGGATTGTGCAATGCGTCGCTTGGAAGCCGTAAAGAGGGCTTATTATGCATTTGAGAACATGTGCAATGCTGGAGAGATCAAGTGTTGGGCTCTCAAAAAGTACCTCTTTGACACATTGGTGACACCAGTGCTTCTTTATGGAGTGGAGGTGTGGGGTGGAAGCATCGGGAAGTCTACTTGGAAAGAGTTTGAGAATGTCCAAAAGTGTTTTCTCACCAACTTTCTCCAAGTGAAGACACAAACACCCTACATGCTCTTACTTCTTGAGTCCGGATCGCTTTCCATTGAGGTCTTGGGCATACAAAGGGTTGTGGAGTACATGCGTAAGATACAACGTAGCTCTTTGCATCGACTTCCTAGAATCGCATATGAAGCAAGTCAAAAGGTTCAAAAGACATGCAAGAGCAAAATACTAAGTTCGGGGTGGATGCTTGACATCAAGAAATGGTTTGGAAGATGGGATGCATGTCACTTGGTCAAGGATGCGTCAATCGACTCCCAAGTTAATGAGGCCTTCTTACAACGCCAATGTATCATGGCTTGGGAGAAATCCGGAGGTTCTCGCTTCAGCCATTACACCACACACGTTTCTCCAAACTACAAATCTCTCTTCTTCTCCGAACGAGGTAACTGAACCCATCCCTACATCCTTGAGCCCATCCCGTTGAGTGTGATCCACACCATTGCCTCCATTCGTCTTAGCTCCCATTCTCTACGCTGCGAGACAGGACGTTGGGGCACTGGCAAGGAGTGTCATCGACTTTGCACCTTATGCCCTCGTCAAGTGCGAAAGAGTGAGTACCACACACCACTTGAGTGCTCAGCTTTTGACCACATTAGGTCCTCTTTTTCCCATATATTCAGCCATGAGCTCTCCCTATATACCTTCCTCTCCCAACCACGATGTGGACTCTCTATTGCGACACTCATTTCAACCATTTTTGAGCATCGAGAGTCACTTATGACCTCCACTCACACCACGTGACATGTTCATTAGGTCCCATAGGTCATATTTGACCTCCGAGGATGATAATAGAACACTCTCTCTCTCTCTCTCTCTCTCTCTCTCTCTCTCTCTCATACACAAATGCAGATAGAGTCCACATCAGTGTTTGGGAAAAATGTGTCTCAGCTTAATATCGTGCCGTTTTCAATTTCAAAAATGCCGATTGAAGGCAAGGGACAAAGGAAAAATTCCACCCCAAAATAGACAAATAGTGTAAAAACCTAAAACACAAAACCTATTTTTCTAAAATTTCCTCTTAGCAAATTCAAGGAAAGGAATTTTGTATGTTTGATAAAGTAATTTTCCCGAATATTGGTCACAATCAGTCTCTCTGTCTCTCTCTCTCTCTCTCTCTCTCACACACACAAATTTTTAAGCATATGACTTGTACTTGGATATACTATAATAAAAAGGAAGTAAAGTCATATGAGGCTTCTATATGAAGTAAAGGAAGTAAAGTCTATACTATAATAAAAAGGAAATAAAGTCATATCCAAGTACAAGTCATATGCTTAAAATTTTGATAGAAATATAAAAATTATATTTTGTCACATGATTAAAACTCTCAATCACTACTTCATTAAAAAATAAACGTAAAAGAGTCACATGGGCATTCAAAAGATAGAATAAAAAGGAAGTAAAGTCACATGAGGCTTCTGTAGAAAGAGATCCATTGACAAATTAAAACAAAACAAAATGTAAAAAGTTGCTATGAAAAAGTACGACCAATAAGCATAGGACATAATAAACTAGTCTTGCTTGGTGGGCCTTGATATATAACATCTATAGAATATAATAGGACATATGCAAATTGACTTTTAGTAGCTAGCAATGAAGGGAATAAGAGCAAGACTAATTTGGCAAGGAAGGCACTGCTTGAAAGGGATATACATTTGAAAAATGCTATAATGTTTATGGGAGGAGACAACTTAAGTGCACTAATTATTTGAAATTATAGGGATGGTTACAGTTGAGATTATATCCAAGCGAGGTTGTCTACTGATGAATGTTTTTTCTAGTATACGTGCTACATGTAAATTCTTGCAAACGAAAAGTATCAATATTTTTTATCGAATGGTTGGTAGCGCAACACATCGGCTCGCAATTTTGAAGGTGGATTTCGTGTGTATTTTGCCTTTCTTCTTTTGTAGTTATTCCCAATACAACGAATGAGGACAATGATACATGTAAGTTCACCTTTTGTGTTCTGTGTTATAGCATCGACAATGCATGCTTCAATCTTTATACAATGCAATGATTTCAAACCATGACCTAACCATGACCTAGCATATGGACGGTAACCTAGTACGGTATAAATTATTTAGAGCTAAAAGTAAAGATGCACAAGGTGAATTCACTACTGTGATATACCACATGCATTCACTACTTGTATATTCACTACTGTAAGACATCACATATATTTGGCAAGCAACCATATGCTAAAAGTTACATGTGTAGCTCACGTGCAGATGTTGATCGACATTGAGTGTATACTTCTGAAAACGAGACCCAAATAAACCAAAGCAAAGAAAGTAATGCGAAAAATTCTGAAACAAGTAAGTAGATCAAGCATGTATGAACTGCAAAAAATGAGGTGCTTTACTGACCTGCAATGTTGTACTCCTGCTTTTTGAT
The DNA here is from genome assembly GCF_014529385.1 of Adiantum capillus-veneris. NCBI lineage: Eukaryota > Viridiplantae > Streptophyta > Polypodiopsida > Polypodiales > Pteridaceae > Adiantum > Adiantum capillus-veneris. The sequence goes on from NC_140957.1 coordinate 30,309,748, forward strand.
TGTCCAATCTACAAGCCGATATGTGAGTCAAGCTACAAAAAAGCAATGTGAATAGTTAAACATATCATCTTGCAATGAAACGACACACTGAAAGTGCAAAGTATATTGTGCACGTCATACAAAGGTGCCATACAAAAGTATGGTGGAGAGCTGGCACTATGGTCTCTCCAAAAAATTATAAGAAACGGAAGCCGTGACCTGTCCCGTAGCGTTTATGTGTTGCGCCAAGCAAACGCATGAGCATGGAAAATTGGATGCAGATAACGGACCTTGCAATGTTGTTGAGTTGGAGTCGCGCTTGTGTAATTGGAACGTGCAGTGTTGTGAATATATGTCCTCCTTGCCATACACAAAACATGCAGATGTAACTTTATGCTCTATGTCCTATGATCAATATTACCTTCTCTTTCTCTCTCTCTCTCTCTCTCTCTCTCTCTCTCTCTCTCTCTCTCTCTCTCTCTCTCTCTCTCTCTCTCTCTCTCTCTCAGAGTTGTAAGTTGCTTCAATCAGCAATTATGTCTTCTTGCCTCCTTGCTGACTAACCTGCGTTATGTATCGATGTCAAATTGATGTCTACATTTGCAACCATCTGAACTTGATCCGATAGCTACCGCGTACATGAACCTTTGCTCATAGAATCCGCCGTCAGCATTCCCTACTTCGTATGCATATGCTGAAGAGCAACACTGCAGTATACTATTGTTGCTTATCCCAACTGCGACCGCATTGGCTGCCACCTGTACGCGGTTTAGAAAGACAATAGCTTTACAGGACACAATATTGGCCATATTGTCTATTAAATTTTTCTGCTATCCCATTGAATGGCCAACAGTAGTTCACAGTTGGAGGAGCAATAGTTCATTGTTGGAGGCTAATAGGTGCTAACATATTGGTATGCCTGTCTCCAGAAATGCTATTGCTCCGCAGTCCTTGTTCTCCGGATTCTGTAGCATCAAAGCTCTTTGTGTGGAGAAAAGAATTAGCTTCCGCTTTTGCTCTTTGACTATTCTTTTGATCCTGGCCGGCAACATAGGCACCTACATGATTGACTACTTGACTTCCGCTGCAATGCTGTTGCATCTCCTTGGAGCTACACATTAACCAACTCCCACGGACACCATATTCTGCGTTGAATTGGTCATGAGAGATGTTTCTGTTTGTTTGCAGATCGTTCTAAATTGCTTGCCTCATCGAATTTTCAGATAGGATATCAATAGAGTTGGAAGAGAAGTGCGACTGAAGTCAACAGCTCTACAGACCATGATTTGCACTAGTGGGAATATTCCCCAATGCCTTTCCATCGACATTGAGCTGTCTGCCACTAATCCCCTCACACTCTCTACTAAAAGCGGCACTCTTTGCTAAAAGCGCAAGCAGCTAGCACTGAGGCTGCTGGCTTAATTACTTAAGGATGACCATCATAAGCTTCGTTATGATCGATCCTGCTTAGATTTTCTGCCCTCATGTCCACTTCGATGTTTATTCTTTCCATTTCTTCTGCCACTTCTATCTGCATCGCCAACACCCTGAACGGGCATGCGAAGGCAATGAGTTTTGGTGGTTCAACTCCAGATTAGGCCAACTGATTATCTTCTGTTTCAGTAGCACTAGAACAGACCTCTCCCATTGGTTGATCGCATGAAATATCTGATCTTTGAGAATGCTCATCACTCCAACTTTATGATCTACGAAATATAACCGGTCTCTGGTACTCCTTTCCGATTCTATCCAGCTTACTGCACAGGCAAACTGCGCGGAAAAGAATTGGTGTGAATCTTGAGAATTAAGCATCGGGATTTGCTGCATATCTCTCGCAAACTTGCTGCTTTTGGGGAACTTGTGAACTGCCAGTGTGAAGAATTTCGAAGTGCTTTTGAGATCTGGCTGCGAAATGCTGTACTTTCACGGCGGCGTTTTTATTTTAATCGGTCATTATTAGAGGGGGTTTTGAGCTTTTGCTAGCGTGAAAAACTGCCAGTGGGAAAAAGTCAAAATCTGCCTGCGTTGGACGTTGGCGGAAGACGACAAAACAATATTCAAATGCTGTCAGCTTTGTTGACGAACGGTCGTGTGATGCAAGAGCATGTGATGCAGGCAGTAGAGAGAGAGAGAGAGAGAGAGAGAGAGAGAGAGAGAGAGAGAGAGAGAGAGAGAGAGAGAGAGAGAGAGAGAGAGAGGCGCTCAAGCGAGTCTGGGATGAGCTTCGCAGACATGCACTCCCCTGAACATCTACGATCGACTGAATTTGACGTCCGCTCGCTCAAAAACCTAATCAGCTTGGCTTGTCGAATGAGACGCAGGTATGAAAAACAATGACCTGATTTGCTATTTTTAATTTGAACCCCTACCACGTGGTGGCTTCTGCGGCCAGACAGACGAAAAAGAACCTTTGGCTCACCAAGTAAACAAACCACAAATAGACCCATGAGGCTCTCAATTTTCAAATGAAAAAGACTCTTTTACAAACTAAAATACAAAACAAATCAATAGATGACATACTTCAAGTAAATGCCTACTCTCTTCTTCGTTAAAGCTTGTTTTAACAAGCTAAGACCTTTTAATTTTTTGGGTTAAATATAATTCACTCACAATTGTGAGTTTTGAAAAAAAAAAAACCAAGAGTTTCATTCAAAAAAAATTCGCTTTTTGTTTTGTTCTCTAAGGCATGCTTTAATAGTAATATGTTGGAGACATCAATCCGACAATAGAATCTTTTGTCTTCGTGAACAAATAGTTGAACAAGGTGAGGAATGACAAAGTCTTGCTAAGTAAAGAGGGATGAGAGTCATGGGAAGTTGGACTGATTGATTGCCTACAATCACATGTCATTTTGTTGTGTTTTAATAGAAAATTATATTGTCCATACACAATATATGTTACTAAGGGCGCACTTAAACAATAAATGTATTATATGTTACTCGGGCCCACTTAAACGACAAGATGAAAGGCTCACATTGGCATTCAAAAAAAGTAAATTAAAATAAAAGTAAAATGAAATAAATAAAAATAATATTAAATTTCGTATTAAAGACATCCTTGCTCTGATAGATCTTCTGGTTTCAAAGGAACCCACAATTCTATTACTGAACAAGAGCTCACATTGACTGCCTGGACCCAAAGTGTGTGTATAAGTGAGGCTAATTTGTATTTCTTAGTTAACACAATCACTCACAATTGTGAGTTTTGCAAAAAAATAATTTAAAGCAATATTTACAAACTAAAACAAAAGATTATTTTAATGTTTTCATAAGAAATGGTAGGTCTAATCTATACTATTATAAAAGGGAAAGGGATCCCCCCCCCCCCCCTCTTTCTTTTGGGGGGACAGCATAGTTTTTTACATTATTTTTGTTTCAACGCCGGCAGCATAGGAGGACAACTCGAACGCACGTAGCCCACTATTGGGGGAGAGAGAGAGAGAGAGAGAGAGAGAGAGAGAGAGAGAGTTTTTCTACTCATCGGCCAAAGCGTTCAAGAAAAATCACTTTTTCAAACATACAAAATTCATTTCCTTAATTTTGTCAAGAGGAAATTACAAAAAATTGGGTTATTTTTTTAAGGTTTTTGCACTATTTCTGTTTGTTTTGGGGCCGAATTTCTCCTTTCCCCTTGCCCTCAACCGGCATTTTTGAAATTGAAAACGGCACGATATTAAGCTAAGACACGTTTTGCCCGAACATTGGAGAGAGACAGCCGTGGAGCACGGGCAAGGCTAAAGAAATAGATTTTCCCTAACTGAAGAAAATAAAGGCAAAACTTGAGAGAGGCCATCGAGCAGTAGTAGTCAGAGGCTCAAAGCTCGAGTAGGAGACTGTCGAGATTTTAGGATAGGTGTCGTCTCTGTCAAGTCAAGGCATGTGCAGAGCATCGAAGTTTGCTCAAAATACCCCCAATATTTAGTCGTAAATTCCCAAAAATGCGTAAATTGCCTTCTGTTGCGCGGTATTTTGTGACAAATCACATGCTAAGCACTCAAAAAAGGATCTCAATTGTCAAAAAGGAAAAGATTAGAAAATCTTGAGCAATCCAACAAAAATAGATGAAGGGAATTTTAGGAATTTTTGAAATTTGAGGGGTATTTTGAGAATTTCCACTAATTTATCATAAAATCTAATATCTAACCAACCCAAATGAATTTCTCATATAAAACTGATCATTTAATGTGGGAGAATAAACGGGAACAAGGGTTAAGATATAGACATGTGCTTATATATCTATCTCAACAGTGGACCAATGGTAAAGAGGCCCAAATGAGAGATGGTCTATTAAAGAGCAAGGCCAACCAATGGAGCATAAGACCTTAAGGTTACCTTCATTGAAGACCTCCAATAGTTAGTGTAAAAGTCCTTTGACCTTGGTAAACTAGGGTTGATCTTGTAGTGGGAACCCGGCCCAAGCTTGAGGTGCTTGAGAAGGGAACTCGGCCCAAGCTTAAGGTGCTTGAGATGCTTGAGGTGCTTGACATGCTTGAGATGCTAGGGTTGTACTTGAGGTGAGAACCCAACCCAAGCTTAAAGTGCTTAAGGGCCAAGCTTGTAGTGGGAACTGGGCCTAAGCTTGAGGGGATTGAGGTGTCAAAAGTCAAAGATCCAATCCCTACAAGGAGGGGGCGAGGTGACAGAACACCCACACACTCACACAAGGCATACTTGTTCGTTAGCGACCTCTCTGTGGCTAGCTTCTCAGAGATTCTACAAGAAAGTAAGGAGTTTTATTATGTGGTAGATAAAAGGCAAGACTTAGTTGATTGGCTTAGGGCTACCCTCGCCATCCGGTCAAACCTTGTGTTAAGTATGGAGCCTGATTTACCCTTGTAATTTTATGTGGTAAAAGCGCACATTTGTAAGGCCCCCATTATGAGGAGAAGCCATCGTGCGTGAAGGAAAATCACTCACCAGAAACCAAAATTTTCACGGACAAGAATCTGGGGCAACTTTAAAGGCCTCGGGGGCGGACCCCCGAGACCTTTTTTTCGCCGGAATATTCTTTTTCGCCGGAATATTATGGCCGGACGGCGGCCGGAAAGTGGTCGGAAAACAACCGGCCGGTGGCCGGTGGCCGGCGGCCGAATTCAATGGCCGGTGGCCGAATTCAAAAGCGGACTTGTCTTCTCAAGGGCGGCCACACATGGGCAGATTGGAGGGTCCGATTTGGACTTATTCGCACAAGGGCGGTTACACATGGCTGTCTCTCATAAGAGAGGGCAGCCCTTTTGGCCTATAAAAGGAGGCCATTTCTACACACATTTCATAGTGTGAAGTTGATGCAACAAGGTGAGTGTGAGGTGGTGAGAGTGAAGCAAGGCGGGAGCTCCATTAAGGGTATAATCCCTTTGTAAACTACTTCTTGTTTTGAAGTACTAAAGCCATTGAGTGGCTACTTTCTTGTGGACGTAGCCCACATTGGGTGAACCACGTATATCGTGTGTACTCTCTCTCTCTCTCTCTCTCTCTCTCTCTGTCTCTCTCTCTCTCTCTCTCTCTCTCTCTACTCTATAATCTCGTGTATGTAAATCTGTTTCTCTCCATTAAGTAATCTACTCAATTATCTATTTAGCTACGTCTTATTTCCTAACACTTTGTTGGGTAAAGGATTGGACTTTAGGTAATATTGCTCTTCTAGGTACTATTAACTATGCTATGATGTAATCTTCTGCCCCTCGAGACTCTGCTTGAGCTTGAGGTTGATTTGTATATTTCTTGGTGACACTATAATACAATCACTCACAATTGTGAGTTTTGCCACAAAAAAAAAAAAAAAAAGATACCGCGCAAAGATGAAGAAATGCAAGTTGATGTATTTTCAAATTTTGGGTCATGCAAAGGTAAGTATGCAAGTTGTGGGTTGAAGTCAAAGTGGTCCTTTTAGCAAGTTTGTGCTACTGAACTTGAAAGGCTGGTGGAGAATGTGTGAAGTTTATTCAAAATTGTGCTTATGGGATACAATTTTTTCATGGCAAATGAGTATTTTAAAAGAAAAACAAGTGAAAAGGTCATGGTGGCTTTCTAAAACAATAGGAAAGTGATAAAATAATTAGGTCGAGTTTAATTGGAATAGATGTTCAAAAAAAGATTGTCTCAACTTAGCCTTGAGCTTGTTGAAAATCGAGACTAATAGGTTGTAAGCCATGGGAAAGGGACGAAAATCCAGTGAAATATGTAAAAACTAGCTCAAACATCTTGTAAATTTTAAAATTTATGCTAGTATTTCTGGTTTTCTTCTTTGCAAAGAGAAAATTCGACCGGTGGCAGACTTTCTCGAACATTGAATGAAATCAAGTTATAGAATGCAAGAAAGCTCAAGCCATGTGAGGATGTGCAAATGAAAAGTGAAATAAAAGTAACTCATTAATATATATATATATATATATATATATATATATATATATATATATATATATATATATATATATATATATGTGTGTGTGTGTGTGTATACACACACACACACACACACACACACATATATATATATATATATATATATATATATGTGTGTGTGTGTGTGTGTGTATGTATGTATGTATGTATGTATAAGATTTACTAGGATTATGAAGGGTGAAGCTTCATTTTAGCACTCTATAACAATAGAGTGCAAGAAAAGCTAAGACATGTTAGGATGTGAAATGAAATGTTGTCGTGAAGTTTTGAAAAATTTCGATAAATAAAATCTTGTTATTATAGTACATCTACTATGTTCTTGGTAGCTTCGAGGAGAAAATATCATATATGTAATCTTCAATATCGCTTGAGCTTGAAATTTAAATACATTCACTCACTATTGTGAGTTTGAAAAAAAAAATTGAAAAATAAAAGGTGAAATAAAAAGATCCAAACCTTTTGCCAAAGTGTCTCATTAAGGGAATCAACAAAGATCCCTTGGTTTGGGGCTTGAAAAGGTCAGGGAAAAAAAAAAAAAAACTTATTGCTTTCCATGTGTAGTACCTCTAGATGTTTATTTATTGAGGTCAAAGTATGCAAGTATGCAAGTTGTGGGTTGAAGTCAAAGTGGTCCTTTTAGCAAGTTTGTGCTATGAAACTTGAAAGGCCACTGGAGAATGTGTGAAGTTTATTCAAAATTGTGCTTATTTTTTCATGGCAAATGAGTATTTTAAAAGAAAAACAAGTGAAAAGGTCATGGTGGCTTTTTAAAACAATAGGAAACTGATAAAATAATTAGGTTGAGTTTAATTGAAATTGTGCTTATGGGATATAATTTTTTCATGGCAAATGAGTATTTTAAAAGAAAAACAAGTGAAAAGGTTATGGTGGTTTTCTAAAACAATAGGAAAGTGATAATAAATTTTTGTTGAGTTTAATTGGAATAGACTTTCAAAAAAGAATTGTCTCAGCTTAGCCTTGAGCCGGTTGAAAATCGAGACTAATAGGTTGCAGGCCATGGTAAAGGGACGAAAATCCAGTGAAATATGTAAAAAACTAACTTAAAAATCTTGCAAATTTCAAAATTTATGCTAGTATTTCTGGTTTTCTTCTTTGCAAAGAGAAAATTCAATCGACTTTCTCGAACATTGAATGAAATCAAGCTATAGAATGCAAGAAAGCTCAAGCCATGTGAGGATGTGCAAATGAAAAGTGAAATAAAAGTAACTCATTAATATATATATATATATGTGTGTGTGTGTGTGTACGCAAATATAAATATATATGTGTGTGTATATATATATATATATATATATATGTATATGTATAGGATTTACTAGGATTATGCAAGGTTAAGCTTCATTTTAGCACTCTAAAACAATAGAATGCAAGAAAAGCTAAGACATGTTAGGATGTGAAATGAAATGTTGTCGTGAAAAACTTCGATAAATAAAATCTTGTTATTATAGTACATCTACTATGTTCTTGGTAGCCTCGAGGAGAAAATATCATATATGTAATCTTCAATACCGCTTGAGCTTGAAATTTAAATACATTCACTCACTATTGTGAGTTTGAAAAAAAAAATTGAGAAATGAAAGGTGAAATAAAAAGATCCAGTAGGGAGCCAAAACGACTTTTTCAGAAGTCATTAATTAATTAGTTTGGGGGAGAGGGAAGAAAAGGAAAAGGGAAGGGTGGGGGAAAAAAAGCGAAAGGAGAAGAGAGGGGGGGGGTAGGGTAGGGGGTGTGTGTGTGGGGGGGGGGGGGGGGGGGGGTGTATCCTTTTTTTTATGGCTCAAAGGGAACTCAAGGACGAGCGCAGGCATATAGCCTAGTGGCTTAGGTTGAGTTTCATAGCATGTACGTGATGAGTTCAAATGCTACTCATTAACATTGGTTTTAAATGGTGACGTGCATGGACATGCTAATTGGAGATGCTAAAGGATCTTGAGAAGATTCTATGTAACAAAAAACAAAAGTAGTAGAGACAAATAGGTTTGCCAAAGTGTTTCGTTAAAGGGAATCAACAAAGATCCCTTGGCTTGGGGCTGGAAAAGGTAAGGCAAAAAAAAAAAAAAAAACTTCTTGCTTTCCATGTGTAGTACCTCTAGATGTTTATTGAGGTCTCTTGGGATATTTTCTTTGACGTTAAAACTCTCTTCTTGATTTCCTTGTGGTCACCTCCCCTCTTCCCTATTTTCACTTGCGTATCTTTGACTACCCTCATTGAAAACCTTTTCTTTAAAATCAACCCCATCAAATTCCTGCTCGTTTAGACACAAAGGACGTCCGTGGTTGGACTCTCACCTTGACGGCGTTCCCATGCACACATACCCAACTTGCCCTATCACCGCATAGTCCTCCCCCCTTGCCTTCCCTTGCTATCCACACTTCTCCCCCCCTGCGCCTTCTCTTGCTGATTAGATATGTTGCGAGGGGATAATGGAATCTCTTGGGATTTGATCTAATGAAATTGCATACACTAAATCTAGAGAAATGCTATATTATAAATAGAAATAAAAGGCAAAAAGTTTGGGAAAATTCCCAAAATATCCCTATGATTTTTGAAAATCCCCAAAGTGTGCTTGTATCTATTTTGGTTCGATTGCTCAAGATTTTCTAGTCTTTATTCCTTTTTCACACTTGAGATCCATTTTTGAGTGCCTAGTATGTAATTTGTCACAAATTGCGTCGCAAAACAAGGAAATTATGTCTACAAATAATGAAGCAATTCATCCGCAAAGCCTCCATAACCAATTCAAATTCTAATTTTAGCATCTTGCTTTGATAGACAATCAGTTTAATCTCACAACCAGACATATTTTGCAAAATTTAAAAATTTTGGAGGAAATTTACGACAAAATAGTGGGGCTGAGATGTCGTGGACATGTGGACGTTTCTTTCGAGATGAATCTGTCTACTTGAATCTCGTGTCTCTCGTTTGAGACGGGGATCTCTCTCTCTTGCTTTACAAATGTCATTTAATATTTTAAAATCAAAATAACATTTAAGATACGTCTCAATCGTCACTGAAAACATTAAGTACACGGAATTCTCATTTTTTTCCCCTGTTTAAGAAGGACTACTTGGGGGAAAAACTTTTTTTGCTTGATGTCAAACGATGATAAGTTTTTGATGTGAGCTGTTGCCTTAACTCTAAATAATGATCCATTTAATATGATTTCTGTTGTTGGCATGATATGACACCTTTTGGATTTTACAATAATTTGTTGTGGGCTCACACGGTTGTATAAGTGACATGGACTTTTTTTCCAACATCTTACTAGTTTTTTTGCGATTAAGTTCTATAGAAAATTACTTCTCTTTCAGTTGGTCATGATTTGTTTTTTCTTTGTTGTGTGTGTGTGAGAGAGAGAGAGAATAAGAGGGAGAGAGAGAGAATAACCATTTGCTTTGATTTTATAATTACTAGTACGGTCGGTCGTCTTCGGCGGCTTCTCTTTCTCTCTCTCTCTCCTTCTTTATCGCGTGCAAAGGGGTTTGTTTTTATTTTGGACTTTAGCTTTTATGTCGTAGATTGCGACACGTGTAAAGGGCTCCTCCTTCCGTCATATTATGTTAGTAGATAATTTCTTATAATTTATAATTTATGTTTTTTCAATGTAAGAGGTAAGCCATTTTAATTTTAAACCAACATGTTTTCTCAGCTTTTGTTTGTTTTTTTTTTTTTTCAAAACTCACAATTGTGAGTGGATAGTATTAACATCAGAAATATACATCAACCTCAAGCTCAGACCGAAGCTCAGACCGAGCCTTGAGGGTTAGAGGATTACAAGTTCTCTGCTTGGCAGAGCAACCGCTACTCCTAGGCTTTACTTATTACAAGATGTCATCATGATCTATATGGTTCTGGACCAGTCCTCTGAGGCTTGTTTTCCTCTGATCATATGGATCGTCACTCTGCTCTCTTGTATGATTTCACAAAAACTTGCCACAGCCAGATCCCCCTCAAACACTCGGCGGTTCCTTGCTTGCCAAATATGGTGAAAGAAGTAGTACCTGATTATTTGAGTGCAAACCATAATTGCGGGACTTCCCATCCTGTTACTACCAAAGATCAGATCATTCTTGAAGAACTTAATTTGCCAAGTCCTTTGAATCCACTTGCATATTTTCCCAGCCAGGCCACTGATAGCTTGGCATCCCATGAACAGGTGGGCTAGGTCTTCACTAGCTATCGTGCACCCCGAGCAACGAGAAGACCCGATTCCACTTTCTTGTATCTTTACGCCCGTTGGCAAAGCACCCCACATCACTTTCCACAAAAAAACCTTCATATAATGAGGCCACCTTGGCTTCCAGATCTTCTCCATGACTTCCTCCCACTGTTTTTCCATCCAGTGCCTCTTCCATAACTTGTTGAGGGGGCTACACCAGTTCTCCTCGTGCATTAGTGCATGGTAAATGCCTTTAGAATGAGGTTTCCAGAAGAGGCTACTCTCGGGCCATCTCCAAGCATCCCACTCAAAATTGGATTCACAAATTGGCATCACCACCTTATCAAGCTCCTTTAACACCCTGTAGACTAGTAAGATCTCAAAGCCATTCAGTTGATAATGAGTTGCTATAGAGTCGACAGTTTTCCAGCACTTATTGTTACCATCCCAGAATTGCTTCAGTCGAACGAGCCCCTTATTATTCACATTCCTGGCTATTTCTACCCAATAGGGGCTTTGTGGCGGCCCCAATATTTTAGAGAGCCAAGGGGACCAGTGCAAAATGGAGTTCTTGAAGTATCTGGTTTTTTCCCCCCATTCCAAAACCTCAGTTTCTCGTTTGCACTTCCTCACCAGTTCCCCTGAGAGTCCACCAGAACTAATATTAGACCACTTCGGGGCGAGAAGTTTGTCGTGCATCACAACCCCCTTCCACTTTCCCCCTTTCGATCCCAGATTAGCTGCATCAAGCATTTCCTTGGTCATGATAGCCCAAGCTTGGTCTTGTTTAGCCAATGAGACCATAAATTTGGCACACAAGGCCTTAGCATGGGATATAGGGTTAAGAATGCCGAGCCCTCCTTGGTCTACCGACCGAGCAACTATCTCCCATCTAGCCAGCCCACTGCCATGGCCGGGAGGTTTTTGTGTTGTTCTTCCAAAGAAACCTTTTCACTGGTTTTAAGAATTCTTTCCAGTGACACTTGGCCATCTTGAGGACAGGGCTGAGGAAAGCAATATACGGGATCATATAAGAGTTTATCACTCTAATCCGGCTTTGGAAGGGGAGGAGAACAAACTCCCATCTTCTCATTTTTGAGCTTATTTTTTCTAGGACCCATTGAAATCTTTGCTTGTGGGTTACGTCCACCCCTACGGGAGCTCCCAGGTGTTTGAACACACTTCCTTTTGAAATAATCTCTTCTGTCCACACTGAAGGGTCAAATGTTTGTACAATCTCCAGAGCTCTCCTGACCACTTGAGGGCATGCCTTCAAGAATAGGAGAGAATCATCTTCGAACATCTTGGCCAGTAGCTGGTCATTGCCCGGTAATGCTAGGCCTTGAATCTCTCCCCGCGCAGCACTGTCTTTGAGCATCGTAATGAGAGGATGCGACCTGATGGCGAATAGTAAGGGGGCCAGGGGACATCCTTGCTTTATAGACCTTTTAACCTCAAAAGAGCCCACAATTCTATCGTTGAACAAGAGCTCTGATTGGCTGCCAACGCCTAGTGTGCGTATGAGGCGACACAGGCGAGGCCCAAAGCCCAGAGCTCCCATGACTTCTTCTATATAGGACCATTCGATTCTATCATAGGCTTTGTCAAGGTCCAGCTGCAATAAGATGCACTCTTGCTTGGAGAAGGATGCATACTCAATTCCTACCATTGCTGCCAAGATATTGTCATATATAGACCTCCCTTTAATGAACCCATGTTGGTGGGGAGAAATGATCCGACTTAGCAAGGGGGCAAGTCTGAGAGCTATTGCCTTGGCAATGACTTTGTATGCTACTGACATCATCGTGATGGGACGCCAATGTTTGAGTTGAGAGCAGCATATTTTTTTGGGGATGGGCTTGATAAGCCCTCTCTTAACACTGGCATCCAGCGACTCTTCGGACACCGCTTGATTGGCCATCCGTGTGACTGGACCCTTGAGATCATCCCAAAATTCCCTAAAGAACTTAGCCGTCAGTCCATCCCAACCGGGGGACTTTTCATTCCCAAGAGCTTTTAGTGCCTCTGAGCATTCCTCTTCAGAGAAGGCCACTTCCATGCGGTTGGCTTCCTCCTGGGGAACCTTCTTTTCAACACTCCCAATTAAAGACGCTCGGGCTGCTTCCACTTCCTGAGATTGGGTCTCTGGCTGGCCGATAATCTGGCTGAGATAGTTGAGCATATGTCCAGCCATCTCATCTTGGTTTTGAGTTGCATTTCCTTTCTCATCATCGAGCACTTGCACGCAGCCTCGACTCTTCCTTATCTTCAGAGCCCTAAAGAAATGTGCTTGGTTAGCAGGCTCTGGTTGAAGGAACGTTTCCCTAGAGAGAAATCTTGCCTTCTTGATTTCCTCCAGTTGTTTGTTGGCCAGGTGTGATTTAGCCTCAAGCCATCGCTTGTGCTCATCCTCGGTAGCCAGTCCGGCAGCCTTCCTTGAGGAAAGATGTATATATATAAAGCTATGTATAGCTTTAAAATCCATAATGTCTGAAATTCACCCATTAGTAGGTGTTGAACCCAATTTTTTTTATGGGAGTCTATCAAGATCCCTCGTTGTGATCAAAAGACGAAAGGCAACGTATTCTTTTCTCTTTGCACATGGACGTAGTGCCATGTAGATATTTCTCTCTCTTACTCTAGGTCGGTCCTCTGTGTGCGTGTGTGTGTGTGTGTGTGTGTGTGTAGGTCCACATCCCACACAAATTTCTCTCCCTCTCTATCTTTATCTCGCTCTGGCATGCTACACTACAACCTACGGCTCTTCTTGTCCTACATCATCTGATGTAGCAAGGCATATGTGATCTCTTGCATAGCTTCATCTCATGCCCTGTTTCATTTCCTGCATCTGTCGTGGCTCACAAAGAGCAGATTGTATGCACAAGACAAGCATGAGGGAGGAGCTCCTATGGGAGGTTAGCCAAGAAAGGCTCACTTAAATGGGAGTGTATGAGACTAGGAGAGGTTTGACGGTGTGCAGTAGACGAGGGGAGCCGTTGTGTGCAAGCAAAGGGGAGGTGCCATGTGCAAGGACAAATCCAAAGAGAGAGGGATAAATTTTTTTGCTTGCGCCATGTCATGAGTGGGACAGAGCAGGCTGAGTAGAATCATACCATTTTAGCCTAGTCCCCCCAAGGCACATGTAGTGCTTGTGGGAGTATATAAATTCTCTCAACTTACAATTGTGAGTATGGCCCAAAAAGAACAAGTGAAAGGGTCACGACGGCTTTCAAAAACAATAAGAAAGTGATAATAAATTTAGGTTGAATTAAACTCGTATCAGTCTTTGGGAAAGGATTGCCTCAGCTTAGTCTTGAGCCGATTGAAAATCGAGACTAGCTAGTTGCAAACCATGATAAACAAAAGAAAAACCGATAAAATATTTGAGAAAGTCGTCCAAAAAATTCCACAAATCTCAAAAAAATTGCTAGTATTTCCGGTTTTCTTTTGTGTGAGAAGGAAACTCGATTAGCAACCGCTGAATAAAAGAGACTTTCTCTAATGTTAACACTCATTGGAATCAAGCTATAAAATGCAAGAAATGTAAAGCCATGTGAAGTGAAATGAAAGGTGAAATAAAAAGAACTAATTAATATGTGTCTGTGTGTATAGAATTTTTTAGAATTATGCAAGGTGAAGCTTCACTTTAGCATTCTAAAACAATAGAATGCAAAAAAGAACATATATGTGTGTGTGTGTAAAACTTACTAAAATTATGCAAGGTGAAGCTTCACTTTAGCATTCTAAAATAATAGAATGCAAGAAAAATAAAGACATGTCAGGATGTGAAATGAAAGGTAAGTCTCCATCATGCACTAAAAACAATGAAAGTCTCCCTTACCGAGCACAACACTAAGGGTTTCTTTTAGAAAGCCAAAAAGAATCATACAATTTAAGCCAAGGATGCACACAAGAAACCACGAACATTCCTTAAAATGCAACAAGTACGTAGCCAAAACTACTTTTTTACAAACCATTAATTAATTAGTTTTGGGAGGGGGAGGGGAAGAAAGGAAAAGGGAAGGGTGGGGAAAAAAAGCAAAAGGAGAAAGGGGGGGTAGGGGGGGGTATTTGTTTTTTTTAGTGCTTAAGGGAGCCCTAAGGGCAGCCAAGGCGAATAGCCTAGTGGTTAAGCTTGTCTTTTTAGTGTCTACGTGTTGAGGTCAAATCCTAGGGATTAAGGGTGCTTTTGAAGCTAACTCGAGATGCTGAAGCATCTTGGAAAGATACTATGTATTGAAAAGTGAAAGTTGGAGCCAGTAGGTAGCACTTTAGCTTAAGTGATTATGTAGTACCAACGTCTTCATTAGATGGAATCCAAAGAGACTCCCTTGGCACGGGAGAAGAAAGAGGAGTCTCTCTCTTAATCTCTTAAGACATCACTTAAGTTTTTTACCTTTTAGTTATATTCATCTCATTTGGTGTGGACGACTGTAATGTATGCTGCAAGAAAATCTTTGAGATGAAATCTAAGCCAACAAAATTTTATATCTTCGAAGATGCATGCTTGAGATAAAAACAAAAACGCAAAATCAGGCGACATGGTAGGAATGGATTGAGCAAGGGCTAAAGCTAGGTGATCAAGGACAAGAGGGGACAAGGAGTCGTCGATGTGTGTGTTGCCAGGTGGTGGGCAAGACCACGTAGGGTTGTGCAGTGCGTGGACAGGGGAGGAGGACGAGCGAGGGACACAGACAAGGTAGGGGATGGCAACATGTGCCAGCACATGTGGTGCCTTCGTCACTATCTAGAAGCTACAAAGTTGGCAACACAAGCACTCTCTCTCTCTCTCTCTCTCTCTCTCTCTCTCTCTCTCTCTCTCAGGTAGTGATTGATTGAAGGTGGAAGTGCAAGCACAGGTGTGGAGGTGAGAGCACCCTGTAGGTAATCAAGGGGTTTTGTTCATGGCTGGTGTGGATCTCATGTGGGAAAAACAAGCTAGGCAAAGGCATGAACGCAAACACTGGAGTTTGCCACTGGTGAGGTTTCTTCGGTAAGGAGTGTCTTGATGGTTTTGTTGCTACTCTCAGCACCCTGCAGTTGAAGGGATGTTGCGAGGGCTTCTTTGCATCGTGTGCAGACAGAGCGAATAGGTAGTGCCAACGTTCGAATTAGACAAAATCTAAAGAGATCCCTTGGCTTGGGACTAGGCGATGCCTGCGTGCAATCTCTCTTCGTTAATGCACAGCCCATGCTATATTGGTACTCATCTGCGGGCATCACTCGAGCGGAGGCAAAGACTCGATAGTCAAGGAGAGGCATGAAGAGGGGGGTGGAAGCACCCTGCAAGTGAAGCGGATGCATTGGCTTCTATGTATCTCGCGTGGGCAAAGCAAGGCTAAAGGAAATGAACTGGGTGGATCACGAAGGGGTGGGAGAACCCTCAAGGTGAAAGAGATGCACTGACGAGTTCTCTACATCGTGCACGATGGAATTTTTGGGAATTTATGACAAAATGTCTTACAACCAGGGGCATTTTGGGCATTTTGGAAAATTTGAAGGACATTTTGAGAATTTATGACAAAATGTGGGGGGTATTTTGAGAAATTTTAAAATTTGAGGGGTATTAAAATAAAAGGAAAGGGTGAGAGGGAAGAAAAGAGAAGAGAAAGAAGGAGGGGAGGGGGCCACATTACTCTTCTTTTCAATGTTAAGGGCACCACAAAAGCCACGATAGGCTTCTAGCTTAGTGATGGGTTCAAATATTGAAAGTTGAAGTTATGAGTGGTTTTGTGCAGCCTTTGAAATGCAAAGTGGGTGGAGTATCTTGTATAGATTCCACATAAAGAATTGAAGTAGAGCAAAATAGTGTAGTATGAATGATGATGATTAACATATCATTTGGAAGGAATGTCTCTCCAGAAGAGTTGACGTTCATTTGCATTGCTTAGACAAATCACAAGTTATTTTGTACTTGGCCGAGATTTAAGAGATTAGGTTAAGTAAGCCTTCCCCTTGTATACAAACCCTTAAAGAATTGCTTTGATCAAAATACGTCACTTCTATATGCTTTTATGTATAATTGATGAAAAAACAACTTGAGTTTGGATTTGTTCTTTTGCAGTGACATTTGAGAAAGTTTCTGCAGGAGTTCCAACAATTCCTGAAAAACCTCTATGAATTTTTCTTGGCCCATGAGGGAAAGCCCTTTGATGCGAGCAATAATTGAAGAACTTGAACGTTTCTTACTATCTACAGTAGATAGCTTAGTCTGTACAGGCTCCAAAACAACATATTGGGATAAAAGATGCTTTGAATGTAGCACTAGGTTTAAGACCACAAACATGAGAAGTAGTGTAGGTAACATTCAGCATGATAGCAGAAGAAAATGTGGCAGTCAACATGTTGGCAGAAGTTATAGAAGGGATGACGATGGAAGAACACATACTAGTAGAAAGGTGGTGGAACAATGTAAGGAAGGTCTAGGAGCCGATCCATCCCAGAGTGTGCTTTGGTGTAGACGATCAATACCAAAGGTACACTTATATTCCGTATTTTGATTTCTTCTATGTGATCTTATAAGTACTTAGATTACATCGTGTACACATTAAAACAATGAATTTACAACATTTTTATTGAAAATGTTGTAGATGGAGGGGAGAAGGTCTGAAATTTTTTTTTGTTATGTGCAACAAAAGGACACATGGACAATACACTACAACATGGTAACATAGAATGATGCACATCTTTATAAAACATTAGCAATGAGTTCTTCCTTGTACAACCATAATATTATTACAATAAAAAAGTCCCTCCAACATTGGAGGAGAAGCATAAGTTCCCCTTCAACACTCGAGGGGATAAAAGTGGCAGGGGACGGACACATTCCCTACGATATATAAATGTGAAGAACAATGCCAACTCCATACGCATGGTTTTTAATTTTTGTAATGGACACAAGCATCGCAATGCATGAAATCCACCCTTATTGTAATGTGAAAATTTTCACTTCTATACATCTTTTAACGAAAAATCTCATTTGTGATGCGAGGTCATAGAGTTTTTGGCCAAAGCTTCAAAGAGAGATGCTATGGAGCCATCATCACAAGCTATGCCATGTGGTAAAATCCACACCTCCATCACTTTTTACTTCTTACCATATCTATACTTCTATTATGCAGCTTAAATTTTTCAAGCTCTAACAGCCCCTCCAGGTGTCGCTTCCTCCTTACTTCTCCAAAAGCTTTCAGCTCCAATAAAGGGCTTTCAAATAAAAAATGCTTTCAACTCAAAAGGGCTTTCAAATCAAAAGCTTTCAACTCAAAAAAAATCTAGAGAGGGAAAGAGAGCCTTTCAAAACAATGCACGTTGAGTTTTGCTTCGTCAATTGTCAGTACCGTGTCCATTGATTGCGCGTTGCACTGTGACGTGCACCAGATCAAACCGAGCGTGGGTTTGTGCGTGCGTGTGTGTGTGTGTGTGTGTGTGTGTGTGTGTGTGTGTGTGTGTGAGAGAGAGAGAGAGAGAGAGAGAGAGAGAGAGAGAGAGAGAATCTCAACAAATTGGCCCTTGTGTGAAAGAGCGAGAGTATGAATTCCATCAGCACGTCGACGTCAGTCAGTTTTGTGTGTGTGACTGTGTGTGTGTGTGGAGAGAGAGAGAGAGAGAGAGAGAGAGAGAGAGAGAGAGAGAGAGAGCGTACTCTACAGCATGGCCGACGTCTCACAACACGGCCCTATGCATGAATGTGTGAGAGAGAAATACATCGACGTCTCAAGAATCCCATCTAATCAGCATGGCCTTATGCGCCTTCAGACCATGAGGTTGATGTACTCTCTCTCTCTCTCTCTCTCTCTCTCTCTCTCTCTCTCTCTCTCTCTCTCTCACGCACGCTCACACACACACACACACACACACACACACACACACACACACCAAGGTTGCAACTTGCACCGATTTGGAAGTCGGGTCTGTGTTTGTGTGTGCAACTGCATCCATCCACTGCATCGTTGAGCTGGTCCTCGGACTATTGAGTGGGTGCGTGTGTGAGACAATGAGAAACACCTTTACACCACACGTAGTGCTGACTAGCAGGTTGAGTGCTTGCACGCGCGCGCGCGCGAGAGAGAGAGAGAGAGAGAGAGAGAGAGAGAGAGAGAGAGAGAGAGAGAGAGAGAGAGAGAGAGAGAGAGAGAGAGAGAGGCCACATGCAGCAAGTTGCGGTCAGACCATATTGACTTATTGTTTTGTTCAAGACTTGCTTGTGTGTGCATGCCTTGCCATTCCAAAATCCAAAATTGCGACAATTAAAGCTCGGTGGTCCTCCCTCGACAAGTGAACAAGGCGAGAAAATTGCGGGTGATGAAGGCAAACGACGAGGGGGAACTTTGAAGGCAAGCGATGGAGAGCGGTGGTGGGAGGCAAGAACAAGTGGCAAGTGCCTAACGAAGACAAGCGGCAAGCGACGAAGGCGGAAGTGAGTGAATTTCAGCGGCGAACAACAACCCTCGAATTATATTTGAAGGTTCTCACAATGCATTTATCTTTGTGTTTCATGCGTGTGACCATCTTGAGGTGTTCTCAAGGTCGAAATGAAAACTTGAAAATTACAATTTTTGACGTAAAAATTGTAATTTTTACACTCAACAGGTCTTTTTCACATTGCATTGCTCAATTCAAATGTGTTGGCATTCGTGTCAACATGAGAATGTAGGGAATTAAATTGTAGCACATGTGACGGGGTTGAAGGTGTACGCATACGTGAAACTAAGAACTCATTGTTCCCAGGACGCGTGCGCAAGTATATGCTTTCCTACTTACCGAAGTGCTTGATACACTCCATGTTTGGAAGGCCAAGTCTTGGAGCCCATTGATTACACGATCCTATTAACAGTTTCAAAATTCTATTTTGTTCAAATATCTATTTCTTAAATCTAGCACTAGGTCTTCTCTCCAGATGTACTTGTGATATAATCTCTTGGACTACTTCAATTATTGGGTTATGTCCAACATAGGCAGGGCCAAGAAGCTCTTTAATTTTTTCATTTACAAATTGTTAGTAATGAGAGGAGGTTGAAACAAGGTGTTGTGCTTGGCAATGTTTTGGGACATGTAAGTCGAGTGTCGCATAGTCAGAGAAAATAAACTTTAGGGTTTTTTAAAATTGAGGATAGTATTGTCAGAGAAAATAAACTTTAAGGTTTTTTAAAATTGAAGATGTGATTGTTATCATGGGTTGATTGTTTATTGCAATGGTGATGTAAGTAATGTGGAAAATTTGATGCAAGGAGGCAAAATCGTGATTAGCACGAGGCATGAATGAGGAAAATCTATCGGGGATACATGCAGTCGATCTTAAGGTTAATGTGAAACCTTGGGAGTTGCAACTCTTGAAGTGCGCTTGCACGAGGTATTATTTGACGAGTGTGTGTGTGGCTTTGCAAGAAAAGAGTGGGTGGTGGCCAATGGGGTGATGATAGGTCATGCGTAACATGTGTTTGTAGGTGGTCGTAGGATCCAGTCGGGGTGTTGACATGCTACACGTCATCCTTTTGTGCGTGGAACTGCTAATATGCTATGGTTCAATGTTCCTTGGTTGAGTTGGATACCAAGGATTGGTTGTGCATGTAATGACAAGATGTCCTAGGTAGAACTCGGCCAAGGATTTTCTGTGGGAAAACTTTGATGGAAAATATATGCGATGGAGTACGACATGACATATGTCGTACTCCATCGCATATACGGGGTGCTGACATGCTACACGTCATCCTTTTGTGCGTGGAACTGCTAATATGCTATGGTTCAATGTTCCTTGGTTGAGTTGGATACCAAGGATTGGTTGTGCATGTAATGACAAGATGTCCTAGGTAGAACTCGGCCAAGGATTTTCTGTGGGAAAACTTTGATGGAAAATATATGCGATGGAGTACGACATGACATTAATGGATGCCATGTGCTGATGGACATGTAGAGCAATGCAAAATGGAGAAGAGGGACAATGTATAAGGATTGTGGGTTGAGTGTAGGCCAATCAAGGTATCCCTTATGTGGAAACTATGTGTTGATGTGCAAGGAAAATGGTTGGAAGCCCTTAGGAGTGATGTACGGGTAGAGATCATGGCGATGAATGCCTACCAAGCAAGTGTATTAGCCAATTGTCTTGACATGGGAATGTTGTGCTTGCCAAGAGAGTGTATGGATTCTGAATAGGCACAAGCTAAGAACATGTCGTAGCTAATGCACAATAATGACATTGAACTAGCCATGTTGGCTTTGGGGTGTTCATGGAGATGTGGACAACGTATGTTGGAGCATATGTCTAATCCCTTGGGATATGATTCATGGTGCATATTATCAAAGAATGTGTTGGGTGTGGTTTTGTGCATGCCGATGTGCATTAATGTAACATTTACAAATGCACCTAGATGTTGTGAATGTTGTCTCTTGGAAAAACGATCCATTGTTTGTGACATGCATTTTGTTTGAAACAAAATGATGCCACCCCCCCCCCCCCCCCCCCCCCCCCAATTAATACAATGATGTTGTTCGATGAACTTTATAATTTCATTATGTGTGCTTTTGTATTATCATCTCAATTTGGTAAGGATAAACATGCAGGCTTTTGATTTCCCATCTATACGCACTAGTGTTTCACATGAGCAATGTGGAATAGTATATTACACGACGTCTCGACACAAGAAAGTTTTAATGGTGGTGGTGGTCCTAGAAGGGTTTGGGAATGTGGTGAAATATTTTGGAAATAGACTTTTGAAAAGTTTTAATGGTGGTGGTGGTCATAGAAGGGTTTGGGAATGTGGTGAAATATTTTGGAAATAGACTTTCGAAACTAAAAGAGGAATCGGTGAGTTTGCATGTACATATGTGTGTGTAATCATGCATGCATGTGGTGTCTATGTTTGTGACTTTTCCATTGTGTGCCTTTTATGCTTTATGTAAAGAGAGATAGACTCTGAGAGAGAAGTTGAGACTTCGGGGTTTGACTCCCAACTTCCAAAATATGTAGCAAACCAGTGCTCATGTATCCTGGTTTGTAATGTAAATTTCTCAATCAAAATTTAAAAATCATAGTTGTGATTCAGTTGGACCTTGATTTTCAAGGTAAAAATATGGACATTTTTGTTATAAATCTCAGTAAAAATCCTAGATTTTGTCAAAGAAATGTGATTGTCTCATTGCTTTTCTTTTTGAAAACCATGGCAGACAAAATGGTTTTGTTGAGCAATGAAGCAAACCAATATGTAAGCGCACACCTAAGATGATAACATCACCATGTTATCATACATTTTTTCCAATAAAAACATACTAGGATAATACATAGTAAAAAAAACAAAGAGTGGTTACAACATGATGGCATCTTTTCCCCATTAAGATATTGAGTTGTTTTTTAGGGTGTATTATCTGCATGATTGGGGTAGACTAAGATTTCCATCAAGATATTGAGATGTTTCCTAGGTGTGTGTGCATGTAGTCACAATCATTGTCTCAAGTGGGGTAGACCAACATGTCCATCAAACCTATTGAGATGTTTCCTGTGGGTATGTGTATATGGTCCTTATTAAAGGAACAAATTCGCTCCGAGTGGGATAGATCAAGTGTTCGGATGGACTACGTGGTTGTAAATCTACATGGTTAAGGAAACATATTAATCTGTGGGACCTCTCTCACCATCTTTCCCCTTTCCTTGGTCTTGGATTTCAAGAAAAGGACATTCCAGAAGATGAGACTTACATATTTGTAACTCGGTAGATATGAGTACATACTTGAGATTTGAGGGAAATTTTCAACCAAGGAGGTCAAAAAAATGTGCTAGCATAGAGGTGAACAATAGGAAACAATCAAGAAGCACAAGGTTGTGTGTGTGTGTGTGTGTGTGTGTGTGTGTGGAGAATGCAAAACTTTTTAAATGATAGAGATGACAATGCTTATTTGATGTCTTTCACACTGCATTTTCTAGATAAAACCTTCTCTTCTCTGGCTCTCTTCTCTCCTATTGGGGTTGTGTCACAAATACAACCTTGGCAAGGTGGCATTCATTATCTTAGAGTCAAGGTTTTCCATGGGAATATCATTTCTAGAAAGAATTAAAATTGCAAACTTAACAAGTAAGAGAAGTTGTGGAGGTGCATCCAAAAGGTTATGACAGGGCTGATTGTAACATTTTGTGATTAATACAATTCAAGCATTATCATCGGTAAACATCAAATTGACCTGCGGGACCAATGAAAAATGCTACATGCTTTATGTTGATTTGATCAATGAATCTTGAGACTTGAAGATTACGGATTTAAGGATGGCAACTAAAAATCCATGAGGGCTAGGAGAGAAAGGTATGTTGGCAATGGTTGAGGTTAAAATGTGAGAAAAGCAAGCTTAGTGTGATGAGAAACTGAGCACTCACATAGGGTATGATTCTTAGACTCCCAGAGTCTCAAGGCACATAATGTGCATACATGAGAGACTTTTCCATGATGCCTCAACATTATGTTATGCATTGAGAGGAGCGGGAGCTATGTTAGGTGGCTATTATGATGTGGTTTAGATAAAGGAGTAGACTCAATCATGTAAAAAAATCTCACGTTATGAGAATTTGAGCACTCGATCAGTAGGACATGAAGCTTAGATGCTTGAATAGAAAAGAGACATAATGTGCATACAAAAAGAGACTTTTTTCAGTCCTCAACATTGCATCTTGCATCTAAGGGAGTGGGAACCATGCTGGATGGCTAGCATTGTGCAAAGTGTGGCTTAGGGAATAGTCTCAATCATCTAAATGAATATAGTCTCCTCTCCCAAGTAAAAACATACTTTTGTAATGTGTGTGTGTGTGTGTGTGTGTGTGTGTGTGAGAGAGAGAGAGAGAGAGAGATCATTGAATGCTTACAAGTCAAGGCTTCAATTTTGTAACATGCCCTTAGTTTAGCATAATGCCCAAAACACTTGCAGAGATAAATAACTAAGCAATTTTTTTCTTTTTCTTTTGCTGCCATCAACTTTTGAGGTGCCAATGGTGCTTGAGTACACCTATAGAGAATATATGTGCTACAAAAATAACTTGCATATGTATTGTTGTGATTGGGTGATGATGTATGCTATTTTCATATCTGTCATACGTGGTTCACAACATAGGTGGAGGTACAAGCATGTGAGGCATCTAAAGAGAATTGTAGACATACATACTAATTACCTTTCAACGGATACTAAAAGAAAGCCAACTCGGCTCTTAGTTCTCATCTTTTCATAATTTACTGTCATAGTTGGTTTGTACCGTTGATATTTAAAGCATTGTGCTCCCAATGTAGACCAAGGAGAGCATGAACTCTTGGACTATCACTTTCAAGAATGCAACTAACTTTATAAATGTAGAAATAAAACATTGATTATTTTATAGCTAAGGGAAGATAGCATTTTAACAATAGAAATCATATTAATTGGCCGCAGCAACGTGCGGGTCACATACTATTTAAATTTAATCAAAGACTGACATGTGCACTTTTTCTTATTTGCAATATATTCACTCACTATTTGTGAGTTTGGCAAGAAAAAAAAAGGGACTGACTGCTTCTGTACCCAGCTTGAAAGGGGAAATGACCTTGAATGCATCCCATCAATCATCCTTTCATAATTGAAGTTTCATTTCAGCCTTTTGAATAAAAGAAAAAGCTTATGCACTTCAATTAATCCCACTAACTTGCGCCTTGGAAGGGGAAAAAAAAATCGAATGCACATCCTCAAACAAGGCATGGCTTAGTGTACTTCTAAGGCGCCTGGGAAATGAACACATGGTATTGTTGACACAAAATAAGACCAGGATCTCCTTGAGTGTGTGTATGTGTGTGTGTAAGAGAGAGAACCGTCATGCATATTTTTTGCTATCCACCACACCCTGTGTGTGTGTGTGTGTGTGTGTGTGTGTGTGTGTGTGTGAGAGAGAGAGAGAGAGAGAGAGAGAGAGAGAGAACAAAGCCAGGCCTACGAACCCTGTGTGTGTCAATGAGTAGAGAGAGAGAGAGAGAGAGAGAGAGAGAGCCAGGCCTATGAACCCTGTGTCTCAATGAGTAGAGAGAGAGAGAGAGAGAGAGAGAGAGAGAGAGAGAGAGAGAGAACAAAGCCAAGCCTATGACATCACAGAACGAAGTCAGGTCCGTTGCGACATGTGTGTGTGTGTGTGTGTGTGAGAGAGAGAGAGAGAGAGAGAGAGAGAGAGAACATGGCTCATTGTTTCTTGATGTTGTGCATGTGAGTGTGTATGTGTGTGTGTGTGTGTGTGTGTGTGTGTGTGTGTGTGTGTGAGAGAGAGAGAGAGAGAGAGAGAGAGAACGCGAGTCATATCACCTGGAGCTGATGCGAGAGAAAATGCAAGGAGAATTGATATACTATAGCTGCGTCCCATAAATAGTGTTGTGTCTGCAGCAAGTAATTGTGTTTGTGTGCGTGCGTGCACACACATGCACAAGAGAGAGAGAGAGAGAGAGAGAGAGAGTATGTAATTTTGCAAATATGGCCATTTAAAATACACTAAAACCGATTATTTGTGAACACCGGTTCCAATTAAGCATTTCATAAGGTTCATGAATCACAAACAACCCTCAAATTTCAAGGGCAACCTACTACTTTTCCTTTTTGAGAAAGTCATAAGAAAACTTCCTTTTTCTTTCTACACAAATTGAAAGGGCATACACCTATTTTTTTCAAAATTTTCTACAATTTATATCTATACTATATATAATGGAGTTTAAAATTTTTCAAGAAGGAGAAGGCCTCCACGTGTCAGCTCTTGGAGCGTTTGCACGGACTTGCAGTGGAAATGCACCTTTCAAATGGAATTTGGGAACTCCTTTCAAATGGAATTTGGAAGCTTAAGCTATGTTGTTCAAATCTATAGCCGCTTGAGTGCATGTGTGTGTGTGTGTCTGTGAGAGAGAGATTAGCAAGACTCAACGATTGGGGGAGAGAGAGAGAGAGAGAGAGAGAGAGAGAGAGAGAGAGAGAGAGAGAGAGAGAGCACGACTGGCACCTGTGTGTGTGTGTGTGTGTGTGTGTGTGTGTGTGTGTGTGTGTGTGTGTGTGTGAGAGAGAGAGAGAGAGAGAGAGAGAGAGAGAGAGAGAGAGAGCACGAGTGGCACCTATGTGTGTGTGTGTGTGTGTGTGTATATGTGTGTGTGTGTGTGTGTGTGTGTGTGTGTGAGAGAGAGAGAGAGAGAGAGAGAGGGTCTCACACCTCGCCGTTTGTAAATTTTCCTTACCAGCTATGCTAGCTATGCTGGTGCTTAGCACATGTTGCAGCCTATGAGCGCAATGGTTGACACCATGGTGAAGGGTGGACATTTTCTTGGTTTGGGTACCAATATTGTAACTTTCTCTGACAAGGCATCTGTGGCTCTGACGATTGAGTTCCCACTACAAAATTTGACACTAGTGGTGGGCCAAGCCTTGGATGAAGTGTTGGCGGAGCCATAAGAGGTGAATCAGTCATCAACTACGTCACCCGTGGCTCTGATGTTGGTTGTTGGAACTGTGTACGTGGTGTGGGATTTGGTGATTCACATTATCGACTTTGTCTTAGTTGGGATGCATTTAACCCTCAGGCAACTCTTACCTCACTGCTCGCCAAGAGAGAAAAGCTATAAGAGGAACTTCGTTAGGTTGAGAACTAGGTTTGAGACCTTGCAACTACCGTTAGCCAAGTTGGGAATGTGCTAAAAGGGTTTGAAGGTTTCCTTTCATCAACATTGAGGTGCAAGCAATTTGAAACAACCAAAGAAGTTTCAAATGTTTCAAAAAGGGTTTGAATGTTTTCTTTCATCAAAATTGAGGTGCAAGCAATTTGAAACAACCAAAAACATTTTAGCATGAGGATATGTTGTTTTCCTTATTGATAGTCATGTTAACTGTGGTTCAGGAGCATACATTTGGTCGTGATTCTGATGATAGAGTGGATGGCATTGGTCAGAGTTGCAAGTTAACTAGGCTACAAGGCATGGACCAAGTTAATATGCAAAGCGTAGGTGGACACAATCCAAGGATGGTAAAAGGATCAAGCATGCAAGTGAGCTAGATTTTGATGATGATGATGACATTGACCGTATATCCCGGTAACAGTTTGTGGTGGAAACTTTACTACAGGTGTAGCATTCACTCTTCTGAATCAGTCATGGGTTTGGTTGTTGTGTAGGGATCATTATGAATATATGGATTTGGATTATATATATAATTCGATAGCTTTTGTGGTTTTGAGTGGATGGTATGACTTTAGCATCAGAGGTGGGTGCTCACGCACAAGGCATGCAAAATACTTGATTCTCCAGAGTTCATCATATATAACGAAGAAGAAATTAATGATTAATAATAAGATGATGATGATGATAAGTAAGTTTTTCTTTGGCTATGGCTTCTAAATGATTGTTTCGAAGATAGCACAAACTTTGGTATGACTTCATATCACTGTGTCTGTTTTGCTGAAACTTTACCTCATGGTGATCAGTGTCACTTATAGTGTGGATGCAAATAGTTGAGTATCCAATTTGTCATGACATGAGGGCTCAAACACTCTTCTCAAACACGTGTGCATGTGTGCGCGCATGTGTGTGTGTGTTTGAGAGAGAGAGAGAGAGAGAGGTGGCAAAGAAGAAGAAGAAGAGATATTATAACATTGTAGGAAACATCCCAAAACTTTTTGAAGGTCTATCCGACAAATCTTGAACTTAAAAGTTGTAGAGAGAGGCATGTGACATTGGAACAATCCTAAGAGACCTTATATATTAGCTGACAAGTACTAAACTTTTTTTTAAAAGCAAATCGCACTCATCTGGTGCGAGATGACAAATTGCATCCTTATGAGTACACAGGGTCGCTTGGTCGCACTTGAACCCATGACCCGGGTCACGGAGGTCAAGTACTCAACCAACCAAGCTAGCTCCTTTGGAGAAGATGTGTAGAAACAAGTGCTAAACTTAAAACATGCTACAAGAGAGTTGAAAGATTCAACCAACAAGTTATGAACTCAAGATATATATATATATATATATATATATATATATATATATATATATATATATATATATATATAGAGAGAGAGAGAGAGAGAGAGAGAAGAGATTTATACAATCTTAATCAGTGATGACCCTATGGTGTACATGAGTTTATGCAATGGTTTATAGGTCCATCTTAATTTCTTTATTCTTTTCTGTTAATATGATCGAAGAACATCCACTGTATATCGATACTTTATTTATTGAAGGATAGGATTGTTTCATAATACTAAAAGCCATGTTTGTTTTTACCGCAGCAACGTGCGGGTCAGATACTAGTACATAGTGAAGCAATCAAGGCAAACTAGTTTGACTTTACATCCTCAAAAAGGCTCTTCATTTTACAATATTACCCTTCACTTTTGCATTTTAAATTAGATGTTTTATAAGGTTTTCTTTGAAGTGAATCAATGTGTGACAAGTGCCCTCTCTTTTCTTGAAAATTATAAGCTTTATAGATAGATAGATATAGATGTCCTTTGGTACTTTCCTTTTTGGCCTGCCCAAAGGGCAAAGGTTATAGAGATCACTTCTCTTTTTGTTGACTAAAATAGGAAAAAGGTTGAGTTGTATTTTAAAGCATTTTTTGACATGTCAAAAATGTTGATTGGTTGAAATAAGATAGTGGGTACTCATTGAAATGAAAAATGTTGATTGGTTGAAATAAGATAGTGGGTACTCATTGAAATGAATTGTGTAAATCTAATGATGGACATGTCTTGAGTTTTGAAATATGAAATGAACTCTCATATATATCAAGGAAAAGATTTTGGGCTGTCCAATATTGGCCTTTGGAAGCATGAAACGTTGACACCCTTACATGTTAAATGATAAAGCCTTAGAGTCACCTTTTCATTTTGAAATTTGTGTTACCCACTTTTCATTTTGAGAATTTTGAGAAACTTGAGGTAATAGACTAAAGTTGTCATTTTTGTTAGTTAAAACTTTATGGAAAGAATTTATCATTTGGGGCTTTAACCTTTAAAAATTTTTTATTTTTATTTTTAAAGATTTTAAAGCTAAGTTTAGAACTTAAAGATGTAGAACTTTTAAAGTAGGGTCTCAAACGATCCAATGAGGACCTAGAGTTTTTTTTATTATTAGAAGGTAAAACTTTGAATTAAAGAAAGTGAAAATGTTACATGGATCCACAAGTAGGGGGGGTTCACCTCGAGACGCTAGAGTCTTAGGACTTAAAACTTTAAAGCTTTTAAAGTGGGATTTACAACTTAGGGATCTACAGTTTTAAATTTGTAAAAAGGGCTCTAGAGCTTAAAAACGTAGAGTTTTTAAAGCGGGGTGTAGAGCATAGGGATCTAAAGCTTAGGGTGTAGAGCTTAAGGGTGCTCTTTTAATTCAATTCTATGTGCACACTTATGTTTTTTTTTTTCAAAAGCTTAGAGATGTAGTGATTTTAAAGTGGGATCTACCCTCAGAATTTCAAGGCCTAAAATTGACGCCTACTTTTTTTGTCAAGGGCTATTTTGCCTATCAAAACAATCTCAAAATTTCTTGTCATTTTTTGTATTTATATCTTTAAGTTAATGGTATATATGGCCAATTATATAAGTTGATTGCATTACAGAAAGCATATGAAAGAGGGCTTGAAAAATTGAATGTCAAAAAGAAAATTTTATCATGTCTGGCAGGCCTGGTGATTTTATCACTTGTTAACTTTGAGCAATTGCTCTCTCGATTTATTTAGAAGATTCCGATTCATCAACGTTTTAACTTTGAAAAAATATTCTCACAACTCAAATTGACTTAGGAACATGGCCTCAACACTAAACAACATGAGGCCTTGAATGAAGTGTCAATGGTGGGATTGACGATGCCAAAGTGAGGTACATTTTTTGCAAAGTTTGGGTGCCATTTGATTTCTCCATGTTTATTTTTTAATCCGTGTTTATTTTTTCTCGTGTGTTTTCTGTTCGAGTTTACTTTATGAAGAAGAGAGGTGGCTTAGGAAAAAGGAATACCATGTGGGAACGTGGTTAGAGCATTGGGCTATCAATAGGGAGGCCTTGGTATCAAATCATAGGCGGTTGCCACACATGTCAAATCGTTGACTACTTTAACCGTCCCCCCTTCCTTGAGATTCCTGGAAAAGTCTGAGCACCATCATTCCCACCGCCCTTGTGTCATTAAGACCCATGGTATATACTGTTCAAGCTTAGAATTCCCTCTCATTGGGGAGCTATCTTAAATCTTTTAACATTTTTTACCTTTCTATTCAAAGCTCTACTTCAATTCTTTATGTGGAATCTAGACAAGATGCTCCACCCTTTTTGCATTTCAAAAGCTACACAAAACCACTCATCTCTACAAGTTTCAATATTTGAACCCGTCACATTGCAATTATAGGGGTCAAGCTAAACCACTAGGCTACAAGCCTATAGTGGCTTTGTGGTGTCCTTAACATTGAAAAGAAGAGTGATGTGCCCCCCTCCCCTCCTTTTTTTCTCTTCTCTTTTCTTCCCGCTCACCCTTTCCTTTTATTTTAATACCCCCACATTTTGTCATAAATTCCCAAAATGTCCTTCAAATTTTCCAAAATGCCCAAAATACCCCTGGTTGTAAGACATTTTGTCATTAAATCCCAACGCACGACGTAGAGAACTCTTCAGTGCATCCCCCTCACCTTGAGGGTTCTTCCACCCCTTTGTGATCCACCCAATTCATTTCCTTTTGCCTTGCTTTGCCCACGCGAGATGCATAGAAGCCAATGCATCCGCTTCACTTGCAGGGTGCTCCCACCCCCCTCCTCATGCCTCTCCTTGACTATCGAGTCTCTGCCTCCGCTCGAGCGATGCCCGCAAATGAGTACCAATATAGCATGTGTTGTGCATTAACAAAGAGAGATTGCACGCAGGCATCGCCTAGCCCCAAGCCAAGGGATCTTTGTAGATTTCGTCTAATTCAAACATTGGCACTACCTATTCGCTCTGTCTGCACACGATGCAAGAAGCCCTCGCAACATCCCTTCAAATGCAGGGTGTTGAGAGTAGCAACAAAACCATCAAGACAATCCTTATCGAAGGAACCTCACCAATGGGATTCCAAACTCCAGTGCTGCGTTCATGCCTTTGCCTGGCTTGTTTTTCCCACATGAGATCCACACCAGCTATGAACACAACCCCTTGATCACCTATAGGGTGCTCTCACCTCCACACCTGTGCTTGCACTTCCACCTTCAGTCAATCGCTACCACAGAGAGAGAGAGAGAGAGAGAGAGAGAGAGAGAGAGAGCTGCCAACTTTGTAGCTTCTAGATAGTGACGAAGGTGCCACATGTGTTGGCACATGTTTCCATCCCCTATCTTGTCTGTGTCCCTCGCTCGTCCTCCTCCCCTGTCCACGCACTACGCAACCCCACGTGGTCTTGCCCACCACCTGGCAGCACACACATCGACGACTCCTTGTCCCCTCTTGTCCTTGATCACCTAGCTTTAGCTCTCGCTCAATCCATTCCTACCATGTCGCCTGATTCTGCATTTTTGTTTTTATCTCAAGCATGCATCTCCGAAGATATAAAATTTTGTTGGCTTAGATTTAATCTCAAAGATTTTCTTGAAACCTACATTACAATCGGCCACACAAAATGAGATGAATCGCAACTAAAATGTAAAAAACTTAAGTGATGCCTTAAGAGAGACTCCTTTTCCTTCTCCAATGCCAAGGGATCTCTTTGGATTCCATGTAATGAAGACGTTGGTCTACCTATTTCAAAGCAATAGGAAAAATAGCAAGTGAAGGTAGATCAGTTTCTGGATTGACTAATTTGGTACCACAAAGGCTCTTTTCCAATAGTGAAATGCTAGCGGGTTTAAGCCTTTTAGGCCTCCATAAGACCATATTATGGATTGATGTGCAATCTTGGTGTATATTTTGAGTTGTTGGATCAACCTAAGCCAGCTAGGACACTTGTGTTAAGGTAGACTTAGCTTTAAACGATGGTACCCTCTTAGCTTTACTTTTCTTACCTTAATTTTTAATTTTTTTAAATATATTAATTTGTGAAACGATGTTTTCGTTTGAAGACCCCATTTAATATAAAATTTACAAAATTATTTTTTTATTTAAAGACCCCATTAAGTATCTATTTTATGAAATTTTTTATTATTTTCTATGTTTATTAGTTGTGCACGTATGTCGTGCGTGTTAATGCAAGGAACTTGCCAATACACTGTGTGCGAATCACAGATGGTTTTAAGCACGTGGTTAGTTTAAACTAGTAAGCTCAAAGAAAACGATGGTGTGTCACTCATCGCTCTACGCTTGCTGTTGTGGAGGATTCTTCGTCGCGAAAAAGAGGGAGATGCCGTTACACCGCGCTCAATCGCCTCGTCGCTGTTGTGTCGCCGTAATGCTTGATCTTACATACTCTCTCTCTCTCTCTCTGTCTCTCTCTCTCTCTCTCTCTCTCTCTCTCACACACACACACACACACACACACACACACACACACACACACACACGCATACACACACACACACAAGGAGATGAAGAAGAAGAAGATGGAGATGGAGCAAGAGCACTCTTCAATTTCACAAATGAGAAAATGAGTGAATTTTAGGTTTAGTTGACTTTTATATGAGCTCGCCCCATTCACACTTGGACGTCCATGCTTACCCAACTAATCCCTTGAATGTTCCAATTAGAGTACGCCTCTCATCGGCGATCACTCTTACCCTTTTCCTATTGGACAGACAAGCCCAGTACCTGACTCTACCAAATAAATGATACGGCGTCCGTCTTCGGTGATAGGAATGTGTGTGAGGGTTAACATGCCCCCCTTCTTGATGTAGATTCCGTCCTTGGAAGCTATTGAGTTGAAGCTCGTTCGTTGAGGTGGAAGAGCATTTGAGATGAATGTCCTTAGCCTTCTTCAGTCTCACTGCAAAATCAAACAACATTAGCACAGTAATTGCATTCTCATATACAATTAAAAAGCATATGCAATTTTAGGCAGACAAATTGATTGGTAGCATAATTCTAAACCATTTGTCAGTAATAAACATAATATTGCAATATAATCAAACATATAAACAGTTGTAAAGGTAAAAAATTGAACAAGTATGGGGTCGCTAATTTAACGATCGAAAGGCACTAAAGATCGATTATTAATACCATGGGTAAGTTTCTCAATTTTCTCTGGTCAATTAAGTTGTTTAATCATGAGAGCCAAGTATTTCATGTTCGAGGGCTGACTAGAGGCTATACCTAGAAGACCTTGTAGTTAAGCTACGATAAAAGGAGTTGCTCATGAAATCATCACCTGACTTATTTCCTTTTCTTTGACCCTCCAAAGTCTTTTCACAGTGATTCAATTTTGATGTGTGTTCTTATTTTGTATGCCTTGGGTTTTTTGCTTTTCAAGGAAAAGCTTCCACACTGGGAACCTCTAGGGCTCTAGTACCATAGGTGATACATGTGAGTGAAGTACCAAATCAAGCTGAGGTTTCTCTTCCAGCTTAAGATTTTACATTACGGCACTTTGATTTCTTTGTTTGTTCGTTTTCATCATTTTAATTTTGTAACTTTGGGGGGGTCATATAACACTGTTACCCTCCCCAAGCTCATCACACTAGTAAACTCCCTTTATAATACTTAAACGAAAGGTCAATAGGGACTAAGCCCACTAGAAAGCCCTAGTACATTTCACACAATACTGTCTAAATCGGATTAATAACCTAAGTAACCATTGATCATTAGGAAGGCATTCCCTATGGTATTAAGAGAAGATCTCTAACACCTAGCTTGGTCAAACTAGCTTAGTCGGACTGCTTGATTTTTAAACTTAGACAAGTGATTACGACAAAAAATTACATTGAATTTAATGTTTGATACTAAGCAAATGCGTTGAATATTATGCTACCAATCACAATTAAAGCAGAAAAACATATGCAAAAAGATAAGGGGCAATGCTAATGGACAAGAAACACCTGTTTGTGTTGATGGTCGTGCTTGATTTGAAGTGTGAACGAGAGAAAGATTCCATGAAGGTCCAAATCCTAACAACAACAACACGTTCCTGTACACACTAGGAAACACAAAAAATACCTTTAGGAGGCACATCAGTGGGAAAAAAGAACTTTGCTAATCACCAAACTCTAAAATAGAAACACTCCTATCGTACTAATCTTACCTACCCTCCATCACTCGAGTGATGAGGATCAAAGGTGTTTTATGACATAAGTTTCTATTTCAGTGTACCGGATGTGAATGTGTAGATCTAGGTCAATGTTTTGACTTTTATTGTGCATACTCGTTTGCTAATTGCTCTTGCTCTTTATTATTATTGTTTTTTGTGAGTATAAGGCTTTATATATACATTCCTAAGATTGGGAGATTGAAAGGTCAGGGAGGAAGGTTGAGAGGGAAGCAAGTGAATGATGGATGCCAGCAAACACTCCCCCCTTCGTTGGGTAGATCATACCTTTTGGAACGATGACATCACCTTTTGAAACCAACTGTTCCAAGTTGTTATGGGTGAAGTCTTTAACCAATAGTTTTCGACCGCCCTATGCGCTTCATCTAGTTGCAAGGGTGGTAAGGTACTCTCCCATGATTTTATTTGCAACGTTGTTGTAGGTGGTGAACTTACAATGGGAGGTGCAAACTCTTTCTTGCTTGTATGGACATGTACAATGGTAAGGTGGAGGTTGTGTCGAAGCTTCTATTTCCGTATAGGAACTACACAAAGAGAAAGAAGCTTCATTTGATTTCCCTGTTTCTGAGCTAGGTGGAACAAATCGTTCTTTCTTTGGTACCCAAACTAGCTCTAGAGCGGGTATGTAGCACTCTGTGATTTTTTCCTTTCCACGATCGTCAATTCGTTTTGGAGCTACAGGATTGGGTGCGTATGGGTCAGGTGACAGGTAATAACACAATCTACGTTTTGGCACCCAGATTTGATCATTACCTTGATAGTAGCCTTGGGCTTCCAATAGTCGTTTAGGAATCGACTGCCACGTTTCCGTACATTTCTTCGAGCTAGTGGGACATTTCTTACAAGGCTTCTATTTTCTGGCACTAGCTATGGTCGCTAAAGAAGCTGTAGAGACCCAGTTGTATGTTTTCTTCATTATATTAGGATGAGTCTTTTCAGAAGCTATATGCATTGCTTGTAGCATATTTAAGGGTACGGGCATTTCATCCCCCTCAGGTGTTACCCAGGTCGTCCCTCTGTTTCCCCGAGTGTCTATGGTTGCTGCTAGGTGGACCCAATCCACATTGTCCGACTCAATCATCTCAGGTAGTACATCCATATAAGGAGAATCTTTCCCAACATCAGTGTCCGCTTTACACGTGTAACAATACTGCAATGGGGCTGAGTGAACTGTGGTGTCAGATTTATGATCAATTATAAACCTGTTTCCTAGAGGATGTGCTCGACCAGTTACAAGATCCACTCAAATGACAGAATCTTGGAACTGCAAGTAGACATGGTTTTTAGACCAGTCATGCACCATTTTTTCTTCCCTCATGAAAGGACGTCCTAAGATCATCTCAGATGCCATAGTGTGCTTGGAGAAATCCATAACAATGAAGGTAACTCGTATTTTATGTCCAAAGACCTTGATCTTGAGATCCTCTAGCATCCCAATAGGTTTAACAATAGACCCATTGGCCATCTTCACTACTATGGTTGTGGTCACAAGGTGAGGTCTTCCCATAGTTTCCCAGCAATTTTTAGTCACAATGCTAACCCCAGCTCCACCATCAAGGATTCCCTTCACAGTTAATCCCTTAGTAGTGATTGGTATAGTCGCATTGGATTCATCACCCTCAAAGTATTGTCTCAACTTGTTAACAGGTATTTCTATAACAAGGTTCTCATTTAGGTTGGGTTGTGGATCTAAGTGTTCCTCCTCTATTGGCATCTCCCTAGTTCCATCCATCTGTGCAAATTGTGGTAGCCCAAACTTCAGTTCTCCATTGAGGAAGGCTCGAAGAGCTGAGACTAGCTCAGGGTCTTTATATAGTTTGGACATGATGGTGGTTCTAACTTCTAAAGACATGAAATCCATCAATTTGGCAATGTTTAATGGCACCTTTTGGACTTCAATCCCTTGACGTGGGGAAGATGGGATCTCCATTTCTTTGATAGGATCAGGTAGTCCCTCTGTAAACATTTTTTTCATCAAGAAGTGAGCACACCCACTTTCCCAGACTTTAAGTCACTTTCTTCTTGGATGACACTAGGTATGGCTAAGGGTCTATGGACTTGGTGAGGTTGTTGTTGCGTAGGTAACACGGTGTCTGTAATCTCGATCTGCCTAAGTGCTGGTTCTAGATCCCTTTGGGTATCTTCTACCAAACTCCTTAATTGCTTGACTCGCTCAAACTCCTCTGTAGGGTTTGGATAAGTTCCTATCTTCTTCTTGGATCCTGGCCATTATGGCTCATGAAGAGATTCCTTCTTGCTTTCTATCTTAGTGGTTGTTTTGGTCTCCATGGTTTCACGTGAATCAGAATCTTCTTCAGCGTCGTTCATATATACGGGGTCATCACCAGTCCCTATGTTGGTCTTTGAACTGGGGTCTAACTTCGCTTCTTTTTGCGATCTCTTCCTTCGTGTTTTCTTCTTTTTCTGAGATTGGGCAACTGATGCCGTGTCTCTTTCCTCAAGAATATAATTTTGTTTTTGGAGCATCGATTGTGTGAGTACGTTTACTTGTACCACAGGTGTACTTTGTGATGGATCCTTGATAACTTCAATCAAGTTTAATGGCGTGATTTGCGGTGCATTTGGATTATTTGGACATTGGGCAATCAAATGATCTATGCCACATCGATTACACATGAGTATCGGCATTGTAGACGTGTTCGCTTGATTGGTTTGCATTAGTGTGGCGTTCTTTTGTATCCTAATAGGACACTCGGCTACACGATGTGGACCTTCCACACTCATAGCATTGAAGAGGTGGTCTCTTAGCAGTGTAATTGATACTTTGGCCTCTTGCAGCAAGAGCAGCTACTTGATAGACAGGTTTGACTTGTCCCCAATAGTCCTCCATGTAGTATTATGGACTTTCTTCAAGCACATCCATCCCATAGGCAATATTAGGATCTATATCTTCCTCACAGCCTTCCAAATAAGCAATAGATGACTCACAACCCACTTGATTCACAGAAGTGATTCTCGGATGTGGTGGTTGCGGTCCTAGCACTGGAGGTGGTAAGGGTGTT
Organism: Adiantum capillus-veneris; assembly: GCF_014529385.1. Lineage (NCBI taxonomy): Eukaryota > Viridiplantae > Streptophyta > Polypodiopsida > Polypodiales > Pteridaceae > Adiantum > Adiantum capillus-veneris. The sequence goes on from NC_140957.1 coordinate 30,346,491, forward strand.
GTTTGAACAACATTTTGGGTCCTAGGGACCATGTGTTGTGACGTTTGTTCAAGAGGTGGGGCCGGCATGAATGCAGGCACTCGAGGTGTGTCTGTCCATGCTAAGGTTGGTCTATTGGCCATCGCACGCTTAAATACTATGCAATCCTTAGCTTGATGACCATACCTTCCACACGCATTGCAGTTCCCATTGAGTTTTACTCTAAAAGTAGGGCATTCACTCGTACTATGCGGTCCATAGCATACTGAGAACCATTGTTGCTCCCTTCTTGGATACATATGATTGTTTTGCGGAGCACGATTGTCTCTAAGACTCTCTTGAATAGCCTTGGTGAGATCTGCTAAAGTCATCTCAGATATCCTTGGCTCCTTAGCAATAGACTTTAGGATCATTGGCTGATGCCCTGATGCTTGCGAGCTAATAGATTTAGGCTTAATAGACACTCTTTCTCCTTGAATCATTAAATTATCCTCCAATTGGATCACATTGGTGGTGACTGCTTCCCAAGTGGTGATACCTCTAATGACTAGGCCATTGTAGATATCCTCATGTCGTAATCCCCTAATGAATCTATCAAGCAATTGATTATTATTGAAGCCCTCATTTGGATTACAACGAGAATTCAAATGCTTCAAGCGACTAATAAAGTCTCTCACTGACTCTCCTTCCTCTCGTTGGGCTTTCTGGAGCTGAGAGGCTACACCCCAAAGCACTCCCTCTCGTATGTATTCTTTCAAGAACAGTCTCCTAAGAGTAGGGTAAATCGTTTTTTATTTCACCCTTAGGGTTCTATACCAATCCCCTGCCTTCCCACTTAAGGTTAGGCTTAAAGCATTGCTCTTATGCAGGTCATTGTGTTCTCCTAGAGAATCGCATTTTGTTCAAACACTTTAATATACTTTCTCACATCCCCATCTCCACTAAATTTTTGTGTGAGCTTGGCTATTTGTACTGCCTTACTTCTAGGCTCTCTATCAGGCGTGTTACACATATCCTTAGCAATAGATCGACCAATAGCTTGAGCAAATGTTGCCAAGTCACCTAAGTGAGCAGGCACTGTGGGTGAAGGTGCTCCAGAGACTACATGTGGAGTAGGTATTGGCATTGGGCTTGGTGCGTAGGAAGCCCTTGGGTTCCACGTTGGTATGATGTTGTGCCATGTGGTGGCCCAAAGTTCATATGTGTGGCCCTAGGCATAGCAGACGTCGGATGTGACATGCTAATGCTAGCCGGTATAGTCCCATGGGTGTTGTGGTTGTGGAGCATAGGTAGTTGAAACAATGGGAGGGGTAGGGACTACATGAGTACGAAGACCCATGGGTGTATACAATTAGTACACACTTGTAGGTACTGTTGCAGGCATTGAGCTACCATGTAGCGGTGCTTTACTAACAAATGAGGTCCATGGCGTGTTTCTCGGCATGCCCATCATTGGGGTAGGCATGGTAGTCGTGATGTCATCAAGGGAAAGATGAGCTAGACTTGGAAAGGTAAAGCTATCACTTGTGGGCTCCGATTGCACTGAGACCCCTGGCAAAACAACATATGGAGGATCCATCGAACTTACCGAGGGAGTCTCCATTTGCGATAAGGTCGGTTGTTTAGCCTTTCCTGTATCCAAGAATCTCATGAGACCCGTTGAAGGCATGTTGATCCCCTTGTTTGGTCTCTCTAACTCAATGATCCTATGGATGACCTCACAAACTCTTTGTTGTTGATCCTCCACACTAGTAGCACCCATTGTGGATTGTAGGACATCTAACCAACCCACGTGATAGGTGTGACCTGTGTATAGGTGGGTTAGAGTTTTCGTTTGTAGTTCGTACTCCCAATTCTCATTTAAGAACGCTCTATCTAGGATTGAGGTGCTAGGGGTGTCCTTTGAGCTAGATGCAATGTTGCTTTCTAGGGGTTGGCCCTTAGTAGTTGCTAAGTCAGGAGCACTCGATTGCTCTCTTAGCAAGGATATTGACATAGGGGCTTTCTCTTTTAACTCTCTTCGTTGCTCTGCCTTGCGTAAGCTCTCGACTTCCTTTTCCCTAGCCGCAATGATATATTGCTTAACCTCTTGCACTTCGGCAAGGCTTCTACCATCGGGTAATATGACCTCGGAGGGGAATAGCTCTGAAGAGTCAGGAGATGCGATGAATGAAGTATTCACGTGCACATTCTCTAAGGGCATAGGGTCTACGTTGGTCATGAATGGACAATTTACTTCCCCACCCCCCTCATTTACATCATTAACTCCATTTTCGGAGTGAGTGGCTCTACTAAAGGTTTCCTTCAAGCGGCTAAGCACGCTCGGCCCGGACCGTGGGCCCATGGCATGCATGTCTTGGCTTGAGCTATTGGGATTAAGCATTGGGAAACCCTCCATGACGTCGTAGTCAGAGGAAGAGTCACTAGCCGCTATGTTTGGGTCTTTGTTTGTAATACCTTGGGTCCCCGCCGAGGGCCCGGAACCTAAGGTAGGTGGATATTGAGAACTCGCGTAAGTCGAAATTCTCTCTAGTTGCTCCATCTCTAGCACACAAACAGAGCGCAGATGCATGTGCCTTTGGCACCCTACAAGCATTGGCGAATAACCTCGAAGGTTAACCGCTTACTTTTTTAGGCGTCCATTTTCACTCGTTTTTTTATGTTTTTTAATAATTGGTTTTTTTATTAAAGTGTGTGATAGCTCAAAATGAGTGCACTCAGAGGGTTACGGTGTGCTTTACATCACAATGTTTGGTCACCTGAAGCTCCGTTGGTCCTCAAAAAAGTCAATTTTTAGCGACGTGTGAAGCTAAAATACGTAATTTTAAAGGGCGACTGAGGCCTGAGCCTGAGCATGAGCTTGGGCTTGAGTTTGGGCTTGGGTCTGGAGATATTCCCGATTCCAGTTCTACCTTTAAAACTTTTATTTTTTTTAAATTTTAATTTTAATTTTTTTTTTGGATAAGGTCACCGCGGCCTACCCGCGAGCACACACACACTCTACCTACCTATTTACAACTAATACACATAATGTTACACACTAACACACTTCATTAACTCCAACAGATCTACTTCCTACTTACTGTACTTTACATTACACAGAACTAACAATCTTAATACCAACACTTTATCACAGAGAAAACAAAACCGAGTACCTTTCAAAACTTCATCAACAAAGAAATACACAGTAGAAAAAAGAAAATCCTTCTTCTCAACACACACACCTTCCTTCCCTACCTTTCCTACAATTGAAATTGCACCACAAATAATCACAGAGTGCCACTCAAGCTTAGTGTATGGCATTCCCCGACAATGGCGCCAAAAATGTGCGCGTATGTCGCACGTCAATGCGAGGAACTTGCCAATACATTGTGTGCGAGCCACAGATGGCTCCAAGCATGTGACTATCCTAAACTAGTAAGCTCAAAGAAGACGATGGTGTGTCACTCACCACTCTATGATTGTTGTCGTGGAGGATTCCTCGCCGCGAAGAAGAGGGAGACGCCGCTACGCCGCGCTCAACTGCCTCGCCGCCATCGTACCGCCGCAATGCTCGATCGCACTCTCTCTCTCTCTCTCTCTCTCTCTCTCTCACACACACACACACACACACACACACACACACACACACAAGGAGATGAAGAAGAAGAAGAAGATGGAGATGGAGCAAGAGCACTCTTCAATTGCACAAATGAGAGAATGAGTGAATTTTAGGTTTAGTTGACTTTTATATGAGCTTACTCCATTCACACTTGGGCGCCCATGCTTAGCCAACTAATCCCTTGAATGTTCTAGTTAGAGTGCGCCTCTCATCGGCGATCACTCTTATCCTTTTCCTATTGGACCGATAAGCCGAGTACCTGACTCTACCAAATAAATAATACATTGTCCGTTGTTGGTGATAGGAATGTGCGTGAGGGTTAATACTAGTAAAACAGCACCGCCTTCGACGGCGGCATGGGCCCTATTGCCCTCAAACCCCTTGCTTCCACTGCCTATTCAGAGAGGGTTTGGGACCACTGGCCAAAGTTATGAGATATCAGGATCAGAGATGCCTTGGGCTATTTTTATTGGAGCTGCAGAGACATAGGGAGAGCCTCTTGAGGAGGCCAGATAGTAGGAGACACTCACAGAGGGAGATCACCTGATTTCTTCAGACTACCCCTCTAATTCCTAGCCAACCACAAGCAAGAGGCATTACAAGCAACAAGGGTAGCCTTGGGACAAGTGTCTCCCTTTCCCCTTTGAGAGAGAGGACCTGATGAATGCAAAGACAATTAATTAAATCTCCTAAATTATCATTAAACCCCTTGGGTGGCCAATCAATAGGCTTTAGGCATACCATGAGGGGAACATGAGGAGGAACTTGACAAGTGTCCTTTTTTTGCCTTCCAGATATTACTGAAGAAATAGTATTTGATAATTTGAGTACAGGTTAGAAATGCAGAACTTAGAAGGCACATATCCTTCTTGAAGAACCCTATCTTCCATGTTCTTTGTATCCATTTCCACATTTTTCCTACTAGACCTCTAATAATTGGGCATTCCATGAAAATGTGGGCGAGGTCTTCGCTAGCCAATCTACACCCTGAGCATCTATCGGATCCGATACCACGTGCATGAATCTTGATACCTGTGGGCAAGGACCCCCACAGTACCTTCCGCAGAAATATCTTCATAAAATGAGGCCACTGTAGATTCCAAATGTTCTTCATGACCTCAACCTATCCAGCCTCCGACCAATGTTTCTTCCATTGCTTGTTCAAAGGGGAGAACCAATTAGCCTCATGGATTAACGCTTGGTAAATGCCCTTGGTATGAGGTTTAAAGAATTAGCTACTCATGGGCCATTTCCAAGCTTTCCACTCAAAAGTAGATTCTTAGATCGGCATCAGAATATTGTCCAGGCCTTCTACAACTCTATTGATGAGTAGCTTCTCAATGCCATTGAATTGAAATTGGGCAACCACACAATCAAAGGATTTCCAGCCCTTGCTATTTCCATCCCATAAGTGGCTCAATCATTGGAGTCCTTTATTGTTCATTCTTCTTGCAATTTCTCTCCAATAAGGGTTCATGATAACACCAACAACTTTAGATAGCCAAGGGGACCATTGCGAGATTGAGTTTCGGAAGTATATGGTTAATTCCCTCCATTCTAGTACCCTTGTTGCTCTATTGCATTTTTGCACTAGCTCTCCAGTGATGCCCCCCAGCCTTAGGCTAGACCACCTCTGGGCTAATAGTTTGTTGTGCACCTCAATCCCTTTCCACTAACCACCTTTAGAGCAAGGTTTTGACTTGTCTTTCATATCCCTGGTCATGATAGCCCAACACTAGTCTTGTTTTGCGATCAAGACCACAAACTTGGCACACGGGGCTTGAACATGAACAACAGGGTTGAGAATTCTGAGCCCCCCTTGGACCAACAATCTAGGGATACCTTCCCACTTTACCCATTGCCACGGCAATGAGGTTTTAGTGTTGTTCCTCCATAGGAATCTTTTAACAGGTTTCAAAAACTCCTTCTAGTTATATTTGGATATTTTGAGGAGCGGACTTTTGAAGGAAATATAAGGAAGCATGAATGAGTTGATCACTCCGATCCGACCTAGAAGGGAAGCAACACGTACTCCCACCTTCTCATTTTTCTCTGGATCTTTTCTAGGTCCCACTAGAACCTCTGCTTGGGTGTAACATCCACCCCCAAGGGGACACCCAAAATGTCAAAAAATCCTTCCTTAAGGCACAATCTCCCCTGACCAGATGGATGGGTCAAATGAGTCTCTTTTCGTCAAGGAGATTAGTCTAGACTTCTCAATACTACACTTCGACCCCGAAGCCACAACAAATTTCTGCAAAATCTCTAGGGCCTTTCTAAGAACTTGAGTGCAGGCTTTCAAAAATAAGAGGGAGTCGTCTGCAAACATCTTGGCTAGGAGGTGGTCATTCCCGAGCAAAGTTAGACCTTGAATTTCCCCCCGTGCGGCAACAACTTCGAGCATTGTTATTAGAGGATGCGACCCAATGGAAAAGAGAAGAGGGGCCACATGGCATCATTGTTTGATAAATCTTTTGGCTTCAAAGGAGCCCACAATTTTATCATTGAATAAGAGCTTAGATTGATTGCCTACACCAAGAGTGTATATAAAACTTTGACAAAGTCGAGGCCCAATCGTGAGGCCCAAAGCCCAGTGATTTCATAACATCTTCAATGAAGGACCACATAATCCTATCATAGGCCTTGTCCCGATCAAGCTGAATCAAAATGCACTCCTGCTTCGTGAAGGTCGTGTACTCAATGCCAACCATTGCTATCAAGATATTGTCATATATTGACCATCCTTTGATAAACATGTGCTGATGAGGGGAAATGACTTTGTTCAGGAGGGGGGCAAGTCTAAGAGCGACTGCCTTGGCAATGATTTGTATGCCACATACATCATAGTTATGGGACGCCAGTACTTAAGATGCAAGCAACAAACCTGTTTTAAGATAGGCTTGATAAGCCCTTTTTCACACTAGGATTCAACGACCCCTTGACAAAATCATGGTTAGCCATACACATTGTTAGCATGCAAACGACAAGGAAAATGAGTGCCTCTATAACCTTGCATGAGTCACACCATCAGAAGGAAGAACTATTGCATTGTCGAGACCACCTGTGATAAGCACCTATAAAGATTTATGAAAAAACCTTCATACATGAGACACACTTGGAATAAGGAGAAACCAAGGACATCGTGATGTAGCTCGTTTCATGGAGATGTGCATAGAGTATCAAAAAACTGATGAAAGGTGAGAGAGTTATGGCCACTAGAAACTAAGGGTGTACTCTCTCTTGCTCAAAAATGAGCTCTCCGAAAAGTTTGCAAGTGTTGCAGCTATAATAATGGGGGATTTTCGTATCTTTTATCCCCAAAGATTTCTTCTCTCTCCTCAACCGACAAGGCTTTCTTGCAAGTCTTCACTTTATTGGTCCTTTTTTGGGCTCAATCTGGGTATAAAATGGGCAGCCATTGACTTTTTGACCAAAGGAAGGGGTGGGGGCAAGTGTCTAGAGGACCAAAATGAGGGCCAAGCGCCTGGGCAGCTAAGTGGGAATCCAAAATGGCCTCCCTTCTCCCCCAAATTTCCACGAGCCCCCATAGCCAAGCTTTGAGAGAGCTCCTTTCACCTTTGATACACCCTTAATGGGCACCCCATCCTCCCCTTATACCCCCCACTTTCCCCTTTCCTCTTCTCATGTGGGATAATCCCATTGACACATGGCACATTCCTCCCACTCTTTGCCAAGTCCCTTCTCTCCCCATAGAAAATTTACAGCTTGACCCCTTCTCAGGACCAACTTCCTTGGAGCATAGTCCACCGCTCCAAGCATGAAATGTGATGCCGTAAAGAGCAGCTTGGAGCCCATTACTTCGGCCCTCTCCAAAAATTTAAACTCTTAGCATTTCTAATTTTAAATCATCAAGTTGGTCCAATTGCCTTTGTCGCATGTATCTACAACCACTTTCTAAGTCGAGACCGCCCACTTCGGACACACATAAGTCATGATGTACAAGTCCGATTCACAAGCTATAAAGCACGGTTGAAAATACTTATTGAAAACCATGTTTTGGGGGCTCAAACAACCCAAAATGTTAGTACACAATCCCAAAAAAACCAAACCTTTGTACATGAATTTTTACATGGTCACTCCCAAGACTTGCAGGACGCTAGTGAGCAGGCTTTTTGGCACAATCTACTGGCTTTATGCTCATCCAAAAAATGTCTGACATAGCTGGACAGCGCCCCCTAGCCTACTTGATCATTCATGACAAATAGAGGTTTTTAGGGTGAACAACATTTGTAGCTCATTCCCAGAAACCTCATTCACATTCTCAGATGTCTTCACATTGTCTTCCTCCATTGATAGCATCTCATCTATCACAATTGTCATCAAACATGCTAGATTTTTCTTCACTTTGTAACCATTAACATGGTATTTATGCTAGGCACCACCCAAATTTGCCAACTGATATGTCCCATTATCAAACTTGTTCACAACAGTAAAAGGACCTTTCCATTTGATTTGAAATTTTTTCTGGAAAGTATTGTCTAGCTTACTATTGTATCGCAACACAAGATCACCCTTTTCAATTCCCTTATCCTTCACACATTCATTAGCCTTCATCTGAGCTTTCTTTGATACTTCCTCATAGTAGCTTAAAGCCATAACTCTATCCAATTGCAAACAGTGTAAATCCAACAACCTTTTTTGCCAAGTATCTCTTTGCTCTTTCCCAATGACAATAATTTGAGTGTAGGAATCTCCACTTCAATTGACAATAATTCTTCTTTGCCATAGGCCAAGTAGTAAGGAAAAAACATGTGCTTGTTTTGATAGTAGTTATATAGGCCCATAATGCACAAGACAACTCTGAATCCCAAGTTTTTTCATGTGTCTGGGTTATCTTTGTCAAGATTTTCGCAAACTCTCCATTGAACATCTCATTGAGACCATTGCATTGTGGATAATAAGGAGAACTATACATGTGTTGTATATTGAGCTTTTTGCATAGGAAATCAAACAATTCTTCTCTAAATCCCGATCCTCTATCAAAAAGTAGTTCTAGTGGCACACCAAATTTGTAGCATATATGCTCATATACAAACTTTCCCATTTCCTTACTTGTAATCTGTTTGACAGCTTTGGCTTCTGCCCAACGCGACAAATAATCCACTGTTGTTAGAATGTAAGCATTTCTTTTACTAGTCATGGGTAAGGGTCCAATAGCATCAAGACCCCACTTTCCAAACACATCAAAAGCTAGAATTGTCTTTCATAATTTAGGCTTCAAACTTCTTTTTCCCCATTTTTTGACAAGATAAAGAAGACTTGCACCAATGGTTAACATCTCGCTGAATACTTGGCCATACATAGCCTTCTTGCAAAATCTTATGCAACATGATTTTCATGGCAAAATGGCCTCTACAAGATCCCTCATGATTTTCTTCCAAATCTTCTAGATTTCTTCTTTCTAGGACACACAACGCAATACTAAATCACTTCCTTTCATGTAAAGCACATCATGAAGCATTTTGTACTTTCTAACTTTTCTTCTAAAAGCATACTTTCTTGAGGATGGTAGAACTTCAAATAAAACACCTGTCAACAAAGAATCCACCTCCTTTGATAACACTTCTCTTCCATGATATAAAGAGGTATTAGCCTTCAGCACAAACACACAAGTGATCATTACTTGGGCAGCATCATGAGCTTCTTCATTTTGAGACCTTTCAATATGCTGCAAACTCCATGCTTCAAACTTTTTGAGTAACAGTTTCACCTTAAATCATAACTTTTTGAATTTAGGACTCTTATTCTTCCATACTCCCAATACTTGCTTCACAACCAACAAGGCATCTCCTTTGATTTTTGCAGGCGTCTAATTTCCAATTGTAAACAGATGTGAAAGCCACCTTTAAGAGCCATGTACTCTGCTTCATTGTTACTTTTTGCATCCAGTTTGAGCCTTGTTTCCTTACAAGTTTTCCTTGTGCATCATAAATGACAATTCCTCCCGAAGCAGCATCATGACTTCTTCGATAAGAGCCATCAAAATATAATAGTGAACATTGGATATGGCAAGATTTTTGACCTTCTTCCTTTGCACCACCTCTTTCTTAACCAAAACAGAAGTCTCCTTATAAGTGAGTAAATCTGCCAGGGTGGCCCGAGTACTCTCTTCTAACAAAAAGGTGAACTAAACTCTTGAAGTTCAATAACCCATTTCATCACTGTTTTTGATATATTTGAATTATTAAACAGTTGTGGAAGCAATGAATAACTGGTGAGAAAAGTGAAGGACTTTTGTAACAAGTAATGTCTGAATCGTCTGCAATAAACCATACTAGTCATCACCAATTCAATTTCATAGTAATCTCTTTCATGAGGAGTCTTTACTCTGCTAGAATAAGCTTTGAGATTCCTTCCCCCTTTGCAACAACATGGCTCCAATGGCATCATCTCCCATTGATGGGTTAACATATAACTCCTTTTTCCAGCCAGGAGCTTGCATAATGGGTTAGTGTACTCAAAACTTCTTTGACTCTGTCAAAAACATCTTCATAGTCACATGTCCACTCCAATGGATCATTCTTAACCGCTCGTTGCAATGGATACAATAACTGTGACACCAAAGGTATGAATCGAGACAGATATTTAACCTTCTGTATGAAAGTGGCCAACTGTCTTGTATCCTTTGGAGATGACAACAATAACAAAGCTTCTACTTTCTCTGGATCTGCTTCAATCTCATTTTTTGAAATCATATGTCCAAGAAGCTTTACCCTTGGCTGTGCCAAATGACACTTCTTAGGGTTCAACTAAACCCCGCATTCATCATACCTTGCAAAAGTCATTTCAAGCTTCTGAACGTGCTCTTTCCTTGAACTGTATACACAAAAATCATCTATGAATCCTTTGACAAACTTCCCCAAAAACGGGGTAAGGACCCAATCCACTTTTCTTTCAAAAGCTCCAGGCCCATTTGTTAACCCAAAAGGAAGGCAGCAAAAGGATAAACAATCCCATGGAGTGATAAAAGTAGTCTTTTTCCAGTCTTCAAGAGCAAGGATAAGCTGAAAATATCATGAATAACCATCACAGACACTGTATCTTTCAAAGCTAGCCATTGCATCTAAAAGTTGATCTATGAAAGGTGAAGGATAAGGATCTTTCTTGGTCACTGCATTTGATGGCTTTTAATCAACACAAACTCTTCAACGCCCATCTTTCTTTGGAGTGCCCACTATAGGGCTCACCCATTCAACATTATCAACTGGCATAATGAACCCTGTGTCCAAAAGTTTATCCACTTCTTCCTTTAAAGCATTCATTTTCTCCTTACCCATCCTTCTTAATTTTTTTCTTATTGGCTTTGCCCATTCAACTAATTCGATCTTCATAGGACCTCCTACAAAACCCCTTATTTCTTGATATTAATTGGTGAAAAGATTTGGAAACCTTCCAACATTGTTAAGTACTCCCTTCTTTCTCCTTGTGTCAAATCAGTACTCATCATATTTTGAATCAACTCCTTCTTCACTGGCAATTCCTGTTTAGGCTGCATCAACTCCTTAAGTTTCTCTAAATGGCTCGAAGCATTTTTTTTCCATGACACTTGCAATACTTTACCAATTTCTCTCTTCTCCTCGTCCAACAACAAGAATGACACTTCACCCTCATCACTGGAACTGGAAGCATTGCTACTTTCCAAATCTTCAAAATTGTCTTCACTAGTAACTTTGGATTCATCATTTTCACTCACATCTTCTAGTGCCAAAGGTTGCTTGGTAGTCATATCAAACACCCTCTTTTCACCCTTCTTGCCATACACACAGATTGTGCCCTTTCCCTAATCTTGCACAGCATCAACAACTCTCAACCAAGGTCGCCTCAAAATGAGAGGAGAATCTCTCAAGCCAACTGGCATAACATGAAAGTTTACCATAACCTTCACATTAAAGACTTCAACTTCCAAATTCTTAATCGGCCCCAAACACTTCATTTTGGCATGGTTTGCTAGTCAAATCCTAAACCAAGAGCTCCTGCATGTAATGAGACCCAGTCTCAACACATGACAGTGTGATCACACAAACTTGAGCACCTCCAACAATGTAGGCCTCTCCCATGCCCACACCTTTGAGCCAAGCATTCACCACAGGATAAATGTCGGGTAATTCTCCCACAACCAACACTCTTACTTGTCCATGCTTCGGCTCTTTATCTGGATTCACTAATGACTTCCACTGCCTCTTAAGTTTGGGCACCATATTCATCAATTGTCCAAAAGTACAATCTACTTTCCTCTCAATCAGGCCTTCCTTTAAACTATAAGCTGTTTAGCCTTCTCCCAAAGGTAAATCTGCTACTTCAAACCATCTGCAAGGTCTTCTCTTCCTCTTAATTTTTTCATATTCACCCTCTTTCTCTTTCGTTTTTTTCTTACTGGGACCTGGAGTGGCATAGCCTTCCCTCTCTCTTTTGCCTGCGGGCATCATATCTGCTTCTTTCCTTTCAACCCGCACAATTCCCACATGACCATCAGACGTTGAGGCCTGATTTTCCTGTTCAGCACCTTGATCTCCCCTTACATCTAAATGCATAATCATTAGCATGTTAGGAATCTGCTGAGGAAGTGGAAACATATCACCTTCCATCCTTGTTGGCTTTGGACAATAAGTGCCGATATGACCAAGTTCACCACAATTATAACTCGTAGGGATTAGCCTCCTTTGCAGCTCAAAGACGCCTTGTCCACGTCTCACATTAGCATTAGGTTGAACTTCGGAAGTCATTCCTCTACCATGACCACAACCACGAGCACCTCCAAGAACACTAAGCCGCAATTCCTGCATCATGGTCATTATGTCTTGCATATTTTATTGTAATTGTTCAGTGTTCGCAACCCTTTGAGCAGGTTGGGCTCCAGTCTCTGCCTAATTTTCCTCATTTTGGCCACCATTACCTTGCACATGGACCACTTTCCCATACTCATTGAGTCTTTGAGCTTTCCATTCTTTCTCCCTAGCAATAGTGACTACTTCCTCGAAGATAGCAGGCCTTTTCAGCTCAACTTTGAACTTCATACTTTCCTTTAAGTTTTTCACAAAATGATCCTTCTTTAACATGGCTGGAGGGATTTCATTTCCCAAAGGTCGAGCCCATTTATCCCATAAACGGGTGAATTGCATGACAAAATCATCAATACTTTGATTAACCTTCTCAGTGTACCTTAAAAATTCATGCCAAACTTCATCAGATACTTCGATGCTCTTGTATTGTGCCAAAAAATCCTACTTTACATGGTTGTAGTCCAAAACCACCCTTGGAGTTTGTGCCTACACCAGCTCTTCATAATTTTGTAACCAAACTTTTGCCTCATCCTGTAAACTGTATTGCAGCACAACCGCAACAATATAGCTTGATCTATTATATTTTGCAGTAATCAATTGACTTCCAATTTCTCAATAAAAGTCCGTTGGAATGGGAGCTGATCTCTTCAAACAGCTATTCGAGTGTTAGAGTTCAGAGCTACTAATTATCTAGGCAGTTCAGTTAGTGAAGACTGAAACAGAGTATTGGACTGAAATAGAGAACTAAACTAAAATGATGTGCTGAAATGAAAGACATGACTGGAAGATGGGAAATGGTATTTGTAGATTTAGATTAATAGCTTAAGGATAATCAATACATAGTGTACAACAAGCTTAAGCTCAGATGAAGTCTAAGGATTGATTACAGAACTGATTACAGAGGTGAATTTAGAGCTAAGAGCTCATAAGCCAAAAGCCAAAAGTCAAAAAGCCAAAAAGCCCAGTTACGGTGTAGCAGGTCCTACTCATAGCTCTTAGAGTTACTATAGTAACTATGCAATAATTACTACCATTGTAGCTATTCTCACTTCCCACTGGTCGGCCTTCTAAGGAGCAATTCTCGCCTATTGGGACTGTCCTCGTCTTCTACATCCTTCTCTCCTTTCTTGAATTTGGTATAACTCAAAAATTTCATTCTGGAAAAAAAAATCCACCGCCTGATTCTCATTTGTTCTGAGAAAACCCATCTGGTTTTTTGAGTTGGCCGATGTTTTGCATGATAGTAGTCTTCTGGTATTGCTAGCTTTATGCCATACTTCATGCTTGTTGAGTGCTTGACACCCATATAGTTGGAATTCCAAGGGTGCCTAGCCAAGGAGATTCTAGTACCTAATTGGGAAAATCCACAGTCTGATTCTGAGATAGAACTACCCAGTATCCTTCCACTGAACCCGCTTTCTCTTGCCCTTCTTCTTTGTTGGTGCCTTAGAAGTCCCAGTGCTAGCATTATCCTTTTGGATAATATTGTAAATGGCCTCCTTCTCAAGCTAATCCCGCCTTTCTGTGGTGATCTCAAATTCATAAGGCATGAGGGCGTTCTTGTAAGTTTTGGTGTCGAAATCATAGAGACTGCATTTGCCCTTAGTGAGACGGGTTATGGCCAGTTTATGACAAAGAGAGGTTGTGTGAATCCATCCTTGCAGAAGTGGATGATTTGTCTTCAGTCTGGGCCTTGAAGAGAATCTCTGCCATTTCTTTGTATTGTGGTCCTAGCCCAGGTTTGGCAGTAATATACTTTTCACGAACCTTGGAGGACTCCACAGTCAGTTGAAGCAATTGATTTGTGATCTTCGTTAATCCCGGAGCTGGACCTTCCACTATCCCATATAGAAGTTGAACCTTTGCATTTCCTTTTGTAGGTCCATGACAGTGTCCTTTTTGAGGGCATCACTAACCAGTGATTGTCAAGCTTTCCATTCCATAGAGACTCACTCATACCAGTCTTGCAGTTCATTAGTGATGCTAAAATAAGTGAGCCAATCTACTGGTTATGGATGATGAGGATACAAAGCTGGAAAAAATATCGACAGTTCAACCTCTTTAGTAGGAAAGGCATACAGGAATATTGGAGGATCAGGCACAAACTCCAAAAAATTAAGAACAGCTTGGTTCTCCTACTGCATCATCTTCCTAGTAATTCGGACAAGCTGAAAAAGGTTTTTGGAGAGCAGTTGCATGTTTTGCTACTGTCATTTGGGTTCGGGGTCCTTTACTAATTGAAGACTGATCTTCAATGATGGTCTGCACCCTTTGATCTAGGAAACCTCATGCAATCTGCATCTGAAGCAAAACATCTTTCAGTTGAGTCCTAACCTCCTTCATACATCTATATGTAGGCCTGCTTCCTAGGAGTAGATCCAGTTCAAGAGCTGTGGCGATCTGCAGTGGATTGTCTCTGCCAATGCGGATTGACTATCATATCATCAAAAGTCAGTGTCCACTCAGGTACCCTTTCTTGGAGCTGGATACTACTGGGATGCACAGGTAATTGACACAGCTCTTGATCATGAAAGGCAGCCGACTTCGAGTGCTGAATCATTTCCTTGGCTCCTACATACAGCCTTTGGAAGTGTTCCAGATCAAAGATAAGTGTATCATCCTCCAAATGTTGTCTAGTGATAAGAGTTTACTGATGTCTTAATCTCTTGTTCAGTGTGGTGAGCTGTAAAGAGTGTCGCTCATCAGTCTTGAAGGATGCAGTCACAGCCTTGGCTTTTCCTTTGCTATCTGTAATATACCGTGACTGGTGTACTAGAGAATCTCAAGTGTTGCCCTTATTGTGCTTGCCACTGCTTTGTTGCTGATCATCAGATTGCTGGTGTGGCTGGTCTTTGTACTGGTCTGGCTCGTCTTTGTTGGGTTCACTGCCCCTTGTGGCAGGTGATCCTCTAGCTCTAGAGCCTGAAGGTGGGGAAGGAGGAAAATCATCATCATCAAGTTTCCTCATCCTGCTCTTCTTCCTGCTCAGACTCCGCATCAGTATCATTTTGCTTACTGATATAATCCATAGTGGCATGATTTGCTAAGGCTTCTCTTCATACAGTTGCCTATTTTTTGTTTCCATCTTCAGCATCTTTGTTTTCATCTCCTTAATAGTCCGATTTAACTGATTCTCAGTAATACCATGCCTGAGAGACTGATCATTCATTTTGTGTTGAAGTTCATGAGCCTGATGTTGGCTGCTTTCCAGTTTTTCTTTCAGCTTATCCACTTCTATAGTGGAAGCTGATATATTCAACATCTATCCTAGGACATGCACAACAATGTTTCATGATGCTTGGATGATCGCTAAATAGCCATCTACTATTGTAGTTGCATTAGATTCAACTGGCTCATAAACCATCACTGGAGTTACATATGGCCATGCTGTCAAATCTAGTTTTTGAAAAATCAATCGGCATTTAAGAGGGTTATGCTGTAATTTTTGCAATCAATCCTTTTGGCTACTGATAAAGCCAGTTCACTGAAAAGAGTTTTGGGGACTGGGCTAGCAGAGGTGCTGGGCCCTTTTCTTTATTTGTATAAGATGCCACCTGTCCAGTGGCGTACTTTTTGCTGGCTTGTTTCAATGCTACCTACTGGTTGAGGTTGAGGTTGCTCTTTAGGTACTACTGAAGTTTGGTCTCCAAAAGATTTTTCAGTGGCCAAGGGCTAGATCTGGCTCTCCAGTTGCTTCAATAGAGCAGTACTCTTTTCAAATATTATCTTGGGTTTCTTCAAACTACTGGCCTCGATCAGTGTAGCCTTGCTTTTTTGTCCAGTGATGGCCAGTTGATTGCCTGTATCTTTTTCATTTGAAGATACTCTACATTGTTATTGACTGGAATGGGCTTCGGACTCCAAGCCATCTTTACCTCAGGAAACGCTTATGGAGCAGTAGACCATTACAAAAATTGCCAGACATACCAAGCTTTGAATACGCTCTAAGATTTTAGCTTGGGTGTTTGCTGTAAAAGCTTTGAATACGCTCTGGGATTTCAGCTTGGTTGTCTGCTGTAAAACGTTGTGAGACAAGATCTGGCTCAGATTGATTTTGGCGTTAGCATTCAGCCTCTTTGCGAGTAGCATGGCAAACACCTTTTCTGACACATATGTGGGGTTGTTCTTCAAGCTGACAGCCTCAAAAAAAAACCTGTAGGCTGAGGGGACATCGAGTCGTACTACTGGAACCCCTTGTGCACCAGGCTTCCATTTCTTTTTGGCTGCTTCGTCTTCCTTCAGAGCCAGACTTATCTGCTCTGCAGATGTTGTGGTTGGCTTCTTCTCATTGGGCATTCTGAAGGTGTAGGCAATGTCTTCAAGTTTTGTTGTTATTTTTATTCCATCAACACTAGCACTACCTTCCTCAGCATTAAAAGAATCAAGAATCTGTTTGATAATGGCTGAGTCAAAATCCAGCTTTGTAGCCTATACGACCACATGCAAATCCCATAATTGTAGTAGTAACTATCTGCTCAGTAAACACGTATCTGTGTATTTTTCTGTGTGGGATAAGTGGTAGAGAGGCCTGAAAAGAAGTGATGGATGCTGCATTTTCAGCCATTGTATCCTACATCTTCTCTGATGCTTTCTTTCAACCCATACAGTGCGAGGACAGCAAGTCTGTAGAGGAAGACTTACTTGTATATTCAAATCCATAGCAAGGTGTGTTAGGTAGGGACAAATAGGGACCACCACAGTCATATGATGAGGAGGTTTTCGATTGCAATGAAGAATTCTCAGAGCTTGGCAATGGCGAGTGTGTAACAACAAGTAGTCATCGTGCAAGAGACTTGTGAGGAAGAATGCTCACACGCCTTACTGTTATACGTGTATGCACCATAAAATCTCTACTACTTACCGTTCCTAGAGTTGTGTGCATCGTTGGCGACGTGGCACACATGCATTGGCCATTTTGTTCCATAATCCCTTTAATGATTATCACATTCATTCCCTTTGGCCTTTTCCCCATAGGAATTGATACAGACTCTGAAACTCTACTGGCTCTGACACTAGCACTTGTTTACATGGAAAAGATTTAAGGCTGGGTCTAAAAATCCCTAGTCATCAGCACCCATAATACCAGTATCCAGAATACTAGTAGCATCTCCTGTGGAGGTCTCTTTTTATTAGAATAATATAGCTTGATCTTGGACCCATTATAAACACCTAGCAGTAGTAATCCAGATAAGTCTTTCAACCTTATTGTGCCATTGGAAAATACCCATGCGACTTCATATGGACCAGCCCAAGCTAACTTTAAATTTGGTTTCTTAGGGCCCAATTTGGACTGATAGAGCAGGACTAAGTTGCCCTTCTGGAACTCTCTAACCTTGATTCTTCTATCATGCCAGTGCTTTCTGCATTGCTGAACAATCTCCTGTTCTAGCATGGCTCATTGTCGTAACTCATCTAACTGCGCTAATTCCTCCAGTCTATGTTTGAGATTATGATTAGAATCTAATCCATACTCAACCACCATTCTGAAACAATGAATCATGAATTCAATAGGCACTACGGCTTCCGTACCATACACCATTCTGAAAGGTGTCATTCCAGGGGTGACTTTATAATCTGTTCTGTAGGCCCATAGAGCAGTCTGGAGCTTAAGATCCCATTGGTGTGGCTCCTTCTAAACAACCTTGGTTAGAATCTTCTTGATGGTTTGTTACTACTCTCTGCTTGACCATTACACCTGGGATAATACGGAGTTGATTTCCTATGCTTAATTGAGAGCACCTCCATCAGAATTTCCATGGTATCATTAATGAATGTGTCCTTTGGTCAGACACAATCTCAATGGGGCATCCATACCATAAGATAATGTTTTCAAATAGGAAAACAACAATGGACTTTGCAGTATTATTTGGGACAACCTTGGCCTCCATTTCGTGACATAATAGGTAGCCATCAAGATGTACCGGTTCTTCCTTGGAATGACTTTCTTGAATGGTCACATGAAGTCCAGACCCCATTTCATGAATACTCCCTGTGGTTGTACTGGAGTGAGTGGAGTCATATCAGTTGCTGTTGGTCTGCCCATTCTCTGACATATATCATAAGTTTTGCAAAAACTTCGAACATCCCCTATTAGAGTTTGCCACCATAGTCCAGCTTGCAAAATCTTCTTATAAGTGATATCAGTGGATAAGTGTCCTCCAGAATCCCCATCGTGTGCTTCAGAGATAACTTGCATTTTCCCTTCCATTGGCACACACCTTTGAAGAACACCATCTATGCCCAATATATAGAGAAATCCTCCTATTATGGTGAACTTCTGACTCTTAATAATCAGAGCTTTCTTCTAATTCTGAGTCTGGTTCTTTGGGAATCCTCCTCTTGAAAGGAATTGATACACATTATACCATTCAGGGTCTAAATTCTCTTCAGCTGTTATCTGGAACAACTCTGCATCTACAAACTCATCCCTCAAGGATATTTTAGAGTAGCCTTCAGTACTTCTAGAAAGAAAGTCAGCACCACAATGAGATTTACCGAGCTTGTGAAATATGCAGAATTCAAACTCCATCAGGAACATCATCCATCTGATTAATCTTCCTTGGATAATAACTTTGTTAATAAAAAATAAAAGTGCATGATGATCCACATAAAAATGAAATGATTTTCCCAATAAGTAATGTCGAAACTTAGTGGCACTGAAAACCATTCCTAGGGCTTCTCTCTCCGTGGTAGTATATCCTTGTTCAACTTGACTGAATCTTCGATTGGCAAAATACACTGGATAATCAGTCCTCCCATCTTGTTGAGCCAGTATTGTCCCCACTGCCAGTCCTAAAGCATCGACATGCACATGGAATATAACATCCCAATCTGGTTGTCGCAGTACTAGCTTACTGATAATGAATTTTTTAAGACATTAAAAGCTTTCCTCACATTCAGAAGTCTAGATGAACTTATTGGTTTTCTTGGTAAGCTCATATAAAGGTAATGCCTTGGAAGCAAACATGTGAACAAATCTTCTATAGAAATTTATATATCCCAAGAATGAACTTAGTTCAAGTGCTGTGTAGGGTGCCTTGGCTTGTTGGACACACTGGATTTTATCATTGGCCATCTCTATGCCATTCATGGACACTATATGCCCCAGTAATTGTCCCTCTAGGCCAAAAAAATAGATTTGAATGGATTCAAACAGATCCTCTTCTCCTTACATCGCTCGAAGACCATTTCCAAAAATAATAAATGCTTCTCCTTATTTGAGAATACAGTGAAGTCATCATAATATAGCTAGGAATCGGTGCAAGTATTCACTGAATATGTCCATCATGCAACGCTGGAATGTTGTTGGAGCGTTGCAATGACCAAATGGAATGACTAAATACATGAATGCACCCCATTCAGTAATAAAAGTTGTCTTTCTCTGATATTCAAGAGCAATCTTTAACTGGTTATAACCACTGTTGCCATCCATAAAACTATACATATCATGGCCTGCAATCTCACCACGAAGCATGTCAGTAAAGAGTAATGGAAAAGGGTCTTTGATAGTTTGAGCATTCAATCTCCAATGATCCACCCATACTCTGACTTTTCCATTCTTCTTTGATACCACCACTATAGGGAATAGCCAGTCACTGCTGGTGACTTCTGTGATGAATCCAGCTTTCAGAAGGTTGTCAATTTCCTCTTTGACATTCTTGGCATAGTTTGGATTCATTTTGTACCTCTGCAAACGTACTGGTCTGGCATTTGGTTTTAGAGGTATTTTATGTTGGCAAACCTCTAGATCTACACCTTTTAAATTAGTATGTTCCCATGCAACTACATCTTTGTATTTCTGGAACATAAGTCGGGTTTTTTCTTTCATTTTTGGGTTCAGATGCTTATTCACTTTGATCAATCAAGGACATTCTTCAGAACCCAAATTACATTCTTCAATTTCTTGATCATTTGGAAGCAACCAATTTGGACCACCTCCTTTCCTTTTAGTTGACTCCTCAGCATAATCCTAGGACGGACCTGTTAGTTCTAGATTCTCATTATGAACTCTAGTAACCTCTTTAGTGTGCGCTAGTGTACTGGAATCTGAACATTCTTCTTTGGAGTCAATTGGTTTCTTTGGCCGTCTAGTCAACTGAACAGGTCTTTCTCCAGGATTCAATTCAATGAACTGATCTGGAAATTGCCTCCTCTGCTTCTCAGCTTGATCCTTGTCGAATCATACTTCATTTAAGTCTATTTCAGCCAATGGAAAAATGTTCATTGCTGCAAGCATCCTTTCAATCTTCTTAACCCCATACTTCTGGCAAAGCTCTTCTGGTTGAAGTGCCTTCTTTCAGCTTCTGGTGTTATTTGTCTAGACTTGGATTCTTCTACTGGTTCCCCGTATTCTTAGGGTTTGATCGGCATAATCATGAACAGCCTGCGCTGTCTGCAGCCATGGCCGTCCGAGTAGCATACCATATGCTCCTTGAACATCCAGTACCAAAAAGTTGGTTTTGAACTTTTCTTTACCCACCCTAATCTGCATATTCTCAATCATACTAGTTGCCTCAACAACTCTATGATCGGCCATTCGAACCTTAAAGGGTGTTGATTTCAAATCTGTGATACCAAGCCTTTGTTGAAGATGTGTCACCAGGATATTCACACATGCCCCTCCATCCAGTATAACACTGGATAGCGGCTCCCACTATTTCCTGACTTTGTAGTCCACCTGGATTACCCGCACTTGATCATCTCTAACAGCTGACAATTCAACTACTCTGGCATCAGCTTCAGCCTTTCTCCATTGTCTGATGAATTTTACTGCTTCAGGCAAAGTCTTCCTGATACCTGCTAATTCAATTGTCAATTTTTGAATTCATTCACAGATTTTGACATGAATTTCTTCTCTTTCCTGGTCAGAATTATTATCAAAACTTGAGGAATCAAGATTATCTTTGTAGTACCAATCCTCTATTTTGGTGTTACCTTTTCCCAGTTTAGTGTGGTCCTGCCCTATATCATCCACCAGTCCTTGCACTGCAGCAAGCATGGTCTCGGAGATTCTAGATCCTGACTGATCTGGCTACCTTCTGGCTACCTTTTCTCATAAGACTAGGCTTGTATCTTCCGAATAGCTCGAGCATCAAAACTCTCTAGCTGCTCTGGTAGCTTCTTAGCTAGATCCTTTGTGATCTTAGCTACCAGTTCTCGCTGCTCTTGACATTCATTGACTACCTTCTCCTTGCCCTTAGCCTTCTAGACTTCTTTCTGATGAGTCCATTTGTTGGTTTTAGGACTCACTGGTTTCACAGGCTCGTCTGGAATTTCTTCAATAATCACCCCTTTACTGCGAGTGAATGCCTGTACTGGAACTGGTTATGGGGCTTTCGCCTCAGTAGCTGCACTACTAGGTGTTTCTGGACATTGTGCTGCAAAGTGCCCATATTGTCCATAGGTATAGCAGTTAAGACTTTGGTTTTGGAAATTACCACGACCTTTGCCTTGGCCAGTACCCCCTTGGTATCTACCGCGCCCAGTACCATTCCCACTGGTACCTGATTTTTCCTCTCGAGGTACACTGGCCGTCTCTACCTTGGCTAGTTTAGCATTTGTAGAGACAGATTCTTACCCTTCTTGCAATGAGGATTCGAATGCCACAGTTGTTCCACAGATGGCCATAAGCTTTGCAGTATGTGCACTGTGGCCATTCATTGAAAACATGATCTTTGGATTTTCATTTTGAGCACCAAGTTTCCATCCTCCTGTGTGACTGGTTGTCTGGTCTGACTAATTTCAGTAATCTGCCTGACCATTTCATCAAGTTTCCTCGACCAAGACCCTTTCTTAGCCTTGTCCTTTCTCTTTTCGTCCGACCTGCTATCAGAGCTATTGGAAGTCTCACTAGAATTGGAATTCTCAGTAGTAGAGCTGCTACTGCTAGACCTCCGCTTCTTATGGCTTCTCTCCTTCTTGGCTTGCTTCTTGATCTTGAGAGCTTGCTGCACTAGATCATTGAACTTCTTCATGGGTGCAGGTACCTCTTGCTCTCTCAGCTTCTTGCTGCGGAACCCATTCAAAAACCATGGACGCAATCTTTTTTCTGAAGGTGGTTCCTGCAACTGCTTGGTTAACTCCTTGATCTTCTCCACATAGCTTCTTATAGATAAGTTCCCTTGTTTGATCTTGTCCAGCTCACAAAGAATGTCTTCATCTACTCTATTGTCTGAGTATTCAAGTTTAAAAGCCTTAATCAACTTGTTGTAAG
Source organism: Adiantum capillus-veneris (assembly GCF_014529385.1). NCBI lineage: Eukaryota > Viridiplantae > Streptophyta > Polypodiopsida > Polypodiales > Pteridaceae > Adiantum > Adiantum capillus-veneris. The sequence goes on from NC_140957.1 coordinate 30,369,085, forward strand.
ACCTGAGTTGACAAGCTGGATAATGGTAATACCATTTCCTTTATGTATCCTTCATTGTTTGAGAAAAATATTCTCCCCAATCATCTTCATCAATATTTTTCAATTCAGCATATTGCTCAAAGGCTTGAATATGGACATTAGGGTCGTCTTTCTTTTTGCCTTTGAACATTGGAAAAGAGATCTTTAATGAGGCAGAGTAATCATGCATTTCTGAATCATCTCTAATTCCTTTGGATGTGGTTGCCCAACTGCGTCTGGATGACTTTCTGTAATGATTAGTGTCGCCATCCCAGTGGTCGTCTTCTTCGGTTTCCGTATCAGTCTCTTCCCTGGCCTTCATGCTTGTAGTGTGATGATTGCTTTTGCTACCCTTAGCCTCAGCTGCCTTGTGTGTGGATCGAGAACTTGAAGTCCTGGTTTTGCGTTCCTCACGCTCAGCCCTTCTCCTCCTTGAGTGACTGAAATGCTGAGAGTCTTTGGCCTCTTTAGCATTACTCTATTGAGCCTCAGTCTCACTCTCGGGGTCCTTCTTAGTATCAGACTCTCTTTCTGACACTTCTGGAATAGGGTCGACTTGTGTGGAATCAGTGCGCAACCGGGTTGATGATTTTTGACCACGACTGACTTTGGGCGGCATGTTTGCGCAGCTAAGAATTCTAACTGGGAGACAGAGCTCGTTGGTCTAAGAGCAATCAGCTCTAGCCACTGTGATTGCCAAAATGGAATGGGAGTTGGTCTCTTCAGACAAATATTCCAGTGTTAGAGTTTAGAGCTACTGATTATCTAGGCAGTTTAGTTAGTGAAGACTGAATTAGAGTACTGGATTGAAATAGAGAACTGAACTGAAATGAAAGACACGACTAGAAGATGGGAAATAGTATTTGTAGATACAGATTAATAGCTCAAGGAGGATAATCAGTACAGTGTACAACAGGCTTAAGCTTAGATGAAGTCTGAGGATTGATTACAGGAGTGATTACAAAGGTGAATCTAGAGCTAAGAGCTCGTAAGCCAAAAGCCAAAAGGCAAAAGTCTGAGGATTGATTACAGGAGTGATTACAAAGGTGAATCTAGAGCTAAGAGCTCGTAAGCCAAAAGCCAAAAGTCAAAAAGGCAAAAAGCCCAGTTACAGTGTAGCGGTTCCTATTTATAGCTCTCAGAGTTACTACAATAATTGTGTGGTAATTACTGTCAGTGTAGCTATTCTCGCTTCTCGCTAAGCAGCCTTCTCAAGAGCAGTTCCCTCTTGCTGGGACTGTCCTTGCCTTTTACATCCGTGCATTCTCATTAGGCAATCCATGAAACTGTGAAAACTCGTCTGCCATGTTCGATTGCCACAAAAACACTTACATGTGACGTTGAAAGTTCAAGGGATGTCAATGGATCGCTCCAGTACCTAATCCACCTCACACTAGGTAACCCCGCCCCCAGTGCTTTTCACAAAACCTCACGACCCTCCAAAGGTTTCAATTCAATTACATGACCGCCTCAAGTGTTGTCCACAATTTGCACATACATAGGCGGTTGTCCATAAGGACCCACATCCCCTTTACGTTCTCTGCCTGGAGAATAGACATATTTCACAAAAATTGGAGCACAGGAGCACTTTCTCCTTAGTGGGGGGACCAAAACAATGTTAGCGTGCAAACAACAAGGAAAATGAGTGCCTCTATAGCCTTGCACAAGTCACACCGTCTAAAGGAAGAACTATTGCATTGCCAAAACCACCTATGATAAGCACCTGTAAAGATTTATAAAGAACCTTTCAAGCATGTATCACACTCATAATTAGGAGAAACCAAGGACATCATGACATAGCTCGTCTCATGGAGATGTCCGTAGAGTATCCATAGGCAAAAAACAAATGAAAGGTGAGAGAGTTATGGCAACTTGAAATTGAGGGTGTACTCTCTTTTGCTAAAAAAATGAGCTCTTTGGAAACTTTGCAAGTGTTGTAGCTATAATAATGGGGGGATTTTCTTATCTTTTATCCCCAAATATTTCTTCTCTCTCCTCAGTCGACAAGGCTTTCTTGCAAGACTTCATTTTATTGGTCCTTTTTGGGGATCAATTTGGGTATAAAATGGGCAGCCAGTGACTTTTTGACGAAGGGAAGGGGTGGGGCAAGTGTTCAGAGCCCCAAAATGAGGGCAAGGCATCTAGGGAGCTGAGTGGGAATCCAAAAGTCAATCGTCTTTCTTCAACCTAAAGTCAATCGTCTTGAGAGCGGGTGAAGTCAACCTGAAGTCAACCGTTGCTTGATTAGTGGCCTCTGGCTGGAGGAAGGTCTCCTTGGATAAAAACCTTGCCCTTTTGACCTCCTTCAGTTGCTATTCAACCAGTTTGGCATTAGCTTCTAGCCATCTTTTGTGTTCTTCTTCGGAGGTCAGCCCAGTAGCTTTTTTGGAAGTTAGCTTAGCAACCTTCTCTTCAAGCTGCTTCCAATGCTCTTCCCATGCCTTTTTCATCCGAGGGCCCAAGATTTTGATCGCTTTCTTTATACTCCGAGCAAAGAGGTCCCAAGCTTTAGGTTTTTCAAGATTAATATCTTTATTGAGTTTCCTCAAAGCTTTCTTGGTAAGCCTTCTAAACAGAGGGTCTTTGAACAAATGTGCGCCAGTAGCAAGCAACTTCTTACTCCATCTGGGGGCATGCCCCTCCCCATTGGATTTCCTGAGTTTCAAGTGTAAAGGCATATGGTCTAACATGCTCTTCGTTGGCAGCACCTTCATCTCAAGTAGCGATCGGATCCAATCAGCCTGGTGAGAGCATTAGCACTTGTCAAGTCAGGAAGCTATGTGGGCATACTGTAGGCTTGTTTATGTGAAGCCCAAAGTGTTGTTCCAGGGACCCACCTTCCATAGGTCCATCATAGCCCATTTCTCACAGAGGCCCATCCATTTAGTTTTCTCAAAACCTACCAACAGATTGCCACAGCCTATTATGTCCTTATTCTTCTCCACCATATTAAAATCACATATCAGTATCCATTCTCCTTCAATAGGGGAATCCCTAAGGTGCATCCAAAATTTGGCTCTTTCCTTGGCATTGCAGAGGCCATATATGTTTACTATGGTAATAGGTTGATCTACCCACCTGACTCCCACTCCTAGGACTCTCCCAGAGGGGTGATTATGGACCACTTTGGGCTCTAGGTCCTTGTCAACAATAGAGAGGATGCCATTGAACTTGTCCACTCCCTCTCCATAGTACACCAACTTCTTCCACAATGCCTATTTTCTTTTGCTGCGAGCATCCAGATGATGTTCTTGGATGGCCCATCAATTAAGTTCCTTATCCTTTTATCTTTCCTCCTAGAAGAGGGCGTGCTTCTTTTGGGTCTTTAATCCTATCATGCTCCATGATTGGATGGCAAGAGCTTCCATCATTGGGAGAGGGAAAAGAACTCTTCAACATCTATCCCCTGGAAAACTTCCATATTCGTGGCCTCAAGAGAATCTAGAGGCACTTCAGGGTCAGGGGATTTCTTTTCTTGTAGCACAAAACAGGATGACACCTTTTGTCCCTTTTTGTTGGGCGGGGGTGTAGATGAGCCTATCCCTTTCACGTCTCCATTGGCCTTTAGTGATATAGATTCTCTGGCCACCACCTTCACCGTTTGGGCCCTCTTCAATCTTGGAATTTTCATAGCCGACGCAATTGTTATTGTCACAAGACACATTTTTTTGCGAGGGCGTTCGGGGATTTGTAGTATGAAGTTTTGCACCTCTCTAGTCTTCTCTTGCAATTTGGTGACTTCCTTGTTGCAAATCATAGCTTCTTTTTCCTCCCCTATGATTGTCCCTGCATAGCTCTTAACCTATTTCTCACCCTCTTCCACTGTTGTTTCCTTGGCAGGACCTGATTGGCTCCCCTAAACTACAATCGTGGGTTGTAGGCTCATAGTTCACTTTAATCCTCCTTGGGCAATCCTTGGCAAAGTGCCCAAATTTGTTGCACTCAAAGCATGCCCCAAAGTAAGTCCCAAAATCGAGCAAAATAGTAACAATTCCAGCTCCAACATTGATCACCATGCTTTTTGGTGGTGTCTTAGCCACATTCTAGCTTATACAAACCCAATTAGAGGACCTTCCTAGACCCCTCTTGTTAGGAGCAAACAAGGGGTGACCAGTTGGCTAACAAGCATCATGATATTATCCCAAAGCCAATTGTACAAGCAGGTGACCAGTTGGCTAACAAGCATCCTGATATTATCCCAAAGCCAATTGTACAAGCACGCAAACTCAACCCAGATAGGATGAATCCCCTAGAGGGACTTCACTGGGTCAAACACTGGCTCCCATGGTACAGCACAAATGTAAGGAGACCTTTTTCTAGGATCTTTGCAACGTCGACTACCTCCTTGAATCTAGCTAAGCAAAAACCCTTGGCTATGTAAGTAGTACATTCAATTGCTCCCCCCTGCCCAAGTATTTGTGGCCCTTGTATCCATTGTATCAGCTCATATCTATTCGGGATCCTCCCGCTGAAGCCAAACACCAGCGTCATCTCAGTTTGCATGGCTAGTTTAATAAGAGCTAGCAAAATCGCAATGGTAATAGCCTCCGATGGCAAAGAATTCTTTAGAGCATTAAATGCTTAATCTGCCATCCCGTCTTTCAAAAACCCACTGCATTTTGCTTGTGAGCAAGTTCTTTTGTTACCATTAGGGCTGATAACTAGCTATCTGTTAACTTCCTTTAGCTCTTGTTCCAACCGAGTCTTAACATTCTTCATATTTTCATGGCCTACATCACTTGAAGTCAGCAGTTGCGGATTTAGCACAATCCTTAAAGGCGGGACCCTTCAAGATACTAGATAAACAGATTCGTGGTGTGAGGGCTGCAAAAGTTGTTGCCACCTTGTTTCCTCTATACAAATTGTGCCCTGAGGCTCCCCTTCATTGAGGGTTTTCACCTCGAAGTTACATTCTTTAGCATTTTGGTCAATCATTCTTCCTTTTTATTCAGCAGAGTGGACCTTGTCAATTGACCACACATTATTAACCATGGCGTCAGACCCCTTGTCGAAGCAGCACCCCCATCAAGGCTCCGTTTGATGGTCGTGATGATGACACATCACCTTTGTCCATCGGGATGGTTTCATCATTCAATTTAGTTTCCTAGGTGCAAGTATTTGCGAACTTCACAATGTCCTCCATCATGGGTAGGGTGTCCACCTCCATTGATAGCACAATGGGGGTGCCTAGGGTTCGATTGATGGCCTCGCTTAGCACACAAGCAAAATGGTGGTGGGGGGCAAGGGCTAGTAGTCTCAGGAGGATGGTCCTTAGAGGAGGGTATATAAGCAAAAAGGGAGAATTAATAAGAGATCTATTGATTGCTTTCTTGATATTTACTCCACGCTAGAGACGAAAATGAGAAGCAAAATAGTAATCTGTAAAGTATATCACCAAAAAGCATGCGATGAATATCGTGATTAATATCACAAAGATAATAATCATGCAAAGAAATTGTTTGAAAGTTGAGGACAACAAGAAAGCTTAGTAGTCAAGTGAGGGCTTACCGAGCTGCTCAGCACCCAGACGACACGGTAGCAAAAATAATTTGATGGAAGCTTAGGCCCACTATGTATCCAAGTGCTTGGAGGTAGAATTCAGAACCCTAACCTTGTCGTGAGATCCACCAACTCCAATACTAGCCTTGATGCAAACCTTGCCTAACCAAACGAACGTGGGGCCTCTCAGGTTTTGTGCATGCACAAACAAATGCATCTTTGGTTAATCTTATAATTGTCACAAGGATCTTAAAATAGCACCAGAGGTAGTATGCAATTTCCTTGAATTTTGCAATCCCTTACCTTGATTTTCCATGGTCACAGTGCTTGGTACCTTATTTGGAACTTTTCTCTACTCCAACTTAGCACATACATGCAAACCTTTGTGGGCTTGCATATACCAACCTTGTCAAAGTCAATGATGTGGAAGCATAATGGGAAGAATAAATATGAGAGAGAGAGAGAGAGAGAGAGAGAGAGAGAGAGAGAGAGAGAGAGAGAGAGAGAGAGAGAGAGAGAGAGAGAGTTTTGAACCAACCAACTGGGTAATGGGGGCTAGGAGTGCTTATATACTTCGCTTAGAAAATTTCCCTACCCAAGACTTTGACAAATAAGTAAAATAAATACCTAAAGCCAAAATAAATATTGGGATCACATTGAGCTATTCACTTGAGATGTTATAAGTTTGACTCCCTCTAAGGAGCTCATAATGGATATATGTAGAAAGACCAAGTTGATGAAGAAGCTACCACTGACACCCTAGTAGTACGTCTACCACTGGGATTTGTAACTACCAAAATGTTTCCTAAGCACCAATTTCCTCACAAAAAATTGAATTATAGACCACACTATGCCATCCAAGAATCCCCATTCAGGAATTATGAACACATAATAACCAAACATTCCTAGACAATGAACTTCTGGAGCACATCTTGTCCATAATCCGGCCAGCAACAATCAACTGGCATGCACATCCATACTATTTTATATACGTTGTGTTGGTTCCTTGCCACATGCATGTGCCCTGAACTTTGACCCACGGGTTCAAACACCAATAACTTTTATTCCAACACATCGGCCCAAATAATGTATAGGAGTCTCCTTTTGCCCCTCTCTACTAGTCATATCCAAGAACCATGTGCAAAAATAGTAGTGCAGCCCAAATCATCTAGTTGCCCAAAATCTTTGTCAATTTGGGTACATGTTTGACACTATGCAACATAAAATCGGTGCCATTATGCATACAAAGTTTTATGGCCCGTGTCAAATTTTAGTTTTTCTTTTGCCCTTTTCACGTTGTAATGCACAACAATCCTTCTTCACGTGTCCCTTTTTATGGAAATGATAACATTCAACATTCTAAAAGTCTCTTCCATGACTCTTTCTATGACTTGTGATCTTAAGAACGACTATGACTACGACCATGTTGCCTTGTCTTGTCACGGCTACCACTAGCTATATACGCATCACCATGCCCACTTGCATCAAGAGACTGATGTCTAATCTCCTCAGTGAGCAATGTGCTAGGAACATCACTAAAAACAAGCTTTCCCTTAGGGATGGAGTTACTTATGACTATATTGAATGTATCCCATGATGATGGCAACAAATATGGCAAGAAGATGGCCTTCATCTCATCATCAAAGTTAAGACCTTTGGAATTAATCTAGGAAAATACATTGTTGAACTTATTCAAATGAGAGCTAACGTTGTTGCCTTCTTTCATGTTCATGCAAGCAAGTTTCTTCATGAGAAAAACCTTGTTTGAGGCACTTTTTCCATCCCATGATGCACATAAGGCATCCCATAAATCTGTGGCATTGGTGTTATCCATTATTCTAAAGTAAATGGATTCATCAAGGTGCAAGCAAATGGTCGCCATAGCACACTCATTCAAATCTTCCCACTGTGATCATCAGTGTATGCCTTCTCTTTTCTCTCACGCAATGGTGCTATCAATCCCTTATTGATCAACACATCATGCATACACTACCTTCCAGATTGCAAAGTTTGTGCCATCAAACTTCTTAATGTAGTACTCATCCTTGTCCAAAGTACTACTAGTAGCCATAGTTCAAGAGAATGTGACCTAAAGACTTATGGTGAAATTTATGGGAGAATTTCGATAGATTTTCCCATTTAACAGGAGAAAACGTCAAGAAAATATGATGCAAAATCACCATGTGAATTTTAAAAAAAATAACTTAGCAAAGAAATAAAGAATAATCTCTTATTGATTTGTTAGTAGGAGAAGCTATTGTAGAGGATATCGGCCAACCATTAGTTTGAGAAGACAATTTGCATGTGTGTGTATGGTAAGAAGCTTGAAGTTGCATTGGTGCTCAGTACATCTATGCATGTCTTTGGTGCCAACAAAAAGCTCTATTGTGTGTGTTGTTATTGATGTGGCCAACTAGTGAAGTTGAGCAAGATATCCAATAGTAGCCTAGAGAGAAAGGGCCAGCTCTCTTGGATGAGCAACAAAGTCAACATCATGTGCTTCATTGTTCTAAACCTATCCTAGTTGCTAGGACATAAATATGAGCATGCGAAGGTAAAACAACAAAATTTGATCCCAAAATCTTTGGATAGCATTTTCTTTGGTAGAAGACTTACGTATAACCCCAATTTAAGCAATATGGAGTATTTGAGGCTTTGAGCTAATTGAGGTGAAAATCTTGCTAAATGACCTCTGCTGCTAGAGACCTTTTCTAAATCAATCTTTTTCCTTGAGATGCATAATGCATGAGATGTTGATTCAATGGATGTGTGAAATACTATAGTGTTGATGGTTGTAATAGAGATAATATCTCAAAAAAAATTGAGTAATTAATGAGTGTGGATGGATATCTATAGTTGGCCACAAACACCTTGTATGAAGTGCCTTGACCATGTCCCATAGCAACTAGGTAGCATGAAAATTGTTGCCTTGTGGTGAAGTTCCTTTGAGTTTGAACGGTGGCAGCCTATGCAATGGCCTGTGTTGGGAGATAGCAATAGTATTGTGGCTTGAAAATCGGATGCCAAGATGGTGCTCAGAAGGTGTGTGCATGGTAATGTATTAACATACTATAGTATCCATATTACTCAAGTATGTGTGTGTCTTTGCAGGAAGCTAAAATGCAGGTGAACATAACTAGCTGCATGGAAGTGGACAAGGAGATTAGGCAGTGCTGGGAGAGAGTATAGCTAGACACTAAGGTGATCAACGAGCCAAGCTACAAAGAGCAACATTTAGCAAAGGAGGGTTAGAGATCCAATGGGGAATGGGGAATGCTGAAAGCAATTGGTAACTATAAACAGGGGAAAAAAAAAGAAATATCAACAAGCTAGAGATGATCGATGCCATGATGATGTTACTACACGAGGATCACGGGGGAAGTGGAGGTTTGGCATGGGTGATCATATCAATTTGTTTGCTAACAAGTTATGAAATTCTTGATGAATTTGTGTGTGCTAAGCAAGCCTCTAGCCATCGTGAATGCTCTAGTTAGCATGAAGATATATTTTCAAAAGTGGCATGCAACAAAAGGTAGGGTAAGACTTTTCTAAAGCTGCCTTTGGCATGCTGCTGAGACAATGTTCCAATGTGTGTGCCCAGTTGATTGGCTATCAATAATTCCGCTTTCCTACCCACATAAATGGTAGATCTTATCAATGTAGGCTATATTGAAGGGTGATCTAGAGGCATCAAAGTGGGGTGCTCTATGTTGTGCGAGTTGGAGAGTGTCGCAGGATCTTCGTTGACCCTGCTTTTCTAGAGCCTCATGTGCATTTCGAGTGAGAGCCTCTCTCTGCTCCTCTACTCTTTATGAATAGCTCTCCCCATGCCAGTGATAGCCATGGTTGTCTGCCATGACAGGGTTCTTTGTGTACGTGCATCTATGTGTTGACAACGCTCAGCGTTGTGGAAGCAAATGCGACGGAGGAAAGTATCGACTGGAAGCATGCATGGGCCAGCAAGGTACAAGCATAAGCAATTGCATTTGGAGAGAGACCTTTACTTCACGTGCAGGCCAGCAAGGTGCAAGCATATGTAATTGCATAGGCTCCTGGGATGTAGAAGGTGCAAGCATAGGCAATTGCATTTGGAGAGAGGTCTTGACTTTGTATCGCAAGAGGAAGGGAGGCGTAGAGTAGCGTTGGGAGGCAGGGAGCCACGGGCTTGGCAGAGACGGGGGACGAGCCAGACGCAACATAGAAGGGAGGAGAGGGAGGAGAGAGTAGGGTAGGGAAAAGGGCGAGGGGGTATCTAGGAAAGAAATGGATTTCTTTTAAGTTGACCCAGTAGGAATACCTTTTAAGTTTTGCAACAATATATTACCTAAGAAAGATGAATATAAAATAGAGAGAGAGAGAGAGAGAGAGAGAGAGAGAGCGCAAGGAAAACGCTAAAGAGAACTTAGAAGAAAATGATAAAGGAAAAATGAAAGAGTAGAGAAACACCTATTTATATAGACACAACAGGTCTTTTGACTTTCTATCTTCATTTGTCTTTTGACTTTCCTCCTTCGTTCGTCTTTCGACTTTCCACCTTCATCTGTCTTTTCATTTCCTAAACTCACCCTTCACTTAATATGTTTTGAAAGAATTTTTATTTTTCTGAGATTGAGGAGACCTAATTGCAATACAAATATACCCATTTTTTGGCTCGACCGCTTAGAAGCCGATTACAAATGGTAGAGGGGAGATCATTATAATTTCCACCAGCTTTATATATATACTTATACTTGGATTGGGTTGGTTGTTATGACACATGCATTTTGCTAGTGTTTTTTGTTTCATGCTTAGCTCATGCATATCTTTATTGATCAAGTAGCAACCTACATTGGCCACTTCTAGTTGTGAGATTGAGTAGAGAGAAGCTTTCGCAACTACTTTAAAGTGTGTTTGGATCATGTACCTTGTGACTCATTTAAGTGTGGATATAGTCTGCCACCACGCTCTTCAATCGACAATCATAATGCTTTGGTAGTTGTAAGGAACCTAGTGTCGCACAAAGCACATCAAGGTGCATTATCATTATGTCAAGGAGAGCCTCTCCGTAGGGTAGGTCAGCTAGCTTATGCGTCTATGTAAGACATCCCCAGTGATTCTCCACAAAGGCTCTACCTTATGACTAGTTCAAAGCTTTTCATAAATCTTTGGGCTTATTCCTCTTTCTACACTATAGAGGGTCTAGTGCTTTCCTATACCCATCACTCCCACGGTGGATTTTTATCGTATTATGGAGTGATGTATGTGAACACACTTAGGAATATTGGGAAATTTTTCCCTCATTAAGAGCTTTTTCCCTCCTAGCTTGGTTATGGAATATTGGTGGGAAGCACCTCTCGTAATATGTATGGTCAGGACACCGGCAAGGCCGGACTAGACAAGGGCAGGGCCGGGCTATAGGCAGTGTGGAAAGGGATTCCAATTAGGGCAAAGGGCCAGGGGCTATGCTATATAGTGGGTGGTTGGGTGGTGGACTCCTGGGTTTCTAGTTCCCCTTGTCTAACATTGGTATCAAGAGCTTGGTTCTTTTTTGGGAAAGGCACAGCCGTGGAGAAGGGGAGCCACACAACTTTGCATGAGCAAGTGCATGTCGGGGTCACCAAGTCGTGGAACACCTCTCTCGTGAGGAGGACGACAAGGCAAGCAGGCCATGGGCAACCCCCTTGCAAGGAGGAGCAGTTGAGGCGGACCTGCATCAAAAACGCCACTCACGGGCTCTACAGCTGCGCACCGGGCGAGGGAGTGTTTTACGTCACTGGCCCGGAGCCCCTACCTCACCACAGAGGCGGCCATGGTGTTCTTGTCTACTCGCGCACTGCTCTGAGCGGCCATAGCCGCTGTGTGAAGTTTTTTTTCCCACTATACGGGCGCCCAACCCCCTTGGGGGTTAGTGGCCACACCCAAATTTTAACAATAAGGGGAGGTACCCACAGTGGGTTACCCCACCTCCTTCCTCCACGTGCGAATTCGGCAAGGCCCGGAGAGGTGCGACATAGCATCAACGAGGCCGGCACAAACTTCGAGCCAAATTCTCTGCGCATTATCGGCAGAAACTCAACAATTTCAAGAAAACCATTCTGACGGAGTTCAAAGTACAATTATTTGGTAAAATCAATTAACGCTTTCAAGTCTAATTGATTTGGCTATCAAGGACTTGTGGAATTCCATATATGACGGACAATTCGAATCAATTTCCATCGGGATACTATCGATTTTGACGGAATTAGCATGGCTAAGTACACTTTGTGAGTGCTCTCAATCTCAGGTATTTTTTCTGACTAATCCTTGCACCGCACTGTATCGCCATGGATTTGGATATCAATATGAAATTCGATTTTGAGCAAAGTACGCCTGATCCTACCAATGATGGCCTGCGTCCGGATCCTCTCAAGGAGAGTACCCGCGACGCTACAACAGGTGATGATACTTACGAATTGCTCGATATTCAAGAATTTCGTGCACTTCAGACACGCATGACAATCATGGATGAAAATTTTAAAGCTTTAAATGAAAATGTTACTAAACTATCCACATTAGTAATTCAATTAATGCAATAGTAGTCCAAGAATCCTGCTGACATGCACATGCATGAGCACGTTGCTACACAAGGGCAAGGCCCTTCTAATCTAGGGCAAGGCCCAAATGCTGATATGTTGCATACTCTCACTGCAAAGGAGGTGGATGAATTATTGAAAAACACCAAACCACTGATTTTTAAGGTAGAAGATCGAGACCGCAATAAGGACGTAGTGAATATCTTTCTCAGCAAGTGGGATGGAATTCACGCCTTACGGCGTACTCCGGACGCAGTAAGAGCTCTGCAAAAGAGCTTAACTCTGGAAGGCCAGGCCTACAAATGGTGGATGTCTCTCAAGGAGAAGAACATCATACCACAGAGTTGGGCAGCTTTTGAAGTTATGTTTACCAAAGGGTTTTTGCCTACAAATGAGGTAGATCGGAATTGGACGGCTTGGGACACATATTCCATGCGCCAATACCCATCACTGCTTGAATATATCTCTCACTATCGGGATGTTATCCTCAAGTTGGAAGGCTTAGATACCTTTCAACAAGTACGGGGGTTCATACGAGGTCTGACACAAGAGCTTAAGAAGTATGTCAAGACCAAAGACCCTAAAACACTTGAGGAATCCATAGTGAAAGCACATATTCATGATGATCCAGATGAAAAGAAAACACATAATAGTCACGTGCCTGCTAACACACATAGTAATACACGCACTCAATATGGGCACAATAAAAGGAAATTTATACTTGCCAATTCGGATGCAGCTAAAAAACCCAAGCGCTCCAGGGGTTCTCTCTCTCCTGAGGACTTTGATAAAGCCAAGAAAGAAAAATTATGTTTTCAATGTTTAGGAAGAGGTCATGGCAAAAAGGATTGTCCCAAGGAGAAATCTGCTGCTCAGGGCAAGGAGAAAGCAGTGCACATGGTGCAATTGCTGCCTCTTGAGTCTTCCTCACGATTCTCTATAGTGGAAGTAACACACACCGAGGTGGTGCATGAATGCTATCTCGCAGCTTCCATGTGGCAACCAACCTTTGGACCACATGAGTTAGTATGTATGCACGGATAGCTGCAAGGCCACAAGGTGCGCATCTTGGTAGATGACGGTGCTACTCACAATTTCATCAATTATGGATTGGTGAAAAAAATTGAATTGCCTCAAACTCCGAGTACCCACCGCTACAAGGTAGCAATGATGAATGGACATGATACCGAAATCTGGGATACTCAATGTCGAGCTGTTACGTTGGAAGTACAAGGGTACTCCACATGCTTGGATTTTCAGGTTATGAACATGGAACGGGCAGATGTGGTTCTTGGTAGGGAGTGGTTGCATAGCCTAGGACCATCACTGAAGCGTAGCTATGAGCACAACAGCTTGATGTTCGAATCCCATGGCCCACATGTGTTGTTGTTAGCAGAGAAAGATATACCTTCATCACCACTGTTTTGTACCGCTGAGCTTATGCAGCTCATTTCTAATAATGAAATAGATCAGGTTTTCTTGTGTTACTCACTATCTCATTTTCTTTCTAACATTGAATCTGTTGAACATTCCTCAACGCCGCATGCTTCTCTCTCATCTTTTCCACCAATGGCTAATTCTAAACAAGCAAACGCTGCTAGTTAATTATAGAAATTATTAATGGAATTTCAAGATGTTTTTCCTAATGATTTTCCACCAGGATTACCGTCGACACGATCAATGCAACATAGTATCGACATGGCTGCAAGCTGTAAACCTGTTAGTAAACCACCCTACCGTATGAGTTATTTGAAAGCTGCTGAGGTGGAACGTCAGCTTGCTGACTATCTTAGCAGAATGTTTATGCAACCAAGTTCTTCACCATGGGTTTCGCCTATCCTATTAGTGAAGAAAAAAGACGGCAGTATGTGCATGTGCGTAGACTACCGTGGCTTAAATGTGGTTACGATTAAGAACAAATACCCATTGCCCAGAGTAGATGAGTTGTTTGACAAACTCACTCATACTTGCATTTTTACGAAAATAGACTTGCGGTCAGGATATCACCAAGTCCGTATTCGACTTGCCGATATACCCAAAACTGCATTCCGAACACAATTTGGACACTACGAGTTCTTGGTGATGCCCTTTGGGTTAACCAATGCGCCCGCAACATTCATGACACTTATGGATAGTGTCTTGAAGCCATATTTGGGCAAATTTGTCATTGTTTTCCTCGATGACATACTAGTCTACAGTGCTTCTGAAGAAGGACACTTACAACATCTCAGGCAGGTGTTTGAGTTGTTATGCACAAACAAATTATATGCCAAGGAATCTAAATGTGATTTTCTAAAAGACAAAATTCACTATTTAGGGCATGTCATTTCAGTTAATGGGCTATATATGGATCAATCCAAAGTGGATACCATCCAGAAATGGCCTTCTCCTAAAAATCTGGAAGAGCTACATATTTTTTTGGGATTTGCAGGTTTTTACCGAAGGTTCATTAAAAACTATGCTAATATTGCTGTCCCCACGACGGATCAACTAAAAGGCAAAGGCAAAGCTTTTTAGTGGGGATCCGCTCAACAACACGGTTTTGATACGCTCAAGGATGCATTAGCTACAGCTCCTATATTGGCTATTGTAGATCCTATGAAACCATTCGTTTTGGAATTGGATGCTAGTGACCGTGCTATTGGAGCAGTCCTGTTACAAGACAGACGACCGATTGCATTTGAAAGCAAGAAGCTTGATGCAGCTCAACAGAACTACTCTGCTTACAAACGCGAACTCTATGCAATAGTGTATGTCTTAAAAACATGGTGACATTATCTGTATGGTTCTCAGTTTGAGATTGTGTTTGACCATGAAAGCATCAAATGGTTTACACAACAAATGGATTTGAAGGGTCGAAAAGCCAGGTGGGCCGAGATTCTTCAGGAATATGACGTCCAGGTATCGTAAAGGCCGGTACAATGTAGTGGCGGACAATCTAAGTCGAATGCCAGAGATCAATTTTCTCTTGTTCAGGAACTTCGTAGTGAATTTTTAGATTCTCTCAAAAGCAAATATGAGCATGATGAAGCATATTCCAAAGTGTGGAGCCATGTTCAACAGAGGGATCCTTCTCACTCCAATGACGGTAGTGTACAGTTAACCTCCACACCTAGTTCTCCTTTATCAAGTGATGAACTACAAAGATGGAAGCATTTCACCATCGACAATGGGTATCTACTCCATTGAGGAGAGTTTGTGTACCGACAGACACAGACATTCGACGCCAAATTCTTTATGAATGTCATGATAGTCTAAGGGCAGGGCACCCGGAGATTAGAAAAACTTATGCTCTCGTACGACGACAGTTTTACTGGCCAGGTATACATGGCTTTGTTCAAGCTTATGTCTTGTATTGCCGAAAATGTCAAGTTAAAAAAACGGAGCGCCTGAAAGCAAGAGGGGACTCTTACATCCTTTGGAGATTCCCAATGGAAAATGGGAAAGCATCTCTATGGACTTTATTGTGGGTTTACCAACCACTGTACGAGGTCATGACTCGGTATGGGTGGTCATAGACCGGTTGACTAAGCTATGTAAGTTTATTCCAATTAAATCAACGATTAAGACACCAGAACTAGCCAAGTTATTTGTGGACAATCTATACAAATTGTATGGTTTGCCAAGTAACATTGTCAGTGACCGTGATCCCAAGTTTAACAATCACTTTTGGAGAGCTGTGTTTAAACGATTGGGTACACAACTGAACCTCAGTATAGTCGATCATCCAGAAATAGATGGTCAGACTGAACGAGTAACCATGTGCTAGAGAATATGCTAAGAGCACACGTCAGCAAAAAACAATCAGACTAGAAAGAATACTTACCTATTCTCGAGTTTTCCTACAACAGTGCTAAGCATGTCACAACGGGATTTAGTCCTTTCATGCTCATGTATGGGTTTCAACCTAGGTCACCAGTTAGGGTGGGGCTGGCAACCGAAAAACTCCAACAGGTTAAGGATTTTCTCCAAGACCACATGGATATGCTGAAACTTGCTCGTCAGAATGTCCGACAAGCACAGGATCGGTATAAGAAGTACGCTGATGAGAAACATCGGCAAGTTACCTTCGAAGAAGGGGAGGAAGTATTTTTACGTGTGCCAGAACATTCAGAAAGTCTGAAAACTGGGCCAACACCTAAATTATCTCCCCGATATTGTGGGCCTTTCAAAATACTCAAGCGAGTAGGTGATCGTGCCTACAAATTATTGCTACCCTCACATTCTCATATTCATCCGGTGTTTCATGTAAGCCGTTTACGTAAGCAGTTACATGGAGACGACACTGTCATTGACCAACAGATTTTGGTAGATTTCATTGAACCTCCTACCTTACCGCATGAACCTGAATGTGTTCTCGATTATCATGAGTTGCATACACGTCATCATGTACGTCAACAAGCCTTAAACAAGTGGAAAGACCGACCGGAGGAAAGTGCCACTTGGAAAAACATTAGTGTTCTTAAGAAGAAGTTCCCCAGTTTTGTTTTCGAGGACGAAAACTCTTCTTAAGCGGGGAGTAATGTCAGGACACCAGCAAGGCTGGACTAGACTAGTTCCCCTTGTCTAACATGTATTCAAAGCCCTCATTATGAAACACAAGGAGAGTGTGTGTTTGTGTAGGCCTCACTAGAGCCAAGTCTCCTAAGTACCAATAGGGCCAATAGAGGAAAGAAACTTGCAGAGTAAGAGTTTTCAAGGGTTTTGAAGCATTTGGTTAGCTTTCTCTATAGATCTTCACATCTCACAAAGGATTTCCACATCTCAAAATTGAAGATAAGGCTAGTAGTCAAGATTGGCCTATTGGCTGTTTGTCCCACTTCACCACCTTCGTTCGCACTTTGAGGTGGTTAGAGATAGATAAGGAGGAGGACATATGCATGTACCCAAGTAAGTGTGCACAAATACATTTCAAACCAGTTGCATATGTTCAGTTTACATTTATCAATCACATATATAGTTGTAATGGAAGAGGCTTAGTTTCTTGAATCATATTGCAACTCATTAGGTAAGTCAAGCATGGCTTTGTGGAACTTTTGTGGTTGATCAATTTGTACCTATCTTGTATGGAATCCAGTGCTTTACCAATGACTAATGCATAACTATGTGTTGGATGTATGTGTTAGTCATTGGAATCTATTGGCTACTTGAGAACTACCACAGAGCTTTGAAGGATCAAGCCCAAGGCTTTGCTCTTTTATACTACTCCAAAAGCTAACACATGATGGACTAGAGAGAGAGAGAGAGAGAGAGAGAGAGAGCTCTAAGATATACAGAAGTAACAACAAACCTTAACGAATTGGAGACAAAAGAGGTGCAAGAAAGAGAGACATAGATGAAGAACTGCATCCTCTACACATGAACTCGTGCTCTCCAAAATGTGACATTTTCTCAAAACCTATAGATCAATCACCCAAGAGAAGACTACGTCCACTTGAACAAATGGGAGGGGACTCTATTTATAAATTGTGTATATCGAGTGTGCTCACTAGAACTCCTTTTGTGAAGTTTTGACAAATAAGACACACCTTCTTCCTATTTGCCAAATTTCATTTTATGGTACCCTTTTGTACATAAAAATGTGAAAAAAAGTAAAATTTAATAACTCTTTCTATTGCACTCACGTGATAATCACATAATTATTAAGTGACCCCCCCCCCCCCCCCCGTCCCCCTTCCCTTTTGAACAAGGGGACTTTGGACCACTCTACCAAAATCATCCACTTTAAAAAACTTCACCTTGTAGTATGGTAAAAAAACCTCCAAGGTCAGAGTTGTAGGATTTCAACGTTGAAACTTGCAATTAAGGCTTAATGAACTTTGCAAAAAGGCTTGTTAAGACTATTTGTAAGTGCAACCTCAAATTGTGTACGGAGCAACTAAAAAGCAATCCACGACACTAAGTGACACAGGATGGGACGTGGGGGTGGGTAAAGGGATTGACGGTGAAGGACGATGGCAGGGATCTCGAGGCGGGCGAGTCCACCCAAAAAATGGTGGCGCCGTTGGGAGGCGGGGGTTTGAACCCAGGACGTCGCCCCTCAATGCTTTTTGAAGCACGGGCTAACCACTACGCCCGCCCACGCACATTTGAAACCAAAGCCGTTTTACACAATGATATAAACGATAAACCTGGACGGCCTAGAACTAAACTCGGACGGGGCCCTTGGCCGGGTTTAGTTCTTGGCCGGGTTTAGTTTTAATAAGCCATCTATGGCCCAGAACACCTCCACGATCGCGCGTGGAGTTCCCGTCCATTGATCCCCTCACCCCCCCCTCTTAAATGATCCGTGTCACTTAGTCCTGAGAAAAAGCAATCCCTTGCACCCTCTCCATCATTATCTACAAAAACTGCTTAAAATGTGCCACTACCATAATGAACAATTCTTGCTCAAAGAAAAATACAAACAACCCAGATGACCCATGCCTGTATCCTATCCATTGATGAGACTCTATGGCCTAATAGTTTAATGGAGCGACCCGTTATCTTTTCATTTACGTCAATTGTTTTGAAATGCAAGTATTCCTTTACGTAGTCTAGGAAAACTACTACACATGATATAACCTATTATGGTAATCAAAGGCTAATCATGCTTGGAAGCACCCATAATGCTAGCCTTCTAATTGATGAACCTCTAATGCCACACCACTTTGCCTTGTTGGCACTTGACATGTCTCTTCACCTTGTGCTACATGGCCCTTCCCCAATCGTCACAGTCGTTGGTTGGCTGATTCCGCAGACAATCATCGGCTACCGCCCGCAACTACTTTTTTGCATGTTGACGTGTAATCCGGGAAAAATATTTCGATTCTGGGTGTTGAGCTGTCAACCTCCTAGCAACAGTGACGGTTGGGAATGGCCGTTGGTCAACCCATTATGCAGCGGGCTTTCGGCTACCGCCGCCGATCGCCTGACCTGCAGAATAGGCGTCCTAACGCCCATTCCTTACACCTTCATCACCATACCCTCCTTATACAAAAATCCACTCATGTAGCTCCTCACCATTTTCCAACCCTCTGCATCTACTTTGTTCGTGTCAGTAGCTCTTGATGTTGCACTGTTCTCATCCATACCCTCAAAATGATGTAGAAGATACATAGGATGGAAAGAAGACCAAAACTTGAATACTGGCAACACACATCAATAGTTAGCAGCTCTACATAAAAAAGATTGTTGTGCGCCAAATTACCAGAAAGAGCACATACATACCTAATCATAGTGGACAATAAGATGAGATAAGTTTTTTTTTGTTTGTTTTTTTTTTTTTTGGGGGGGGGGGGGGGAGGGGAGAACACGTTGTGAATGTTGTGGGGATTAGAGAAATAAAGGACGCTAATGTTGGAAGTTGGGGTGTTGCATTGCTAAAAATAGAGGGGGAGGAATAGGAGGGATGATGTATAGATGTGGGTTTATGTAGCTGGGGTTTAGTTATTTTGGCGATGTTCAGGAGAGGAACGCCAACAATTAGCTTCAATAAAATTGGAAATGAAAAGTGGCAGGTAGTGCCAACCATGCTAACTTTTATCCACAAGGGGTCCGCATCTGACTAGGACTTCCCCACCTTTGAGCTCATGTTGTCTTTCACTACATCGGCTCCTAATTGCCTTCCCAAGATGGCACTTGCTCCTACAATAGCCCTACGATGATCAGTGGGAGATGTTGCCTTTTGGCACATTAAGCGTTGACTCTCCTACCCCACCTCCTTTGCTTCTGTAGTGGCTATAGCCATGAAAGCCATGACTCTTACAACTCCAACGGCTCCATCAACCTTGTTGGCGATTGGCTTTGATGAGCAACCTCCTTCTCTCTTTCAGCTACTTCTTGTATCCATTTATATTAGTGTTTGCACTACAATACCTTTTGCATGTCACCTTTATGCATAGTGCCCCCCCACATCCTATCGACCCTGTCTATCTCAATCTGACTAGCTTCTTTGTGTGAGTACACCTTATGGAGAATTTGTAAGTATAGATGGGTTGTCAAATACATCCCATTCATAAACATATATGTATAGGATTTGGGACGAACACTGTAGGAACCTCTGGGCAGCGCTCGTGGGGAGGGCTTCTTAACCCTAATGCAGATATGGGATCAGTGGCTTCAGATGTTCCTCGTCAAGTGGGGGGGCCTTTAGGAGGGCGGTCTGGGGACTAGGCGTTCTTCTTGCCCTAGGAGATCGGCATGCAGCCAATTGATCTGCAGACAGGGGGGAGTGACATCGGCATGGGGACAGGGGTTGCCACGAGAGGGGGGCGCCTGACTGCCCCTACCCTCTCTGCTTGCGTTTGGAGGTTCTATACGGAGCTTCGTTTTGGGCCGATGGGCTTGGCGGAAGCCCTTCTTTTGGAAGTCAGATGCTTGACTTTTTGTTTGTGGGGAGCAGGTTTCGGCAAGGTAGTCCTCTGTGGTAGGGTGGGCCACGTTTGGTGGCACCGAGATATTCTTCGACGGGGTGGGCTCCCCTTCCAACCTGTAGCATATTGGTGATGGTTTCGAATGGTATTGGAATGCAGTGTTGGTACCTGGCTTGGATCCCTAAATGATGGTCAGGTTTGTTGCTTTTTGTTTGGTATGTTTTGGTTCTCCAAGGACTCTATCCGGTGGTATCTTCAACTGGTATTTCCTTCTACTATGGGCCCGTTGGGCCGGTGATGGGGACGTTGGGCCCCGCCCATGTTCGGCTTACGACTAGTGCTTTTCTTCGGGATAAGGATGCTTAATACTTCCCAAGCCTCCCTTCTCCCTTGGCAAAAGGACTGTGTCCCAATGGACTCGTGGTCATTGACAGGTGATGCTCTTTCAGTGGCAGACGTTGATGTGCACTTTTTGTTCACTTATGGTCTTGTGTGCAAGGTGGCTCCCTTGTCAACCACGCTATCCTTTTGTAATGGTTGATTGTCTCTAAGTGGGATGGCTCTCACGACAACCAGGATGTTCTTGGATATTCTTTTTGTAACCCTGGCTCTACCTCAACACTAAGTAGCACCTATATTTAATGCGGGGCCAAGTAATTGGATCAACGATCGGGGTTGGGGGCGGGATCTCGAGGCACACTAAATCTGGCCAGTGCAAAAAACGAGGCGCACCGGTGCGATTTGAACCTGTGACCTCGGGGATCCGCATTTAGGGTCAAATGGGCTAACCACCTCACCCGCACGCACATTTTGTAAAGAATGAGGATGCAAGAGAGCTACACAAGACAAGCACAAAGCACACAGAGATGGAAAGCTTCTTCTTCTTCTTCACAGAAAAGAGAGTACAAAATGACTAAGTGCTAAAGCTGAAAAGTAGCACATATGTACATGCGGTCACTGAGTGTGAACTCGCTAGAAGCGTACTAGGCTGGCACTATAAGTGTAGTCCAGCTGTAGAACCACTGGCAGAGATCCTCCGTGTCGGTCACCTAACGCGCCAGTGAGTAAATGCCGTAAGCGGCCAAGATCCGTAGTGGATGCCAACTCAAGGTGTAGAGCTCGACATCTCAACACTCCCCCTCGAGCTCTGCATGTCGCAGAGTCCAAGCATAGTCCGGAAACGTCGAAGCTTCTCAGCTCCGAGGGCCTTGGTAAAGATATCCGCTATCTGCTCCTCTGTGCTGACGTAGACCAAGTCGATGTCGCCCGCCAACACTCGCTCTCGAACGTAGTGGTAATGGACCTCTATGTGTTTGGTCCTGGCATGGAACACTGGGTTCCTAGCCAACTGCATGCTGCTGAGGTTGTCACAATGGATGAAAATCTGCTGGTCCACCTGCACTCCCAAGTCCTCAAGTAATGTGCGTAGCCAAGCTACCTCGCACGCCGCAACTGCTGGACCTCTGTACTCGGCCTCTGTGCTCGATAAAGCAACCGTAGGCTGCTTTTTGCTGCTCCAAGTAACAGCAGCACTCCCAAAAGAGAACATGAAGCCACTCGTAGATCTCCTATCAACAATGCTACCTGCCCAATCTGCATCTGTATACCCATACAATGCTAATGGTGCATCTGCTGCATAGAACAATGCGTAGTCAAGAGTACCTTGCACATACCTAAGTGTGCGTCGTACTCCATCCAAATGTGGCTTCCTCGGAAGTTGCATGAACTGACTCTCCAAGCCTACTGTGTAGCTCAAGTCTGGCCTCGTGATAGTCAAGTAGATTAGACTACCCACAATCTTCCTGTACATGTTGACATCCTCAACAACATCACCCTTCTCTGCACTCAGCTTTGCATTCACATCCAAGGGAATAGAAATTGGCTTACAATCAGCCATACCATACTTTGACAACATGTCCAAAGCATATTGTCTCTGTGATAGCCATACACCCTCTGGAGTCCTGATCACCTCAATGCCAAGAAAGTAGCGCAACTCGCCTAAATCTTTCATTTCAAACTCCTGTTTGAGAAGACCCTTCACATGGTCAATCTCCATAGCATTGTCACCAACAATAATAAGGTCATCTACATATATGGTAATGACCACAATCCCCACATCACTCTCACGTACACAGAGTGAATGATCAGCATGAGCTCTCCTAAAACCAATACTGACAAGATACTTGGCAATCCTGTCATACCATGCTCTAGAGCCCTGCTTCAAACCATACAAAGCTTTGAGAAGTCTGCATACATAATCTGGGTAACCTGGATCGACATAACCAGGTGGCTGATCCATATACACTTCCTCTTGCAACTCACCATTCAAGAAGGCATTCTTTACATCCATTTGATGCATAATCCATCCTCTAGATGCAGCCACTGCTATGACAGCTCTCACTGTCGTCATCTTTGCCACTGGAGCAAAGGTCTCCTCATAGTCTATGCCATACGTCTGTGCATAACCCTTTGCGACCAGCCTTGCCTTGTGACGCTCAATGTTACCATCAGCCTTATGCTTGGTTTTATACACCCATTTACAGCCAATAGCTTTCTTGCCACTTGGCAATGGCACCAACTCCCATGTGTCATTTGCTTCCAATGCAGCCATCTCTTCATTCATTGCATCATCCCAATGCACATTTCCAACTGCATCCTCAAAACATGTGGGCTCCACATCCTGTATCACCTTAGCCATGTAGGCTTGGTGATGCGCTAGATACCCATCATAAGTCAATTTCTGAACTGGATTTCTGACTCTATTAGATCTGCGCGGTCCTTGGTCACTCCTTTGCCCTCTAGCATCTTCTTGTACTTTCCTTACACCAGGTGTCCTGACAGCCGGAATTTCAAATTCCTCATCAAGACTTTGTTCAGAACCATCTGAATCCATGTCTACATGTGAAAAACCTGATGATGCATCAACCATAAAGGGAGGTTCATCAACCTTTTCCTTTCCTTTTCGTGATACATTCCCTGTACCTGTTGGTGGAGTAACCTTCGTACGTAGTCTACCATTCCATGGTTTCTCAACAGAGCCACGAGAAGAGGACTCTTGTGGTCCACTCAAAACGTGTGACTGTGGCCTCACATTTTGTACAACCACATCATCTTTTACATCAGCCCCAATAGTGCCATGTGCATTACTGTACCAGCTGCTCATCTCATCAAAGACTACATCTCTGCTCACTCGTAATTCTCGTGTAGTAGGATTGTAGCACCTGTACCCCTTTTGTTCAAGGGAATATCCCACAAGAATACATTTCTCTGCTTTAGGATCCAATTTCCTACGCAACTCATCTGGTACATGCACGTAAGCTATGCAGCCAAACACTTTCAAGTGTGCCAAATCAGGCTTTGTACCTATAAACTTTTCCTCAAGTGTTACATCATGCACCGCAGCTGTAGGTGTCCTGTTCATAATGTACACAGCTGTATTTACAGCTTCAGCCCAGAAATGATGAGGCATGTTCTTCTCATTCATCAATGCACGTGCAACCTCTGCAATGTGCCTGTTTTTCCTTTCTGCGACCCCATTCTGCTGTGGAGTATATCTGCATGTAAACTGCCTGTGTATACCATGCATTCGCAGAAAATCTGAAAAATCATTGGAGAAGTACTCTCCCCCTCCATCTGACCTCAATGTCTTGATTTGCATATCTGTCTCCTTCTCAATCATGACTTTGAAGTCTTGAAAGTGACCAAACACTTCACTTTTGTTACGCATGAAGTAGACCCATACTTTCCTTGTATGGTCATCAATGAAAGAGACATAATACCTGCAACCATGTATACTTGCAGTATCGGTTGGACCCCAAACATCTGTGTGCACCACCTCAAGTGGCTTTTTACATACATTGCGCTCATGTGGAAATGAGCCCTTTGACTGTTTTCCAAACTGGCATGCTGCACACACTTTATGCATACCATCCACCTTGAATTTGGGCAAACCTTTTACAATCTGTTTTGATTGCATGCTGCGCAATCTCTGCTCATTGACATGGCCAATGCGTTTGTGCCAAATGTCAACATCAGCCACAACACCTGTGCCCTGTGCAAATAATGCAGCTTTTACCTCAGGCATGTCTACATTCAGCGTAAACATTCTGCCCACACATTTGCCCTCTGTGATCAGCTTACAGCCATTCTGGAAATCTTCTACATAACAGCCATTTGGATTGAAGCGAACTTGCAAACCCTGCTCAACCATTTGCCCAAGAGAAACAAGATTCTTTGTAATGTTTGGGACATGAAGTACATCTGCTAAGTACTTTGATTTCCCACTCTTCGTATTTAGAGGTATGTCCCCTACATGAGCAATGGGGTGAGCTGTGTCATCTCCTGTCTGCACATAGCCTGACACATCTGGTTTGCGCATATCTCTAAACCACTCTCCACGAGACGTCATGTGATTAGAGGCACCTGAATCCACATACCAAACATCATCTTGGGTGGAATTCTCTGCAGCCATTGTATTCATTACATGTTGCATAACAAACATGCGCTCGTTTTTGATGTCATCTGCATCTCTGCTAGTAGATGCATAGTTGCCCTGTTCTCTCTTTCTACTTGCTTTTCCCTTTGGACAGTCACGTGACATGTGACCTCTTTCACCACAAGTCCAACATTCTCTACTATCTGGAGTATGTTGCTGCCTGCTTGATCCTGCACCACGACCTCTTTGACTCCCCCTGCCTTGAGACTAGTTTCCCCTGCCACTTGTATTGTTTTGATTTGATTGACCTTCCAGAAATTGGCCCCTGCAACCCCTTGGGCCTCGACCACGACCTCTACCTCTACCTCTGTTGGAGTTAGAATAGAAGGCCTGTTCAGAATTATTTCTGCCATGAGAAGAAGATGTGTCAAGGTTCTTCTCCTCAAGAATAAGCATAGAAATCAAATCTTGGAACACGGGGATGTCGTCTCTTGTATTCATGGAAGACCTAAAATGTACATACTCATCTCCTAGACCATCCAAACATGCACGGACAATGTCATCGTCTTCCACTGAGACTTTAATAGATCCAAGAGCCTCAATGATACTCTTGATCTTCAAAGCATAATCATTGATGGAGAGGTTGTTCCTCTTAACCTGATTTAGCTCCGACTTTAGTTGAAGCTTCCTGGCCTTGGTGTTCACCTCGAACACTCTGCCTAAGTTTTTCCATGCAATGGCGGGGGTTTTAGGATCCTGTAGATAGCCCATCATGCCATCTGTGATGCTCATAGAAAGCCAATACATCACTTTGCTCTGGCCTTGTTGCCAGTCCCTCAAAGCTTTCCTTTGTTCTGCTGTAGCATTTGCCTCGGGAATCTCTGGTTCCTTTTCATTGTCTCCTTCTACATAGTCCCAATAACCTTTTCCTTTTAGGAAATTTGTTATTCTGAACTTCCATGCAGGGTAGTTATTTTTCTCAAGCTTCTCAGTAACAATCTGACTGAAACCGTCAGACATCTTGAAGCACTAAGACAAAATAGCTGAAATCTGCAAAAACCTGCAAATCTGTTGAACCTGCTATCATGGTTCCTGTAACGCTTTCTACACTCAACGAGTGTCCACAATCAAGCGTTTCACAACCACTGTACTTGTACAGTAAATCTCTGTATACTGCACTTTGGAGACCTGTTCAGAAACTTGTGCGAAAAACCCCTAAAATTCTTTTCGCTGCGTGAGGCACCTTCGGCATCTGGTCGTGGATTGCGAACGAAGGGATGGTGATGCTCTTGCTCTCTTAGCCTCTCTTGCCTGCACCAGGCTCTGATACCATGTAAAGAATGAGGATGCAAGAGAGCTACACAAGACAAGCACAAAGCACACAGAGATGGAAAGCTTCTTCTTCTTCTTCACAGAAAAGAGAGTACAAAATGACTAAGTGCTAAAGCTGAAAAGTAGCACATATGTACATGCGGTCACTGAGTGTGAACTCGCTAGAAGCGTACTAGGCTGGCACTATAAGTGTAGTCCAGCTGTAGAATCACTGGCAGAGATCCTCCGTGTCGGTCACCTAACGCGCCAGTGAGTAAATGCCGTAAGCGGCCAAGATCCGTAGTGGATGCCAGCTCAAGGTGTAGAGCTCGACATCTCAACACATTTTGTATCTCAAACTGTTTTGACATTGTAATATTGTGAATTCGGGGTGCATTGGCCACGTTGTCCAGGTTTAGCACCTGTCCAGGTTTAGCACGTGTCCAGGTTTAGTTTTTGAGTAATCTAGGTTTAGTGCGTGTCTAGGTTTAGTTTTTGAGCAGACATCTACGGTTGCAATCTTTTTGATCTTCATACGTGAACTTCCCGTCGTCGATCCCATTACTTGGCCCCGCATTAAATATAGGTGTTACTTAGTGTTGAGGCTCCTGGCTCCGTCCATGAGCAGGGCGTGTCATGCAATTTTTTTTGGCTATGGTAATATAATACTCACTGCTGTGAGTTCTGCAAAAAGAAAAAGATTTGGGGCGATTCTTTTGAAGTTTTCCAAGAATGTCACTTATAGTATATTTTACACGAATTTATCTCCCAAAACCACAAAAGTTTGAAAATTTCGGGCTAATGTTTTTTCCAAAGGAGACCATTGAAAAATGGCAAATAGCCCCTAATTTTTTCCTTGCTACTTCAGCATTGGCCCGATCATTGAAAGCATTAGCATTACTAGTAACAGTTACTAGTAAAGCAGCGCTGCCTTCGGCGGTGGCATGGCCCCCCTTACCCTCAAGCTCCTCACTCTTGACAAATTTCACAAAAGAAGATTTAGAAAATTACTATTTCTCTCTTTCTCTCTCTCTCTCTCTCTCTCTCTCTCTCTCTCTCTCTCTCTCTCTCTCTCTCTCTCTCTCTCTCTCTCTCTCTCTCTCTCTCTCGGCATGCAACTTGTCTGGTGCGTTTTCTATCTGCAAATCTCTCTCTCTCTCTCTCTCTCTCTCTCTCTTTCTCTCTCTATAGCTCTATGTCTCGCTCTCCCTCTTCCTCTCTCTTTCTCTATCTCCCCAATGTCTCTCTCTCTCTCTCTCTCTCTCTCTCTCTCTCTCTCTCTCTCTCTCTCTCTCTCTCTCTCTCTCTCTCACACACACACACACACACACACACACGTCAATCAACTTCAAAATCTAAAGCAATCTCGCATGCGTCTTCCCTAGATTTGTGAGTGGATTTGTCACCGCTCGGCGCTTAGTGAGAACAAAATAGATGAAGCTGACAGGTAGTTTCCGACTTGGTTCTTGCCTGTGTATGTATGCATGCAAGCATGCATGATTGCATTCAAAGTGTGCGCCAGCATTGTTCAACAACTTTAGGTAGCTCACCGTAGTTGAGAGCAGTGTTTGAGAAAAATGTGTCTCAACTTAATATTGTGCCGTTTTCTATTTGCATCTCTCTCTCTCTCTCTCTCTCTCTCTCTCTCTCTCTCTCTCTCTCTCTCTCTCTCTCTCTCTCTCTCTCTCTCTCTCTCTCTCTCTCTCTCTCTCTCTCTCTCTCTCTCTCAATCAATCACACCCGATCGCATCAATCAACTTCAAAATCGTGTCGTTTCCAATTTCAAATATGCCGGTTGAGGCAAGGGAAAAAGGAGAAACCCCGTCCCGAAAAAGAGAAAAATAGTGTGAAACCCCGAAAAATAAACCCTGTTTTCTATCTACATCTCTCTCTCTCTCTCTCTCTCTCTCTCTCTCTCTCTCTCTCTCTCAATCAATCACACCCGACAGCGTCAATCAACTTCAAAATCGTGCCGTTTTCAATTTCAAAAATGCCGGTTGAGGGCAAGGGTAAAAGGAGAAACACTGCCCCAAACAAAAAAGAGAAAAATAGTGCGAAACCTGAAAAATAAACCTAATTTTTAAAAATTTCCTCTGATAGTGTTCCAAAAGATGAAGCTGCAAAGGCCACATGGCCAATAGGCGGCGATACTCTCTCTCTCTCTCTCTCTCTCTCTCTCTCTCTCTCTCTCTCTCTCTCTCACACACACACACACACACACACACACACACACACACACACACCCCCGAATGCGTCAATCAACTTCAAAATCCTGCAGTTTTCAATTTCAAGAATGCCGGTTGAGGGCAAGGGAAAAGGAGAAACCCCACCCCGAAAAAGAGCAAAATAGTGTGAAACCATGAAAAATAAACCTAATTTTTAAACATTTCCTCCGATAGTGTTCCGAAAGATGAAGCTGCAATGTACCTTGCCAAACTCGCTGCTGCTCGCACCTCGCCCACGTTCCTCCCTCACCATCACCTATCCTCCCCGGCCTTGCAACTTGCGCTGCTTCCACCTCCCCCTTATCCTACGCCTGCGCTGCCCCCCCCCCCCCCCCCCCCAACCCAAGCGCTGTCGCCAACAGTCCCAACCTGCCCGCCTGCCACACTACCAGCTTGCCCATCACACAGCCAGCCCGCCAACCACATTGCCAACCCACCCGTCACACTGTCGGTCGTCACCTGCAATACACTGCCAGCTCGCACAACCAGCCAGCCTACCCACCTGCATTGCAGCCCTTCGCTCGCCACGTTTCAGCCCCCCCCCCCCCCCCCCCCCCCCCCTCTTTCGCCGCGCCTCAGCCCGCCAGCCCCGCCTCGCAATCCCACTCTCTCCGCATTGACATTATCCCCTCCACCCCTGTTTTCTGCTCGATTGAAGTCGTCAGCTCACTCGACGTATTCGATCGTAGAAGGCCACCTCTTGTCATCGAGTCTTTGCCCTTTCTTCATGGCAGCAGACACTGATGGAGGCTCATGCTCCACCTCAGAGGGACTCTCAGGAAGCCCCCTCGCCCGACCCTGCAAAGCCCACCATCAGACTTGTCTTTCACCGACAGAGCAAGCGAGCCTCGCAGCAGCAGAGGTGGAGTGCCTCCAGGAAACTTTCGTTATATCTGCAAGATTCTCGGCACCATAACTAGCAGAGGAGAGTGCACGAGCAGAGTTTTGGTCACAGATTGTTGAGTTTCTACCGTAGGCAGAGCAATGGTGCATAGGGGTGACTTCAACATGTTGGAGGACCCTTCTGACAGGATTGGTGGTAGCCATGCTACTGTGTATGGAGTTGAGTTGGCAGTTTGGGAGAGGTTTTGTATGATTGAGGGTTTTAGATGTGTGGCAACACTCTAGCTTTGTGAGGCCCCCAGATAGCCTGGCCTTCTCTCGTTTGGACCGTAGAGTGGGAGGAGTGAATCTATCGCGGATAGATCGCTTCTACACTAGTGACTATTTCTGTGACTTGGGTGGGATAGTTGGCATTCTGGTAGGGACCTCCTTCTCAGACCATGCACCATTGATCCTCACAGTGGCAGATAGGCAGAGGAGGGGGAGCATGATGCTTCGCATCCCTGAGAGGGTCTTCCTGGACTCTGCACTCACAGAGGGAGTAGAGGGTCTCTGGACAGAGAGCTTGGACATGCAAGATTCTCCTGCTGATATAGTGGCCTCAGGACTTGCTCAGATTAGTCGTTTATTTCTTCAGGAGTCTTTGGCTCGCCTGGCTGCAGTGAGAGAGGAGGAGTAGGGTCTCAGACGGGGCTTTGCTTCCTTGCAAAGGATGCAAGAGCAGCATCCAGACAGTCCCTGGTTGGAGGAGCAGTTATTATAGCAGGCTCGCCAGGAGCTTGTTAGCACAGAGGAGCGGCGCCATGAGTTTGCTTTCCATCAATAGGCATCTCATTGGACACAGGTGGGTGACAGAGTGATTGGTGCTTTCTTCGAGGCAATGGGACCTCGGCATACACATGCCAAGGTCAGTCAGTTGAGGAAGTCTGACAGGTCGATTGCTTCTGAGCCATAGTACATCAGTTGCTATTGACTTTTACCTTGAGTTACTGTCTACAGAGCCTCAGTCAGAGCGTCAGGATGCATGCAGGGAGTAGATGTGGGCACATATGCCTTGCCTTGTGACTGAGGAGATGCGTCAGAGGCTTGAGTTGCCACTTTAGCTTGAGGAGTTGCACACGACTCTTAGTGCACTCCCCCGTGGTAGCTGTTCAGGTGAGGATGGCTTGACTCCCAGTTTTTTCTTGGAGTAGTGGGACCGCAGAGTGGTCTGATCTACCTCATTCCCAAGGAGAGTGGCTCCTTGGATGAGATTCGATAGTGGCGCCCATCACCATCCTCAACTCAGCCTACAAAATTCTTGCCAAGGCTTTGAGTTTGAGGATCCAGCCACTTTTAGAGAGCCTTATACATGGGACTCAGACAGGTTTGGTCAAGGAGCGCAGTATCCTTGACAACATCTTTACTTTTTGGGAGGCTTCTGCCCTAGCGCGGCTCAGTGGTGAGGATCTCGTGATTCTTCTTCTCGATTTTGAGAAGGCATACGACAAAGTTGACTGGGATTTTCTGGAGGGCACTCTTTGCAGGTTGGGCTTCTCAGATGCTTGGATCAGAAGGGTGTCAACTTTGTACAGACGGGCAGACAGTCAGGTACTTTTTTCAGGAGGTAGAGGTGATTGTTTCATGCTCACACGTTCGGTCAGACAGGGCTGCCCTCTTGCCCCCTTCCTCTTTCTATTCTATACTAAGGTGATGAGAAGGTTTTTGGTGTCACAGCAGGTTGGTTTGCGGGGCTTAGCACTCCCTATTTGGGGAGATGAGCTACTGGACGCCGAGTTGCCGACGACTCAGCCTTGTACTTGGATGGCCAGGAGGCCAACCTTCACAGGTGTGAGCAGGCTCTTGAGACCTTCTGTTGTGCATCTGGTGCACTGATCAACTGGAGAAAGACATTGGCTTTCTCGGTTGGTAGTACTCATGTGCCCGATTGGATGCCAAGTGAGGGTTTCAGGTGGATTCCCCCAGGGACTGCAGTTCGGTACTTGGGCTGTTAGGTTGGTTTGGACTTGTCTCCAGAGCAACAGATTCCTCCCCTCCTCCTGTCTATCAGGAGGAAGTTGTTACATTGGAGCTCCGCACGACTTTCTTTGACTGGCAGAGTTGTAGTGGCCAACCAGGTGTTGTTGGCTACTATGTGGTACATCACTTCTTGCTGGATCTTCTCGAGTTCTTGTATCAGCCAGGTAGAGAGGCTGATCAGGAACTTCCTTTGGTTAGGGCGTGACACTCAGATAGCTCGGGCCAAAGTGGCTTGGTAGGTCATCACTCTTCCTTGTTCACAAGGAGGGCTGGGGATCATAGACCAAACACATTAGAGCATAGCCCTTCTTGGGAATCTCATCGTCTGAGGACTTCTTCCAGGTGAGGAGCCCCTACAGCGGCTTCATGCTAGGGTGCCTCAGGCACGAGGCCCCTGGCAACCTTCGACCAGATGGATCTTCACAGAGATGCGCAGAGTTGGTTTGAGCAGGAGACTGGAGGACCACTTTGCTGTGGGTTTGCTTTGATCTTGGGAGCATTTGCGGCGAGGCTTGGAGCAGCGACAACCTACTTTCATGGAGGAGCGCCTGCGAGACAGCCCCTTGTTTGGAACCCCATGGTTAGCACTCAGAGAGGCCACTTGGTTGGTAGTTGGCCTCATGTTTCCTGGGGTCCCATGCAGCGGGTCCAGCACGCTCTTTAGGTGACTGGTTACAGTTTTTAGGCTTGTCAGAGGAGCTGTAGGGCTTTCAGCTACTACAGGGCATGAGAGGGGTGCAGAGCATGTGCTAGGACATCTCAGAGGCAGTACTAGCTGAGTGGCTCACACCTCTCGAGTCAACAGCGCCTAGATGGATTGGAGCCTTCACGCGATTGGAGGTTCTCATCTCAGTTGGGCTTGCTCAGAGACTGTTCCCTCCCTGTTTTTTGAGCTACACGGTGAGGGACGCTTACAACGAGTTGCAGTACAGCCCTCGCAGGTGGTAGAGTGCTGTTTTTAGAGGATTCGAGTGGTGGGCATCTGTGGGAGGACTTGTGTCAGCGATCCTGACCCAGCTGCTCTTGAGACTGGACATTGAAGACTGTGGGCTTGGGAGTGTTGTCCACTGGCACGAGTACAATGGGATCCTAGAGAGTGGCTTTGGAGGGACCCTTTCTCTTCTGTAGACCACCCAGGTGTCCCTTTCTTTCAGTACACTGTTCCACCGGGACGTCACATACTGGCAGCACAGAGAGAGGCTCACCCTGCTGCAACACCTCATGGGCAGGAGGAGGGTCTCACAGCTGAGTTCTTGGCAGCTGAGAGGTTGCGGGACTCTAGACAGCCGAGGCAAGTCACTTTGTTTCAGTGGATGGTCACACATAGAGCTACAGCAGTTGGGAGATGGCTTGTGCATATTGGTCTCTCGACCGCATGCACAGCTTGTGACCATCTTGTGGAGAGTTAGCGTCACTGTCTTTGGGACTGTCCCTTGGCACAACAGGTGTGGGTTCGTGTTCTTCGGCTGATGCCAGCTCTCTCCACGGCTCGTCAGTACACTTGGGGGGTAGCTGCTTGGTCCACTCTCGCGGGCCCGGCACTTCAGTTTGAGCTATCTTCCACTAGCAGGATGATAGTGATGCAGGGGGGGGCGACCTACACTCCAGCTTGCCACCACAGAGGTTACTCCACAGGAGTGGTGCAATGAGAGAGAAGAGTGCTGGGAGCTCATCAGTGGCTTGACACTCTGGTTCATCTGGCAGGCCCGTTGCTTTCGCATCTTTGAGGCTCACCCTGTACCACTAGCAGAGACTGTTCGCGATCTTTGGTTAGAGCTGATCCACACTCTTAGAGGACAACTCGAGAGACTTCAGGGCAGCTTCGACCCGCATGCGGGAGCGTAGAGAGGCCTTTCTTTGACTTTGGCGTCCTTGGCCTTTTTTCACCATGGTCCAGGGTGTACTCGGATGGCACTACCGTCCACCTGTGTGGCTTTTCCCTCCTCCCATCTCTTGATTTAGCCCCATTGTACATATGCTGTTTTTTCATTGGGAGAGTCTCCCCATCATGGCTGTTGTAGCCCTCTCTCGAAGAGGTGGTGGTTGTAGCCCTATGGGCAGTTTCATTAACTAATAGAAGGATCTTTTTCTCGGGGGGGGGGGGGGGGGGGGGGGGGGGGAAGAAGATGAAGCTACAAAGGCCACATGGCCAATAGACGACTCTCTCTCTCTCTCTCTCTCTCTCTCTCTCTCTCTCTCTCTCTCTCTCTCTCCCCGTTTCCTTTTTATTGACAATTAAGATCCAATTTTGAGTGCTTACCATGTAATTAGTCACAAATTACAAGGGTAAATATTATGTCTAAAAATAATGAAGCAATTCATCTCGAGAGCCTACTTAATAGACTCCATGCTAGTTTTAACATCTTGTATCGATGTCTAGACAATCACGTCTTTTTTGTCTTTCAAGATATTTCATCCCACGACCAGGGGTATTTGGGAATTTTGGAAAAATTGAAGGGTATTTTGGGAATTTGTGACAAAATATTGGGGGTGTTTTGGGAATTTTTGAAATTTGAGGAGAGGGGGTGCTTTGGGGCCATGCGTCTGCATCCATGCTCAGCAGATACCTACATACTGCAGCTTGCGGAGCCCATCGATATTCGAGGCCAGAGAGAGAGAGAGAGAGAGAGAGAGAGAGAGAGAGAGAGAGAGAGAGAGAGAGAGAGAGAGAGACTCCTCTGGAGTCTGGACTGCACGTTGTGTGCAAGACATCAGAGGAGTGCATTGCTCGAAAACGCGGGCGCCATCAAAGGAGTTGCAACTATCTCTTTTTCTCTCTCTCGTACTGTGTGACAAGCGGGCGAAAAGGCGCAGTCAGAGGAACTCACCTCTCTCTCTCTCTCTCTTTCTAATGCATACATGATTGCACACAATACGAATAACTGGTGCAAGTGTGACCATGCATGAGGCATCGTTATTTCAGAATGTAATTGATAACTATGCATTGCATGACCATGGCCTAAGTTTCATAGCAGCATTTTGTCAATAACATTTGAACTCCCCACTTCCCCATTGCAATTTGCAAACCCAATGCGACAAGGCTCTTATTAGGAGAGTGCGTGTGGTGAGAAAATGCTATGATCAGTATGTGTTAAGCGAAGGTGGTCGGTGAAAAGAGCGCTAGTTGTGTGGACGAAAAGTGCAAGTATCTTCCTCCTACCATGAAGAGCTTGCGTGGCGTGTTGTAAACTACATTTGCATAACAAAAACAGCTCCCCTCCAAAGGCGGGTGTCCTAGACGCTAGTGGATAAGACTCCCCCCCATCCAATTGATCCAAAACTCTATTGTTTATTTAATCTTCTATAGATCCACCACTCCATCTACCTATTTTTTTTTCGAACATTATTTGAAGCGTAGTTCTATCTTTGCTGCAATTGTGGGCCCTCTTCCAACTCATCCTCACCTTTTTGTGCCCCCAAAATATTATGTGTGAAGTTGTGAACTTGTCAAGTGGCCTCATGCACACACTAGGCCCACTAGCACCAAGGACTCAACATGTCAAGTCGCCTCCTCTGAAGAGCCATGCACACACTAGCACCAAGGACTCAAGAGTTGCTAAGGCCCTTGTCACACACCGGCGGACCGACAAGGCATAAGGTGAGCTGAGCCAATTAAAAACCGTGCTGCAAGCTTTCCTGTGTCACACTGCGTGGTGGACATGGTGTCGCCAAGCTGAGTTGGAATTCCAGCTCATGGTCATCACCCCCTTCTTTGTGTCCAAGGGGTAAGTAACCCTTGGCTACCCCTTGTCCATGCACGCTTTCTTGACATCTGATTGAAGTTGGTTGTTTTACGCACTAAACTCATCCACCGCCTCGTCTGACTGCACTCATGGAAGCTCATCAACGATCTGTGAAGTGTAGTTATTTATGTAACTATGCAAATCTTTTGCAACTATGGGCACTGCGATTGAAAATGATGCTTCGAGTGACCACATCCTTCCTGGCCGACCATATCCTTCCAGGCCTTATTTTCTACTAATTTTATCAAGACACAATAGAATTGCTTTTCCCTTTCATGGGGAAGGCCAGAAAATAATTTTATCAAGACACAATAGAATTGCTTTTCCCTTTCATGGGGAGGGCCTCTTGAAAAAGTGAAAGGATGCTATATTTTCGTCCAATCAGAAGGGATCCCCTAAATAGGAGGTCGAGCTGTGAGGGTGTGAATCGGATCGCATCATCGAAGTTGGTGCATAAATGCAGGAGGGATTCCGAGTTCCGGTCCAGCCTGGCCAATAATAATACACACAACAAACAAGCTCTCGTAGATCCAGAAGATGGCCATGGCTTCGTCTTCCTCAAATCAAGAAACCCATCTCTACATCTCTCTTCTCTCTACGGCTTCTGTGGCTTCCCACAGCACGCCATCGCCATCGTTGCGTATCAGCGTAAAAGCTCCACTCCTGGCTCTCTCCCTGCTTCTCTTTGTGGCCTGCATTGCCTTCACAAAACCCGCCTTCTTACGCCTCTCTGAGTCACCATCTAAAAGCTCCCCTGTTCCCTCTCATGGCACCGCCAAGCCCACATCAGTTGGGTCTCACCTCAACTCGGCAATCAAGACCAACTCAACTCATGGGTCGTCTCCATCTATGCAAAGAAAAAGTGGGTCTTATGCAGAACTTGTGCATAAGCACAAGACATTATCTGGGTCTGAGATCTACCTCAAACAAGCTGGGGAAGATGCCTCTTTCTATCAACCGAAAAGCACGGCTCCCACCATCTTTTCTGAGGACGGCCGATTGTACTCTCCATGGAACAGCACGGCCTACGAGTCCCTCCGCACTGCGTTTCATTTTCAGCCTGAAAGCAACTGGATGAATGGTATTGTTATCTTTCCTTGCGGTATATCATCGCAGTATCATAATTATTGTCTCCTACGTTTGGCTGATTTATCATGCTAATTGTTGATCTTGTTGGGCTTGTACATGGGGATTGCGCCTCTATCATCGGCAACAGATCCAAACGGTATGTATGCGAAATTTGAAGTGTTTCATGCTGGGCTAGACTTGTGCATGTCACCTAGAATGACTTGCCTGTGCTCTGTTTGCAGCTCCTCTGTATTACAATGGATGGTACCACCTGTTCTACCAATATAACCCTTATTATGCCTATTGGGGTCTAATTTCTTGGGGACATGCAGTATCAGTTGATCTCATTCACTGGCTCTATTTGGACTTGGCTATGGAGCCGGACCAGTGGTATGACATAAATGGAGTGTGGACGGGGTCGGCAACCTTCTTGGAAGATGGAACGCCTCTAGTCCTTTACACAGGATCTACCAATGAGTCGGCCCAAGTGCAAAATCTTGCTTTCCCGTCCGATCCCACTGATTTTCTTCTCCGCAACTGGACCAAATATGCTGGCAACCCTGTATTGGTGCCTCCCACAGGTATCCTTTCTACTGATTTTAGAGACCCTACAACTGCATGGATTGGGACAGATGGGTTGTGGAGGCTTGGAATTGGCTCAAAGCTGGAACAGAAAGGTATTGCAATGGTCTATTCAAGTTCTGACTTCATCAACTGGACAATGCATGAGAACTACTTGCATGAAGTAGAAGGTACTGGTATGTGGGAGTGTCTTGATTTCTTCCCTGTAAACATGTCTGGTTCTGCAATGGGAGTCGATACTTCCATCTATGGTGAGGATGTAAAGCATGTGCTGAAATCTAGCATGGACAACTCAAAGCTGGATTTCTATGTAATCGGGACCTATGATTATGAGAACTACACATTTATCCCCGACGATCCCTCTGCTGATCTTGGGCTAGGGCTGCGATATGATTATGGGAAGTTTTATGCATCAAAGACTTTCTATGATGCCAATGAAGGGCGACGGATTCTGTGGGGCTGGATCAATGAGTCAGATAGCTTGCAAGATGACATTGAAAAGGGATGGGCATCAGTGCAGGTATGAGATTCCAGTAAGTTTAATTTCTTTGTGGGTTTGGTTACTTGGATGTGTTTCATGCAACTTATTTTGTCTTTTGTACATGCAGGCTCTTCCACGGCAGGTGTGGTTTGATAACGTCACTCAGGCTAATCTTCTACAATGGCCAGTGGATGAGGTGTTGGATCTAAGAAGAACCAAGGTAACATTGGAGAGTACCGTGTTGGAAAGTGGCTCAGTTGTGGAGGTCTCGGGGGGTTCTGGAGCTCAGGTGTGGTCTCAGTAGCCTGCTTTGTAGGTACATATGGATGGAGTTTTGCCTGTATACATGATGTATATATGCATGTTTGCTCAAATGGATGTATGCATGACTACATATGGATGGGGTTTTGCATGTAACCATGGATGCATGATGTTTATATGTTTGCTTAAATGGATGTATGCATGCGTACGTGCATGATCCTTGTATTGCATAGGCATGGATACACACGCGCATACTCACCATCGTCACACATGTGTGCAACATGCAAATATGTAGACACTTGCATGTGCATGCGCATAGCCAGTCTCATTCCCTAAACCATGGAACAATTGTACTGCTCATTTAAAGGCCTTAATAGTGTTATGTTCCCTGCAGTTGGACATTGAGCTGACATTCAACAATCCCACCACCAGCATCGAAGGTCACCGAGATATTGTGATGGCTGATGAGTCATACAGCTGCAGTGAAGGGACTGCTGCTAGACAAGGCTACTATGGTCCTTTTGGTTTACTCGTGCTTGCATCTGAAGACTTGCAAGAGCAGACAAGTGTTTATTTCTATTTTGCAACAATCAATGGAAAATGGACTGCTTTTATTTGCAATGATCAAAGCAGGTATGACAGCTTGTTTTTCTTCTCTTAGCTGCCTCTGAGATAGCTATTTTACGTTTGATTTGGTTTTGCAGGTCTACGTTGGCAAGTGAAGTCGATATAGCTACTTATGGCAGTGTTGTGCCTGTGCTCGAGACTGAGACATCGCTGTCCGTCCGAGTGATTGTAAGCATATCTCTAACATTCGTTTAAAGTGGAATGAAGCTTACCAAACAGATGAATGTAGAATTATAGTAAAATTGAAATAATCTTCTCACTGTATTAAGCTTCACTAATATTTGTTTTGAGAGACTCTGATAAGGCCCCCTTTAATTTGGAATGAATGAATGGCAGGTCGATCACTCAATTGTGGAGACATATGCACAAGGGGGTAGAACCTGTGTAACTTCTAGGGTCTATCCTACTTTAGCACTGGAGGATGCGGCCCAGTTGTTTGTCTTCAACAACGGTACAATGCCCGTGACACTGCAAAGCCTAACCGCCTGGCAAGTGTCGAAGGTCTACATGCATGCATATTCCACTGTTCAGTAGCAGAGGGCTCATCGATGATGGCTTCCAAACAAAACATACCGAAATTTTGCAATACCTCGAGAGCATAAAACTGGGTGGTGCACATTGCCTCCTCCCATGTATCATAGTATTTTCTCTCCTACCATTGATGGCATTCCATATGCTTGCTTCTACACACAGCAGCATCGAGATTTAGCTTGCAAGATTGACATTGTAGAGTCATTAGTGAATCCGTGTACTATAATGCCTACAACCAACCTTGTTGTTCGACTCGGTTTAGTCGACAATTCAAAGCCCCGACACAGTGCCATCTACTTGAAATTTTCAAGATGTTGATCTCATGATATTGATCACTATCCTCTTTGAACAGGAGAACCACAGGAAAAGATCTATACTGCCCAATTTTTTACCACTAAAATTATGGCTCAGACCTCCTTATTGAGGTGGTATTCAAACTGATTGTCATATGGGCACAAATAAAACATGAAGACGATATTTATTTGTGAGGCTCATTGGTCTCAAATAGGAGATGTAGCTTTGTGCATGCTTTAAGTAAAGAGGGATGTTTTATTGACTAGCAATGCCTTGATTATATACAAATGTGTTTTGTGATGGAAATTTGCAACTTACTGACCACATAAGAGACATTAGTCTAGAGCATGTGAGGATTCCTTTGTTTTTGGGGCAATCTGATGCTTCGCGGCAGCTAGTTTTACAGGATTACGCCCACATCCACATCTGCACGTCGCAGGGTTGCAATCATAGCGGGTGTGCTTAAGCCCCTTGCCTTAACCGTGAGGCTAATTCCCCTTGACGAATTCTTCTCTCTCGCTTGCTTGTAGTCTTTTGTGTATCTAGAAGAATGGCCACACTGCGACCTGCAGGTCAAAAGTCCGAGGCATTTGCCCTTAAAAGCTTGTCAAATTCTGTCAAGGCAAGCTCGAAATCTAGCACTTTTAATACTCTAATCCCCGTTTTTACTCACTGAGCTTGAACCTTAACACTACAAGTGTGTCCAATTTAAAGTTGTGCCATTCTCTCGCTCACCAATTACTATGTAAGTCGGCCCATTCTCTCTTCTTCTCTGTTTAGGGACAGGATTGTAACGGAAACCTATATTTTCACATTGTGGGTTGCATCAAAGTTTAGAGTACAAGAAACTTTCCTAGAGTTGGTAGCATATGCTCTATCTTTAGAGATACTATGTGCTTGGTGTCTTCTTTTCGTGTTTAGAGTATAAGAAACTTTGCTAGAGTTGGTAGCATATGCTCTATCTTTAGAGATACTATGTGCTTTGAACGTCTTCTTTTCGTCTCCTCTACTCCTCTCTCTTCAGTGTAATTTCATCTAGCATTTACTTTCTTTAGCACCCTCTAGCCATGTATAAACATACGTTGTTACCTAATTTTTACTCTTTCTTCTCCTCTCCTCCTGTCTCTCCTCCCCTCCCCTCTTGCTAGTGAGACCTAAAAATTCATCTAGCCAATTCATCTTTTCCCTCGAGAGAGGTATGACCACAAAAAGTATAACGAGACAATGAAGGTGATCTTTGTAGCCATTGTTTCTTGCTAGAGAGCCTACACACATGATTGATCACAAAAATGTTGTGGGCTCTCACTTGACTAGGGCATGCAGAAAACCATTTGGCGTGTATGGGAATCGATGCACACACATGGTGTACTCAACCACACTACGTACAAGCCATGGGAGAGTTATGTGCTATCTACTCACTTAATTTTATGCTACAAGCTAAGCAATCTCATTGACCTAATAACACATGTGGTTGTTGATCAAGCATGCATAGAAATGCATATACACATAAGTGCACAACTACAATAAAGACATGCCCCTCTCAGCAGTCACTAGTACACACAGAGGACCACAATAGCATACACACATACACTTGCAAGCATGAGAAAATACTCATCGAAGAGTGAAAACACTGCTTAGAATAGATGCTTCATCACCATTGCCATCAACGTTATATGAGCACTTTAAACACAAAGCTATGGAGAGCGTGGGCTTGAGAGGTAGATGGTTCTAGATTGTGAAGGCATTTGAACAAGGGGGTAGAACTTGTGTAACTTCTAGGATTTATCCTATTTTAGCATTGGAACATGCGGGCCAGTTGCTTGTCTTCAACAACAATGCAAGGCTAGTGACATTGCAAAATGTAATCATCTAGCAAGTCCCGAATGTTTACATGCGTGCGTGTATATTCTACTAGACAATAGTAAAGTACTCAGTGATCATCATTTTCAAACAACACATATAGCAATTTTGTGACACTTCTTCATGCACAAAAATGGGTGATGCATATTGCCTCCTCCCATGTACCATAATCATGTACTCTTCTACTATTGATGGCATGGCATATACTTGCTTCTAGTTGTAAAACAAACATTAGGAAATTTCGGGCCTTCTAGCTCTAGTGAGAGAATGCTTCTTAGCCAATAGGAAGAAGGCTAACGTTACGGAGAAAAGTTTTTTTTCTCATTTTTGAAAATGTTCATGAAAACAATTTTGGTAAAATTGTCATTGTCACCAAAAAAGCAAGGCGCTTGATAGTGACATCTTGCACAAGCACCAAACGTCTTTTTATGACCCGTTGTTGCTATCTCACACAGGCATCAATCACTTTTTTATGAGGTACTCGCAATTCAAATTCGAACTATTAAAAACTATGAAGGGGTCAAAACAAAGCGAATAGAGGCCCTTGAGGGGTCTCTTGGGCCTCTATTCGCTTGGTCTGTGACCTCATGAGGCCCAAGGCTTAAAAAGGTTGTATCTTGAACTAGAAACGTCAGATTTTAATGTTTTAAAGTGCTATCCTGAGGTTTTTGAACGTTCCGAATGCATTCATGGTGCTCTTTTTGTATTTTGAAAACTTTTAGTATGTGTTTTCTCTCATCGCACATCACATCATTCATTAAGATTCACGGACATGAATTTTCGTGCACACTTAAGTTGGGCTCTCGAAAAGCATTTTGTACGAGCATATATTTAAGTGATCGAGCAAATTGTTACATATGTATTATAAGAAATAGAATTCCAAAAAAACTACTTTTGTATTTTTCAGGATTACCTTTCTCTATGCTGAGTTGGCGTTTCTTACAAGGTCCAAAATTAAGTCCAAATTTCTCCTAATGTAATGTTCAAAACAAAAATTCAGCATCACAAATGGTATCAAAAGGACTCCCACAAAACATAACTCGAAAGACACGTGATTCCTTGGAAATTTATAAGTACACACCCACCCAAAAGACCACCATAAAAACTAGGAAGCACTTGTTATGACATGGAATTGCAACATATGCCAACCAATGCACTTGAAGAAAAAAGCTTTCATGTTCATTAATTTCTTCTAAACCACAATATCGAAGTGTACATATACCAAATGTCATGAAAATTAATTTCTAATCTTCTTGTAAAAGTATTTTTCAGCTTAATTTAATCATTGAGAACAGGTAAAGTTGATTTAATTGCTTGTGGACTAGCTCGGTCAAAAGCTTGGGACCAAAAGGAAAGAAGTCCATAAAAGAGGAAGGCTAATTGTTGTTTAGTTATCTCAGTCATAGATACATGTCAAGAAAGGATAAATATATATTCCAAGTAGCATTAATCAGAGGTACAAGACAAAGGAGATTATTTAGAGCAATTACGTGAGTCTAATCAAAATAACCCTTTAGACTCCAAATATGAACGTTGAGAAACCTTAGGATAAATTTTTAACTTACCACAAATAGTTTTAGAAGTAGCTTGGTGGCACCTCCAAAGCACTATGCTAAGGTTTCGCACAGGAAGTGAAGCTTGAAAGCCCGAGAGTAAATTTTATTTTTACCAAACTACATCCTAATTTATAGCTCCTCCAAGGATTGTGCAAAGGTCTTGCATCCGAGCTAATTAATTAAAGGGTAATTAATAAGTGAAAGATAAAATCTAAAGTCTAAGGTTAGATCAACTCTTCCTTACTTCAAAATTTGACTCTAGTGATTCCTTTCTAAGCTTGGCTAGAACACATGGTTAAAGTAATACCATTTTGCTTTATGTGAAGTTAGCAAGTGGGTGCACGATTGTACACTTGCCAAGAATTAAGAGTCCAAGGAAGAAGAAGGAGATTTCTTTAGGTATAGCAAGCTTGGACAAGTGCGTGAGCATGCATGAGCTACATTATGGATTGTTTACTTCTCATTGGTCAAGTTGTATGTATTCCATTTGAAGATTAGTTGCAAGTTTGCATCAATATTAAAGAAAGGGCTCGTTGGATTTTTGGCTCCCTTCTCCCTAAGAGTGGCCAAGCAAACTCTCTCTCTCTCTCTCTCTCTCATGGGAGAGCTCTAGAGGCGGACTCTATGCTCAAGATCTTAGCTATGGATGCTAATCCAAGCTAGTGAAAGCGTCATCTTCTTCTTCATCATCATCTTCTGCTACTTTATTATGCTAAGCTATGTTAAGAGCTCGCCCACTGAGTAAGTGTATACGAAGTAAAA
The DNA here is from genome assembly GCF_014529385.1 of Adiantum capillus-veneris. Taxonomy (NCBI): domain Eukaryota; kingdom Viridiplantae; phylum Streptophyta; class Polypodiopsida; order Polypodiales; family Pteridaceae; genus Adiantum; species Adiantum capillus-veneris. The sequence continues at coordinate 30,412,105 of NC_140957.1, forward strand.
ATTCTCTTGCTTGAAAGATAGGTATTTCATCCTTATCTACCTCTTACCCTGCAACTCTTTCTCCCCACTGGGGTTACACCATTTAATCTTGAAAAACACTATCTTCTTGATTGGAGGAAATCTCGACAAGAGCACATGTTATGTTGTAATCAAATCTCTGTTTGAAAGAGAATTATACTATGAAGACCTTTTGGAGGGGATCAACTCTTAGCAAATCCGATCCTCATCAAGTTTTCAATCTTAATTATGGTATCCTCTTTGAATTATGTGCATGATTTTTAATATTCTAATGTGTAATGTGTAGGGTAATCAGTTTGACACAACCTCTAGTCCTCGCTCTGTCTCCTTTATAGAATTCTCTAAAGGAAAACTTTCTCCTTTCATAAGTTAAAATTTTGCTAAATCTAAAGTACGTATTAGATTCTCTGACATTGATGTCAAAGCTAAGGTTTCTCTTTTGTTACCTACGTAGAAAGATCCTTGAGTAATCTATAAAAGGTTAGAGTTATTCATTGCAATAGGTAAGTGGAATTGAATTTAGTATTTTGATTGGCATGCCTTTTTATAGGGTACACCATCGCGAGGACTATGGTCTTAATAATGGAGCCTTTTGGGACTTGCCTATAGTTTAACCATTATTGAGCTATCAGCACACTCAATAAAAATCGGTGTAAGCTTAGCACTATTAAGCCCACTCTCGCCTTCTTATTTTTTAGGGTTAAGAGTAGAGGCCAAATTTTTGAAAGTGGCAAGGAAAGAATTAGCATACACATTCAAGGAAATTCAACGATGACACAACATAATTAAGAGAATGTAATTAATATTGACAACTTAGATCTAGCTCATGATGTAACATTTGATGATGGTCACACAATTGTCAACTATCTTGTTGGAAAGCTGTATGAAGCAATTAAAAACCCTATTTTGCAAGCGGAGGTCCAAAGTCAAATTCAAGTCCTTCAACTTTTCCCAAGTACCCAATAAGAGAGAGCTCCTACGAGGCCTCCTATTGAGATCTCCAAAATAGGAATTTCTTTAGGTAATGAAGAGGAGATACCGAAGAACCTCTCAGGTGAATTGTTCGAGAAGAAGAAGCTCACCCTGAACTTTCAAGGGAGAGGTATGAAAGCCACCCCTCCTACCTCTGAAAGTGATGCTACCCCAAGAGATGGCGGACATGGTTGTCACCTATACCTAAGGAAGTGATGTTCTTTTCTTCCCCTTTGAACTTTTCAAGCTATGTGACCTCTTCCATGCCACATAATTTCTCCATTTACCCCCAAAAAGAAGAGGAAGTCATCAAGCACTCCTTCTCCCATGCAAATCCAAAGAAGGAAGAAAGAAATCCAAGAAGGAGGAAGCGAAGAAAGCGATCACCTATGATGAAACCTTTGGAGCAAAGTTCAAAGAGGAAACTTAACATCACCTATGATGGAGCCTTCGGAGAAACTAATAAAGTGATGGATTTTCAAAGATGAAGATTTTTTAAAATCTTCAAAGCTCCGTAATGTTTTCATGCATTTCAAAAAGTTAGTTTGTCAATGATGGGCAAACCTACATGCTCAAGGTGAAGCTTCCAAAGACATCAAAAGCTCTGAGGATTGCTATTATGAAGCAATTCCTTGCAAGTGATGCCAAAGACAAAGTCCTTAGGGAATGGCAAAGCTTGAAGATGGCCCCATATGAGTCTATCCAATAATATGTGGATAATTTTTGGGAGTTACATCCCAAAGCCACTATGTACAATACGAGCTACAAGAAGATAGACTTTGTAGAACAAAAGAAACATTTTTTGTGATGGCCTATCTGAGGAGATGGGTGAGTATGTCAAGTCGCCAAGACCTAAAACTATCTCGGTGTTCATACATCACACCATGGTCGCCTCAAGGATCCATTTCCAACAAGGGAGTAGGAAGGGCTCAAAGATAATGGAAGCTAAGGAACCAATTAAGCCAAAGGGGAAGAACAATACAATGAAGAATTCTCCCAAGGCTAACAACAACAACAACAACAACAACAAAAACAACAACAACAACAATAAAGAAAAGGAAATGGAAAAATGCTATAAATGTAAAAACACACTTTAACTTGAAGAGGTTGAGTGTTATTGTAAAAATAACAAGTGTTTCAAGTGTGGGAAGCAAGGACAAGTTTTCTCCAACATGTCTAAAACATAATGACCCTCCTAGAGCCACCGTGGTGGATGCTCTAAAGAGGAAGGTCATTACAAAGGAGCACTACTCACTTATGCTTGGAAAAAAGTAAGAGAGCATGATGCTTTTATAATATTTTGATTGTGGCTCCACCCACAACTTTATGTCGGTTGAGCTACCTACTAAGCTTAGAATTCATGATTGCGAGATAGGACGTGATAAAAGTAGATGGAGCTTTCAAAAGGAAAGAAGCCTCTGTCATTCCATTGTTTGGAAAGCTAAGGCTCCATGTGCAAAGCTATGTCGATTGACAAAGAATATTTTTTTATTTCTCTACTCAAACATGAAGATGTTATCCTAAGGGCATTGTGGTTTGATCACACGATGCCACTATGAAGTTTCCTAAAAGAAAAGTCCTCTTTTCCTACAGAGGCAAGGATGTTGTATTTGATGTAAATAGTGAGGGCAAAACTATACCACATGTAGAGACTCAAGCTTTAAACGAAGTAATGAAAAGTTCTCTTTTGCATTACATGGTTTTTTTTAAAGGAGTCTAAGAACTATGCATGTGTTCCTAAGGAAGTAAAAAATGAAACTAAAGAGCAGTTAGAATTCTCTAGTTTTGTAAATGAGTTTCAAGACGTGTTTACGAATGACATGCCTAGGAAGCTACCTTCTGAAAGAGGACAAGATGATCATTCCATAGAACTTCTTCATGGTAGTCCATATCTTAATAAGCCTCCTTATCGAGTCTCACCGGCTCATTAAGAGGAGATTACGAGGCAAGTGAATGAGCTTGTGGAAAAAGAAATGGTCAAGCCTAGTTCATCTCCATTTTGCTCACCAGTTCTACTAGTAAAAAAAAAATATTGTACTTATAGAATGTGTGTGGACTATTTGGTGCTAAATCGGATCACCTTAAAGAATAGATTTCCTATTTTTAGGATAGAAGTTCTATAATTCGATAAGATATAAAGCTCTACCTACTTTGGTAGAATAAATTTCAAAGTTGGTTATCATTATATAAGCATTGTGCCTAAAGATATTCATAATTAGCCTTTCGTACAATCTTTGGTCTATATGAATTCTTGGTACTTTCTTTTGGACTTATTAATGTGTCGGCTACCTTTAATCGAATGATGGAGACGCTTTTTAGACCTCATCAAGCTTTAAGCTTCACAGGAGTGTTCTTTGACGATATTATCATCTACTCAAAGTGTATTGAGAAACATAACATCTTCAGGTGATATTTTTCAAGTTATTAGAGACAATAAGCTTTATATCAATTTTAAAAAAAGTGAGTTTTTCTTGAAGGAGATTCAATATCTAGGTCATATTATCTCTCAAGCAGGGATCTAAATGGACCTTGAAAAATTGGAGGTAATAAAGGGATGGCCTATGCCAACAAATCTACACGAATTGAAAAGCTTCATAGGAATGTGTGTATACTATAGATACTTCATTAAAAAATTCTCATTCATAGCAAGGCCATTCTATGATTTGATTGCAAAAGCAAATGAATCTTTTGAAAATCTTAAAGCAAAGCTTACCTCTCAACGAGTGTTAATATTGCATACCTTTCAAAACCTTTTGAAGTTAAGTGTGATGCTTATGCTTTGAGCTTTTTTGCTCCAAGAATGGAATGCCATAACGTACAAAATTAGGAGATTGGATGACCAAGAAAAGAAGCTAGGCATATATGAAAAAGAGCTACTAGCTATTTTACATCCCAGGGAATTCACTTATACTTTGTGGGGGGGGGGGATGTCACTTGCATGCAACCATATGGGGAAAACCCTCTATCTATGGATCCCATATGACTAATCCAACCCCCTATCTACAAGTTATAAAGCACCCATATACTCCCCTTTCTACAATGCTTGTAAAGGCGACTTGACCCCCTCCAAAATATATATACGTTTGTAAATATTATCATTTTTAGCAATTCTATAGGTTCCTTTATACATTGAAACTAATTTCAAAATTTTGATAGTTTTCTTTGTACATTGACAATAATTTCAAAATACTTTTATTTTTAAAATTTTTGATAGTTTCCTTTGTACATTGACACTAACTTCAAAATCTCATGCAGTATGATGAGGAGCTATAGCAAGAGAGAAGAAAAGAGTGACGTTTCCAAGGAGATTCCGAGTTTTCCATGCCTCCTAAAGAGCTAAAAGGGTGAAATGGTCCCTCGGTGGCTAGAAAAACTTTTCTCTTTTCCGGTCAACCTATGCGTATTTCTCTCGAGGCTTATAGCAAATGTTCTCTACAAATAACATTGCAATAATTGTTAAAATATCATCATTGCAACCAAAATCCACGCTAGCATTTTTAATAAAGGAGGCTCCAAAGGAAACTCAATAATCTTCATTCCCAAGTTTTCCTAGAGTAGTGCTACAAGCAATGGTAACCCCTAGCATTTTGGAGATGTTGGTTGGGCTAGGAAGCCAAGGAGGATGTATCTTGCTGATAGACTAAATCTGTGTTTTGTTGCCCACACACAGCCTGCGAAGAGAGAGAGAGAGAGAGAGGAGAGAGAGGAATGGGCATCGATGATCAATGATGAAGATCTGCGCTCCTCCCGCTTTTGGAGTTTCCCACATGGCCCTCAATAGGGCCAAAGTTATGAGAATCAGACACCTTAAAACACAGTAACAATTACTAGTATTCTGAAGTAACAATTACTAGTATTCTGATATATCCTCTGCAGGGTAAAGGGGTCAATAAGGAGACGGTCTCCTTCAATAAGACATTACTGCCCCCCAATTGTAACACAAACGTGGATGGGTAGATGGGCTAGGCAAGCTGTTGCGTCGCATTTTTATTCGCAAGATCCATGTTCAAAATAAGGCTCACGTTGTCCTAGAGTTGGCGAGGAAGTGTCTCTAATCCTTGCAGCAAACATTTTGCATTAGAACTCGTGCTAAATTGTTGCAAATTAAGTCTACAACAATTTTGACAACGCAACCAAATTACATTAGGAAGCCTTCATTGATGCACATCTTCTGCACCTCATTTTACATACATCTGAGCAGCGCCCAACACAGTTAAGGTGGCCCTCTATTGGCCCCTTTACCCTAGGCTAGCCAGATAGCAACAGTCTCTAGATGTAGGCATCTAAACTAACATAATATGGCGAAAAGGGGAGCCCTTTACATGTGTCGAAATCTGCGACATGAAGGCTAAACTCCAAAACTGAAAGAAGCCCCTGTGCACGCGATAAAGATGGAGAGAGAAAAAGAAAGAGAGGCTACTGAAGGTGGGCGGCTGTACTAGTTCTATAAGATGGAAGAGAGGATGCCTGTGGAGGTAGGTTGTAACCCAGTTTGGTGTACTTTAATCTCGTGGAGACTGCAGGCCCCAAGAATTGACATTCAGCCCTCCAGCTTTTAGGTCTTCTTGCTTGCTTCAATGCCATCCCTACTCGAGATTTAGGTCCTCCGAGCCTCAGCCAAGATGAGTCGCTCTATTACTGGCAGCAATTTCCAACATGCTCCTCTAAGTTAGCCACACAAACGAGTCCTTACTTAGGCTGGGTTCACATTGAGGGGGCGGAAGAGAGGCTCCAAAAGTTGGTTTTCCGGGTGGTAGAGTTAGGTAATGCACACTTCCGCCACCCTTTTGTTCACATAGAGGGTGGAAGAAAAAGTCACTCGATTTTCTTCCGCCGGCTTGTGTGAACATTGGGTGGCGGCGGAACACAAAGTGAAATGAAGAAGCATTTGACATTTGCATCAATAAAGCATAGTACAAACCATAGCATAAAATTTAATTAATTGAACGCATATGTTACAAAAGCATTAACTTGAAGATGATGATGAATCTAATTCCTCTAAAGCCTCATTTCCAAAAAATTCTTGGACATTCATCCGTGCCTGCTCTTTGTACATTGCTTTTGCAATACTGTCTCGCCTCTCGGAGCCTACTCCAAGGTCATTAGAACCTCCTTCATCACTCCCTTGAGCACGCTCCATAGCCTCCTCTACTCCGATTTTCCGTGTTGCCATGAGCTCCATCATGGAAGTAGCACCTGCTCTTCGATCCTCTCTTGCACGCCCAACGTGACCCGCCAATTCTGCTTCTGCCTCTCGCACCCACTCCATATCAAAAGATTCTCCATGGTGGATACAAAGGTTGTGAAGCACAAGACAAGCTGCTACAAGATCTGGCACATAGCGTAGATTCATGTCACATCTTTTTAACAAAATTCTAAACCTTGCCTTCAACATTCCAAATGCTCTTTCAACTGGCATCCTTGTACTAGATCGAATGAAATTCCAGTAGTACTTGAGACGTGACAACCCTTCTTTGCACCCTTTGAAAGGCACTAGCATATATGGCCGTGCCGGATAAGCGCAATCACCAACTAGACAATAGTTGCCTAGGTCACCTTTTGCACATCTTTGACCTAGCTCACTTCTAGTGAAATTCAAGGAGTCATGCACTGATCCGGCCCATCCAACATCATAATTCCATATTGAACAATTAGCAGATACGGTTAGTTGCAGCAAAATAGAGTGGAAACCTTTTCGATTGAAGTAGTCGACATGGTTGTCCCTTGGGGCAATGATGGGAATGTGGGAACCATCTATCGCACCAACAACAAAGGGGATTCCTCTTGTAGCCTCAAACTCACGCGCCAATGTCGCAAGTCGAGAGCTTGTGGACCATCTGATGTACAAATCCCTAAGGCCAGATTTCACAATTGCCTTGCAAAAATCGAGTACAATTTCACAAGATGTACTCTTCGCACATCCATAAGTGTCACCGAGGCCCAAGAGACCATCTCCAGTAGCAAGTCTGGTAAGAGCGATTGCTACTCTATCTTGTATTGGCACAGCCTTGCGAAAGTTTGTGGATTTCTTCTGTATGAAGGGTGCAAGCTTTCCACAAAGGTAATTGAAGGTTTCTTTGCTGACCCTCAGACGCCTCTTGAACATGCTAGCATTGTAAGCACTTAGGAGATAGCATCGAACAAAGCCTTGTGGACGTGGATATGCCCACGCACGCCGTCGTTCATGACCACTTCTTCGGTTGGCGATCTTCTTGAGGCTTACAGACCGTGCCATGCACTCGCAAACATGCAACCAAGTTAGCACCATGGACTCATCATTGCGAAAGCTGGGTTCCTTTAGCAATTCATAAATGGCTAAAGAACACAACCATGCACAATAGAGAGCCATTTCCTTGGATATGGCCATTTAATCTTGCGAACATGTTGAAATGATGCAAGATATTTAGCACATGGTCTACTTTAATTTACAACATTTTTTTCATACTTTGAAAGCTGGAGACATTAAAAGAAGAAAGCTTTGAAAGCTTAGACAAATTACAACCAAACAGTGGAAAAACAATGAAGCTGTGAGAAAACTAGTTGTCACCCCCCTAGACTCCTTCAAAAAATCACTCATAGTTATGCGCATTGCAGCTAGTATATTGAGTCTCTCCTTCTCCAAGACAATATTCTGGCTAGCGGTCTCTTTGAGATGCTCCAAGAGAAGTTTCCCTGTACCGGCCATCTCGGCCAAGGACTCCTCGTACTTCGGAGTGACTTTACGGATAGAGGACAGAGTGGGTTGGGTCTTCTCTGGATTTGGAGAGGGGTTTTCTTCTAAGGTGTCACCATTTGTTCGGGTAACATCCTCCATTGTGGATGAAGAAGCGTGGCTAACAGGAGTAATAGTGGCTCTAGCGTGGTAGTATTCATCCACTATGTCGAACCATTTGCATATATGCCTCCTATCATTACCAAAAATTGAGTTATGGACTTTGTCCTGTCGGTATTGTTGCAATACTGCTTGCCACTTTTTGCGGCAACTTTCACTATCTTTATCAAATTCAGGGTAAGTGACGGCTAGTTTAGTAGCCACCTTTGCCCATAAATTGATCCCTTGCTTCCCGGGATTATTGAACTCCTCATTCATGCCCCCCCCGGATATGAATGAGTTGGTCCACCCACCAATCTTTCCACTTGCTTTTCTTGTTGTCGCCGTCGTCATCGTCTCCCAAGTCGATGGTGCTCTTCTTCTTTGAGGCTTTGGGCTTCTTTGTTGCGGTTTGGTTTTGTAACACAACCTCTTCATTGGTGGCTTCTTTCCTCTTCGTCGGTTTGGCACGGCTTGCCTTGTGTTGAGAAGCTCGCATGGCATTAGGTGTAGGGTTGGGTGATGGAGTGGATGCCACATGATCGGGGGCGGCATCCATATTGGAGTTAGGACTAGTGACACTCAAAGGGGGTGAGGGATGAGAAGGATGAGTAGCCATAGTCGAATGTGGGCTATGAGCATTTAGAGTAGGAGATCCATAATTTGGGGGTCTAAACATAAAGGGAGAATTAGGAGAGATGGAGGGAGAATTCATCATGGCTTGGTAGCCATGAGGTGGCATATGAAAAGAAGGGTGGGGGAATGGGTAGAAAGTGGATTGAGAAAATGGAGGTTGGGAGAGAATAGGGTCGTCGTCTTCCCGTTGGGAGTCGATAAACTGATTTGGGTTTGAATCCATGGTACCTACAACGCAAAAAAAAAACAATGTTAGGGATGTGCACACAAAGTTGAAAACAATGCATTAAAGTGAAAATCGTAGAATTCATAGCGACCTTGATGAGTTGATTTGCACCGCCGTCGCCCTCTTAACGCTTCAACCCTACAAGAACGCCATTTAAAAAAGGTTGGTACATCATAGAGCAAATCATGTTAAACAAAGTTGGTACATCATTCTGAAAAGCCCTCAAATGTAAATGATTGAGCATGGCATTGAGCTTGATTGAAGAAGCTTTCAAATGTAAAAGGAAGAAGCTTCAAATGAAAAAGGGAGAGGCTTTTACTGTGTGCTGCACCTCAAATATGAAAGCACATGATGATCTCCTTGATCTCTGTGTTGATGTGACAGAGCTAGCTTGAAAGGCTATAAAATTTGCCATTTTATAAGGGGGGGGGGGAGGGGGGTGGGTTCTTTTGTGAACGTTGCACAAATTGAACCGTTTTTTATTTTTTTTAGGAGGGGTGTCTATTTTGGGAAAAGTTAATGGTTGTGAACGTTGGCTCTCTCTCCTCTTTCCTACGTGGAGGCTGGAAGCGCAATGGGCGAGGGGGGGGGGGAGGGGGGGGTCCGGAAGAGACGAGGGCTGTGGCTTCCATGCGCTGGCAATCAATTCCGTGCCCTGCCGTCGCCCACTGTGAACGGCTTCGCTGACAGGGCGTCCTGCTATTGGCTGCACTAAAAGTATGAAGCTCTGTCGCCGCGCAGTCTGAATCCAGCCTTACTCTCTTACACACAACACAAATCAATGTCACACACATCTTACTGACACTAAAGTTTCCATGGCAGCTTCTGCCGGTTTCATGGCAGAGAGGCAAAAGCACGCCTCTCATTGGTCCTTGTATATCTGAAGAAATGAAGCTTTACTTTTCTATGGCCATGCTTACAACATGATATTTCCAGAAGGTGGTGAGAGACCAAGGGCCTGCATCTTTTCATGAGGCCATACAGATTGCTCAGCGAATTGACGGTAGCATGCAACCGGACGGCCCAAATGCTTCTACTGTAACACCTACGGACATGTCCGTTGACACTGTTGCAGACTCGACGCTCACCAACAACTTCGAAATGCTCAGGTTCATACTACTGATGTAGCTACTCTTGCTGCTCTTTTGAAAAATGCTTTGAGTGGGCTGGTGGAAGTGCACCATTCACAATGTTTCTATGGTGTGCTCATGGGACCCAATTTTGTCAACACTCGACACACCTCTCTAGACTCTCTCACCAGGACTCATGACATCTGCAAACTCCTGGCCAGGTTTTCATCTCTATTCAAGAAAAGGTAGAAACCTTCCATGATCAACCTCGCTTATCATCATTCAAACAGAACAGATGAGGCCACTCCTATCAAAATGCCTCGTCCACGACGTTCACCATTGGAAAAAGATCGAATCAGCCAAGCTGTGGGAGATATGCTGGCCAAAGGCATAATCGTGCCCTCCCAAAGTGATTGGGCTGCAAAACCCCATCTCGTCAGAAAAGATGATGGGGTCCTACAAAATTTGTGTTGATTTTCAACCATTGAACAAGGTGACATAGCACAATGTCTACCCATTTAGATGACCTTCTAGACTAGATAGGCCAATCTAGATCCTTCACTTCTCTAGATCTGGCCTCTGGGTATTGGAAAATTCCCCTCAACCCTTCAGATGCTCACAAGACAGCCCTTCGAACTCCTGGTGGTTCATCTGATGCTGGGAGTAGTTTCCAACGAGTCCTCAATAACATTTTTGATGGCCACATACAGGCTAGAGTGATAGCAGTCTACTTAGATGACATACTGTCATTAATTTCCGCTACTCTCAAGTTAAATAGGCCAATTCCATTACATATCTGATGCTGGGAGTAGTTTCCAACGAGTCGGTCAATAACATTTTTGACGACCACATACATGCTAGAGTGATAGCAGTCTACTTAGATGGCATACTAGTCCACATAGAGACTTGGGATCAACATTTGCGAGTGTTAAAAGGAGAGCCATCTGGCTTAGATCACATATCCCCTTGGCAACACCTTACATCTAGACCCAACGTGTCAAGAAAGTTTTTAGACCCTTGAAAAATCCATTCAAGATGCTGCCATGTTCGCTTACCCCAATTTTTAAAAGCCCTTCCTACTCCAAAGCGACACATCAAATCAAGGGTTAGGAGCTGCTCTTGTTCAACATGACAATTTTGATCTATGCAGGCCCATCTCATTTATCACTAGATCCCTGTCAACATCAGAACTGAACTACTCTACAAAAGAGAAGGAATTGTTGGCAATTGTATAATTGTATGGGCCTTTGCTAAATATCATTCCTACCTGCCTGGCACCACAGTCATAGTCAAAACATATCATCAGCCCATAATTTCTGTTACATAAGTCCCATCCGCGAGGACGTCTTCTTAGATGGGTCTTAGCACTGCAAGAATACATCTTCACAATTAAATACAAAAAGGGCACTTCTAACTACATTGCCGATGGTCTCTCCTGCTCACACCACATACAAAATAATCTCGCTACCAATCACAAGAAGATTTAGAAATTTTCTCATGTAGGAAAACGGAGTCTTTTCCACCAGGCCGGCGGTCCCCTGCCCCAATCGTACCTAGCTAGGTATGCGGTGCCTCCCTCACAGAAGCTCATGATGTTGAGGTAAGTCACAATGTGGGAATTATTGTGAGAATTTGTCCAAAACTTCTTGTGAATACACAGGTCATAGATTTTCCAGTCACGCGGGACCAACTACCCCGCTTCCAGCATCAGGGTCCCAGCATCACCCACACGTTAAGCAACTTACAGCCTCATAATGTACACCGACATTTTACAATTACCAGTGGTTTGATGTATTATATCAGTCAGGATCAACAACCTCGGATATACATCCCTCAAGCACTCGAAGAACACTACATCAATTATTATAATGCCCATCTCCTATCAAGGCATTTGGGTTTGCACAAAGTCCTCAATAAACTTAGATCTACTTATTACTGGCCCAAATGTGCCAGACAATCACTCAAACGCTACAAGCCTGTCAGACTTGCCAAGCCGTGAAGAGTGCAAAGCAGAACTTTAGTTATTTATCTCCAATACAGGTCTCCGCCCCCTTTTGATTGGGATCTCATGCCCCATGTCAATCACAGGAACCGGTGATAACTAGGTATCTGACTAATCAATGTGAAGCGCTTTTCTTGATTGCATTGCATCTTCGATAGCCTCAGCCCTTCTGCAGAAGATCATTTTCCAGCATGGCTGCCCTCAAAAAAATACTCTCTGATCAAGGTAAACAATTCACAAGTGAAGTCCTCAAAGTACTGACATCTTTTTTGGGCATACAACAGGTGTTTGCTTCCCCGTATCATCCACATACAAACGGTCTCACAGAGCGGCTCAATAAAACCATTAAGCAAGCCATTGTTGCCTACATCAATCCCCTACACAAAAATTGGGATCAGATTTTGCCATATGCCGCCCATGCATACAATACTTCTGTACAAGCATCGACACACATCAGCCCACAAGAGGGGGGGTGTGATAACCTTACCCTTCTACGTACGGGTATTCTCAGATCAAGAACACATGCATGCCAGCCAGATAGCGCGGGCTGGATTCATATCAGGCGGCGGAAGTCCTGCTGAAATGCCGCTCACGAATGAGCTTACTCCAAATGGACAAGCCTTTTCACATCAGGCGCAGGCAAGCAAACTTTTTAGGGAAAATTACCAAAATACCCCTCTAATTTGTGGAAATCCCCAAAATACCCTCAAATTTCAAAAATTCCCAAAATGCCCTTGTATCTATTTTGGTTAAATTATTCAAGCTTATCATTCCTTTATTCTTTTTTGACAATCAAGATCCGTTTTTGAGTGCTTAGCATGTAACTTGTCACAAATTACCTCGCAAAAAAGGGCAATTATATCTAAAAATAATGAAGCAATTCATCTCCAAAGCCTACATAGACTACTCAAATTCTAGTTTTAGTATCTTGTATTGATAGACAATCAGTCTTCCTATGAAAGGTACAAATTTTTTAATCTTTGGAAAAATTTAACCTCACAACCAGGGGTATTTTGGGAATTTTGGAAAATTTGAGGGGTATTTTGGGAAATTATGACAAATTATCGGGGGTATTTTGGGAATTTTTGAAATTTGAGGGGTATTTTTGTAATTTTCCCAACTTTTTATTACCACCTAGTGGAAGAGATCGGTTTCCTTTCTTCCCCCCCCCCCCCCCCCCCCCCCCCCCCCCCCCCCCCCCCCCCCTCGCCCCCCCTCCACATCAGCACGAAAATATCGTATTCTATATCATGTGATACTTTTCAAATAAATAAAGAGTTTATTTTTGTCCTTTACTCCCTCTTCTGCTTCTCCACTATGTTCACATCACGCGGCGGAAGAAAACTCCCATTCCCTCTTCCGCCCTCTCGTGTGTGAACAACTAGACGGTGGGAGAGTACAAAACACCTCTCCTCCACTCGGAAGTTGGCATTTTACTTCCTTTCTTTCGCCTCCCCATTGTGAACCCATTTGTTCACTTAGAGGGTGGAACAAACAGTGACTCTATTTTCTTCCGCCATGTAGTGTGAACATTGGGCGGGAGGGGGCGGAGGGGACAAAGAGGGAAAGAAAGCAACATCTGCCGATTGCATCCATAAACCATAATACAAACCTTAAGCGTGAACCATGGGAGGGTGGGGGGAGGGGTTGTTTTTTATTTTAAATGTTAAGCAAGAACGTATGGGGGGTTGAAAATGGAAGGGTGAATTGCCAACTGGGAAAATGTCAGGCTACGTGGAGGGTGGAAGTGGTATTGTCGGAGGGCGGAGGGCGGGGCGGGGGCTCAGGACTAAGTGGCACGGGCATGGGAGGGTGGGATGTACGGCCGGGGGATTGTGGGTCGTAGATCTGGAATGCGGGTACCATAGATTACTTTTGTAAAAAGTAATTCAGGGTACCCGAGTTTTGAAAGTAATCTAGGGTACCCACTTTTGCGGGCGTGGGTTTTGAACCCGTGACCTCACCCATGAGAGGCGTTGTGAAACATGGGGGCCGAATTTACTTAAAACATGTATGCACAAGGGCGGCAGCCAAAAGTAATCTAGGGTACCCTAGATTACTTTCGACGCCGCCACTGGGATCTACGGCCCACAATGCCCTCGACGTTGATCCCACCCTCCCATGCCCGTGCCACTTAGTCCGGGGTGGGGGGTGGGGGGAGGGGTCAGAAGCAAACCAAGCTTTTTCTTCCATGCACTGGCACTTGATTCATCTCATTGCCGTCGTGCACTGTGAACATGCATGTTGACGTGCGTGCGTATCACTGATTGCCAGTGCGTTGGGAAGTTGTGCCGCCGCCCATTGTGAACTCGCCCTTACTCTAGATGTAGGCATTCTATAAGATGGAAGAGAGGACGCCTCTGGAGGTAGGTTGTAAGGTATACTTTAAAGTATGTCAATTTTTTTTGAATTTTTGAAAAATAAGAGTATATTTTTCACTCCATGATGATGATGAGGGGGATGCTCATTGTCAAGTGCCAGGTTTGAAGGTTTGAGCCCCTTTTGTGTAAGCTTATATTGTCACAAACAAACATATACCCTTTTGCATAAACTACACATAGTCTCATATAAGCTACGTCTTTCTATGCTTATACATGCCAAATGCAACTAGAAACATTAAAACTCACTAACAGGCCATTCAACTACATTACAACACATTACCTAACCATACATGGCACCACCGAGTCCACCTGTATGCTAATGTGAAACCCTGTAAATGACACCCCCACCAATAGGAACCTTCAGCTAGTATCCCAAGTGCAAGAGTGAATGCTGGTAGCTTGAATGTGGTAGTCTTCATATCTCCTTTATTCTCCCTACCACTAGGAAGTATCTGTGCAACAAAGACGGGCAATGTCGCAATTATGCTTACAAATAGGAGAACAAGATAACTCTTTAATGTTTCTAATTGATTCCTAGTTTGCAACACCACAAGATAGTGGAATAGTTTCTCACCTCGTGTCTCGTCAAGCTCTAGCTTGCTTGCCTTCTTCTTTAGCCCTCCCAAGTTCCCTTCATTTTGGCATGGACACGTACCCTTACCTTCCTTTTCTCCATAATCCCCATGCGGATGGGAGTGCTATAGGTGTTACAAGGCGACTATAAGCAATGAATGTAGAGGCTTTGTAGAGGCACTGGTTATTGTGGAAGGCAACCATCAGACATTCATCACCATATCTATGATTGCTATGTTGAGTATCACTCATTGTAGGATTTGCGATATGTTCTATGGGGGGCAATGTGTCCAGACTCCATTGGATGTGTGTGTGTGTGTGTGTGTGTGAGAGAGAGAGAGAGAGAGAGAGAGAGAGAGAGAGAGAGAGAGAGAGGTTTCTTCACTCTGAAACACTATTGTAATCCAGCCTCTTGAGAGACTAGCAATGGAGGTTACAACTAGACATGAGTAGCAAAAGTAACAAGAGACATCGGACCTTGTGATCTTGGAAGTTAGCCCATGGCAACATCAATGTGATTGCCATGCAAGATTTGTGAGATTGAGACCCAACACTGCTTAGAATTAAAGTGTAAACTTGAAAGAATGCGAGATGAAAACCCTCATGTTAAAGAGACTTAGATTAGGTGCCATTAGTGTTGAGGAAAAATCAATTTCACAAATTAAATTACTTTAGAATAGATCCAAAGAAGAAATTTTCCAAAATAACCAATTTTTTTTGCATTTTAACTCTATTTTCCTAAGTTTTCAAAAAAAGTTCCCCCCCCCCCCCCCCCCCTTCAACTGTTGTTTTGATTTTCCAACCACCAATTGAAGGCTAACTTGAGGCACACTTTTCCTGAACACTGGGCACCATATTTGAAACATCAAAATTTATGCAAATGGGGACTTTTTACCCTACCCAGTGTCGCTATGCCTTGGTGTACCATGACCAATGTGGGCCTTAATCTTTTTTTTTTGGGGGGCGGGGGTTTACTGAAGGATTTGGGGGACCCATGGGACCCCCACACACGTTTCTAACTGACATCCATTGCAAGGACGATTACTTCAAGCACCTACACATTCTCCACCTAGTAGCAGGACAAAGTGTAGCCAATGCTTGAACCAACTTCAATAACCATGCTCTATTTGCACAACTTTCACACACCCTGCACTTCCCCGCATGTGTTTTGTGCTCATTCTGCCCAACATGCGTCCATAATCTCCTACCTGAGTGCACAAGTGTGCACGAAGATATGGCTCTCAAGCCTTTGTACTCCACCTTTCAAGAGTCTGTCTTTCTTCTATAGGCATGCTACGGGTTCAAGTGCTTGTGTATTGGTTGGGGTGAAAAATGCTACGCACAATGCAGCTTCTTGCCAAGCTTTTTAGCTAGTGCAAGCTGATGCAGGTGTTACTCAATGCTTGTCCCATTATCTACCTATCTTTACTTTCTCTATCTTTTTGCCTTCTACTAGGCAAGACTACTACAATATAGCTGATTGAGTTGTTGTAAGGAGGTTATGAGTGGATTTTCAAAGAAACCAACACGCAGCTTTGACGTGTCTGATTCCTTCTTTGACTTGGCTTGCTTTGACAAGTTTGATTCTTTCTTTAACTTGAGTTCCTACTCTGTACATGCTTGCAAAAATGTGGTATTCAAGAAACCAAGCATGGTGTAATGTAGATTTGTGCTATGGTATATGTGGTCAAACAAATGTAGCATAAAAATGTGTTTTTCCATCTTCTGACAACTTTTCATCTAACTCTACAGATATTTGCAAGAAACTTTCAAGATCAATGTTGCAAACTACATGCTATCCATCTAAGGAAATGTTGGATGAAGGGAATCTAGAAAGAGTGTCAATAACTTTACCTCTCTCATGAGTATCCTCCTTCTACGCTTGCACCTCATTCATGTGCATGGCCTCCCCTTTGCTAGTCAATCAACTACAATAGTACTAGTTTGACTCATTGATTTTATTCACACAATAAAGATGAGATGCTTGAGTCATATGTGATTGTGGGACAATTTCAGCCATCATATTGTTGCCCTTGGGCTTGCCCCTACTCCTCCTCTGTATCTGATGTTGGATTCTACTCCTCCTCTACCTTCTCCAAAGGGTGATGGGACTTGCTATATGGTAAGCTATTCAAAGCTCCTTGTGATCATCTTCACCTACTAAATTCTCACCATTTTTCAGCAACTTGTGTCCTCACCTTGAAATGTTGTAACATGGCAGGCTTAGCAAGGGTAGTGTCAGTCGGCTGCCAAGCCTCACAAGCGAGAACCATGGACATAAAAATTGTCAATCTGTGGGACGTAGCCGGCCTGACTAGTGCATGGAGGCTATAAGAGATAGATAAGATCTCAGAAAACCCAAGTTTAAGCCGTTCCTACCTATCTCAGTCTCAAATGTGTGTCAGACATCAAAAGCTACTTTCCTTATCGCAAGCTTGATCCGATAATTTGGCATAGCTACGAGTCTCTAAATGCAATGAAACTTTATGCCTAGCATGAACAGAGTATCCTTTACGCTCTTGAATACTCAAATGTCATTTCTGACACTTGGAAAAAATCATGCCTAAGATAAACAGCCTAATTTAGGTCAGTGAGTTTTGGCGACAGAAGCACTCTAAAGCTTCCTCTAGATGTGCTCTACCTATTCCTAAGGTCAAAAACCAGTTTTGGTGCGCGTATTGTGCATAGGGAGCAAAATCAGCTTGTAGACAGCACGACTACAATCACACTTTCATCGCGAGAAACTTATGTTGAATGGAAGAGCTTTCACTTGCGAACGCGTTGGCATGATCAGAATAGCAATGCAACACCGTACGAGAGAGACACAAAGAATCAAAGAAACAGTAGACTCACGTTGAGCTTCTGCAGCAAACGCTTACTTTCATTATCCAAAAACTTAGG
Source organism: Adiantum capillus-veneris (assembly GCF_014529385.1). NCBI lineage: Eukaryota > Viridiplantae > Streptophyta > Polypodiopsida > Polypodiales > Pteridaceae > Adiantum > Adiantum capillus-veneris. The sequence goes on from NC_140957.1 coordinate 30,429,695, forward strand.
TTTTTAATTACAAAAGTTTTCTTTTATACCTTAGCCAAGGTTCAAAGAATGAATTCCTAGCTATTTGAGCTCAATACAAAGCTTAAAAACTGCATATGATTACAAACTTGGAGGCCCTCAACCCCTTTAGAGTCATTGGCCAATCAATAATATTACAATGGCTTGGACTTTGCGGGATTTTTCAATGATAAAAAGGGATATAATACAATTAATTGGATTTAAAAAATAATTGGTGTCCCTTTTGATGCTCTTTCTCTAGCTCTTGTTAGCTGAGCGGCTAACATTACCCCCTCCTTGCCTGTGTTGTCCACGACACAGCTGCTACTTAGGGTGCTAAGTAGTGGTCGGGCTTCCTTACCGCTGTCCTTTGTGCGTGTTGCTCGAGACCTTCTTGGTATCTAAGATGGAGTTTTTTATCTTTGGTGGACATAAACTACATGGTTACTTTATTTCTTTGCTCACTGCGGAGTAATTGACAAATCTTGCCCCCAGATGGGGCCAAAGATCTAGGACTAATAAGTGAAGAAGCTCGTGTAGAATGCTTCTTCAAATGTGTGCATATAGTAGGATGGTAGAAACATCACCCTAAAATAAAATCCATGAAGCACCTCTTCTGAGGGCTGGCCTGATAAATCATAGCATCAACCCTTGGTGCCTTCGAGAAAGGACATCCATGTTGCATTTGTTTGCTCAGCACGGTGAAAAGTCTGCAAACAGGTTAGGAGCATTTTTGCAATCTTTACCAGCATGATGCATGCTAAATCCAAAATTTTGCAAAATAGATGAATGGTAAAAGACAATGTTTCCACCATGTATGCTTTTGTGGGTTGGTTATTTGAAGGTGGTGGAAACCTGGGGTAGTTGAGCCAAGTAGGCCGCTTTTGCTGGAGGAGAGAATGTTACTACCAACTTTGGATTCTTGGTACCGAGACTGCACAGGATCTTGTTTGATATGTGTTGGTGCATTTGTATACAAAATAAGATACATCGGATGCCAGGCTTTAGCTAGATCTCCCGCCATTTGGGATGTGCCAGTGTTGGGTCGGCTTGGAAATCTTTGAGTAAACTCTCTTTGATTTGGAGTACTTCAAATTTTATGAGAGGAAAGAGTAGAGCTTGTTGATGCCATCCCTCATTGATATCTGATGGTGGGAAGAGGTTGACATTGATGGAACACAGTATCCGCTCTCCCCACTGCATGGCTTCCTTCTAGATGGTCTCGGTCTCCTCTTCGACCTGCTTCTTTAATGCCACTTCTTCCTTAGCCGTTAAGCTTTTAGGTTGAGAAAAGGGTCCAACTTCATCATGAGAAATATCTGGTTTGGGAATACTGGCTTCTTCAATGACAGCTGCTTGAAATTCCATAAATTGTAGGGTATCTTTATCTTGCATTGTGGAATCTACATGTTCTTCCTCTGGTGTGGTGGCATGTATCGTGGTAGCTGCTTGATATTTGTTGGTCAATTTCCTGTTGATGTCTCTCCTCCCGCTGCATAAACCCGATGGAGAGCTCTCTTCTCTGCATTTGCTCTAGCTTCAACTCCATCTCAAGGTCTTTAACTTTCTGTTCCATTGCTTTATATGCCTGATCTGTGCTCTGTAGTGTGGCTACTGTAGGATTGTCCTTGAGCTGGTTTAACAATGTATTTTGCTCTTGGCACCTGGCTTCTGACTGTGCCAACTGGTTCTTTGCAATGTTGAGCTAAATTTGTAGCCGGCTGATTGTTGAAGAAGACTCTTGTGGAGCTGAGGTGACCGTTGTGACTTGTTGCTCTTGCTGCTGATTCCTTACTTGGAGAGCTTCCAAATCCGCCTACTGACTTTGCAGTTAGTTCAGCCAGTTCCTTGTCTTTAAATTCCATGTCTTCTTTGCATGATTCGACATAAACATTGGCCATGTTGAGCCTTTCATCCGAGAGCCGCAGTTGCTTTTACAAACTATGGAGTTGTTGGTGGCAAGCATATATCTCATTGTTCATTTTGTTCACCACATAATGTGCATATTGGGCATATTCATATATTTCCTCCAGACTCTCCAACCTTCTTGTGTTTCTTGCTTCAAGTTGATCCATTTGTGTGTCATGAGCCTTAGTGACTGGCTCATCTGATTGGTTGGCTTGAGTACTTGATGTCTCTATTGGGCTAGCTAGTTCATCCACTTGCTCATTGCAGTTTCTATGGGCGGTTATGTTTCTGGTTCCATATTGCTAGCAATGGGAGTGTCTCCTCTGGTTGTGGTTGTGTTGTGCCCTTTGGCTGTGGTGGTCCACTTGGAGGAGAGAAGTGTGGAACCTCTTCAGCAAGGTTGACTTGTTCTTTAGGTGAGTCCTCTCTAGGAGGCGGTGTATCATCTTCTTCTCGTGCCTTGACCTGCTCTCGTTGACATTCTTCTTTGTGATAGAGATATTCTAAGCCAGCTCGAGGATCAACCTTCACATCATCGAACATTGGGTGTTTCTTTTTGGAGATGGTTTCCATTTCTCCTCAAAATCCCCTTTGAGTCCTCAGTCCAACTCAAAAGCTACCTTCTCTCTTTCTACTCTTGCTGCTTTGTGGGCTATTTCTTCTGTTGCTACTACAAGTCATGGTCACTTTGTGGCTTTTGTGTCATCTCTTTGCTTTCCCCTTTTCTCTTTTCTTCCTTTCGAGAGAGTGTCTTCCTCCGCCGTCTCTTCTTCTTCCTTGTTGCTTTTCGCAGCTCTTACTGCAGTAGCTGTTTCATGGCTAGGGACATCGGCTAGTCTTGTCCTTAGTCTTGTCCTCACTGGTGGAGCTCTTGTCTACACTTCTTCTTCTTCACATTAGTCTTTTTCAGTATCCATAGATTTTGCTATGGGATAGGTGGTAGATGCTCTATCTGGCCTATAGCATCGTAACCAATCTGTGTTAACACTTTTGGATCTCCCAAGAAGGTGATGTTATCTGGATTTTTCACATGAGGGAGAGTTGTATGAATATATTGAGCAGGTCTACTTCTGTCACACCTTCTCTCTTAGTGGCCTGTGTGAATGCAAATTCCATGACATGATTTGAAATTGTGTATTTGGGAAATCTTTTAGCAATGAAATGAAAGTACTGATGATAGAGATGAAGTGCCCACTCTATCCTCTTTCCTTTAGATCCAAGAAGGAGGTTGACCGACTGGTGAAAATGCTAGCTGTGGGAAACCCTCAGTTTCTCACGAGTTTTCCTCCTCTTTGCAACTTTAGGTCTTCAAACCTTGTCCTCTGTGATGTGCACCTCTATTGTAGAGTCATTCAAATATGAGATGGTTTTTCTTCATTCTTTTGTGATGCTATGTAGGAGCTCATAAGCCCTCTTGTAGTCTACACCACAAGGCTCCAGTTCAAGGTAGTCTTTAAGGACAATTCTTTTCCCAAAGTGGCCTGACAGCCTCTTCTTTGACAAGATCTTGAGCTTCCTTTGGCAACATATGAACTTCCACTTTAGATCCGTGTGCGCTTTTGAATGAGCCATGGTATATAGTGACATGCTGAATTTCTAGCTGTTCTTTTGACAACTAGGTGACATTTGCTTCCTTCATGGAGTCTTCTTCTAACTGGTATGGTGGAAGCTCAACAAATTTTTCCTTCATGGATTTCTTCTTTGGAGCTCCCGAGGTAGATGAGAGTGAACGTGGCAGGGCATCATCCAATTCATTGGTCATACCAAGTTAGGAAGTTCCAATTGGATAGAAAAACCAATAAGGAAGAAGTGAGCTCCAAAAAGCACAATCGTGGCAAAATTTATCTTAGGTGCGCCTAAGATACAGATGGGTGCAAGTGTATGTAGACTGGCATCAAAATGAATGCATGGAAAATGTATGGGTTGTTGGTGATACGCAAGAAGTTTGATAGCTTTTGGACTCTTGTGGTGATAATTGTGCACAAATTTGTGTTCGCTTTACCGCTTTTAGAGCTTTTGGTGACTGATAGGGTATATTGTGCCAAACTTGAAGAAACTTTTCAGGGTGCTTTATATGACCATTGTAGACATATCTCTGTCTTCACATTGCAAGTCAGGTCCCTGCAACATTTCTATCTTAGGCGTGCCTAAGATAAAAATGTTTGGTTTGTACAAATTTTGTGCTTCTGGCACCTTGATCGGTGGTGGAGGGTTGATTGTTGATGTCTCATAAAGTTGGGTTTTGAGTTGACATGCTAAAAGTCAGTTTTGGAGTACTTGAGTCTATTTGGTGCGGTAAGAGAGTAGTTGTGCATGAAATGAGTGTACCAGTGTGATGTGGGCTCTGTGAGGATTAGGGGAATCATGCCAATGTGAAAGTGTATGCAAAATATGCTTCCATCCTAGCATATTATCTTCGATGCACCTAAGATAATTTTTACAAATTAATGCAACTTAGGCCCTAATCTTGCCCCATATAGCTTCTACTAATTTTTTGTTGTCACCGATTAGGTTGAAAATTCCCTTTGGAGCCGAGCTTGACTTGGATTCATTAATCACTAGTTGTCTGCCCACTGAAGGTTAGTAAATCTCCAATGTAAGGTATAGAGTGCTCCCTTTGAGTTTGAGGTTAAACGGATCAATATTTTGCGTTGTGGTGCAAAATGTCACTTTGCGGTAAGGATATGGTCATTTTGCTGTTCCTTGATGACTGGGCCTCCAATGCACCCCTAACTCTCCAGAATTGCCTAACATGATGGTCCCAACACCTATGTGAAATCTGGTCCAAATCTGGGTTCTCTATCTTCAGCGTGCCGAAGATACTAGGTCAGTTTTTTTGACACTTTTTGCATCTACGACCCTAGCAATGTGTTGCCCTATTAGTCAAGAGCCTCTGGTTCACTTTTGGTGCAATATGGAGGGTGTGGCCGGTGTTAGTGGTTTCGATCCCGAAATTTCCCAAATTGGTATGTGTTGTTGTGCCTCCTACTGCTTGTGTGGTTGACAATGTGATATTCAAAATGCTTCTAGACATAGTTAGGAACTTACCCCTCATGGCTGGAGTGAGTAATAGCTGACAAGCAGGGTGTACAAGTGCGTGGAAGGTTGCCAAAATCCATAACCCAGAGCTCTCTCTCTAAAGTCTAGAATGCAAATGAGAGGAAAAATTGCTCAAGGGACTATACATACCTGGACTTTTCCGACACCCCTTGTCCAATGCCTACCCGATGAGCTTAATAGGCCTTATAGTGTACTCCCAAATCAAAAATCTCTGAAAATTGACATCCATGGACCTTTAATTTGTCGCATTTTGTGCTGGACGATTAGTGAATTGGAGTGACCGTCGAGATTTTTTATCGAAATTGCTTCGAAATTTCTATGGCTTTTCCAAATCTGGCGTTTGAAGTTGGAATCCAATTTTGACATTCTTGCTTATTATTATTTATTTATTTGGCTTTTATTAGCTTTTATTAGCAAAAATTAAAGGAAAATTAACTAGACTGCTTAAAAAAATCCATCGTATACTTTAAAATACTAAAACACTTCTAATTTTATTATTTGGCCATATTTTTGTGGATTGCTCCATTTTCATAATGATTTTGAGCAAAAAACACACAATATAAGTAAAAATTGCACTATTTATGGCTTTGGTAATTATGTACAATATATACACATATCGAGGGATAAACATTCCCCAATCATCATGTTACAATGGCAATCGGATAATTTATTCAAGAAAGATCATACGTTAGCACACAATTACTTCAAAACATTGCCCGTATCTTTTCCAGTATGCTTTGTCCATTTTCAGATCGTCTACCCCCTTACTTGCTTTAGTCCACCAAAACAATAGAGTATTCTGGTTGTGCATTGCGTAGGTTACAAAGTCGTGTCTATGCATGGCTCTCATTGGCCCTATAATGCTATTGATGTCAATGCAGTTAAACACGCTATGTTGTGCAAGAGGTGGGTCTTGAGTATCATACTCAAGGGTTTCTGTTGGCAAGATATGTTGTGATTGAACTCTCTTGAAGAGTAAATCGTATAGCACTTGAGCACGTTCTTTTATGGTGCGATATGAACCGTCTGTTGTGTGATGACTAGAAACTGGTGGGTCCAATCGTGGTTGGTGGTTTGACTTTAGGTATCCACTTGTACCTGATGGAGGTTGGCTTGAGTTGCGATGGGGTCTTTGGTACTGAGTTGCACATTTCTTCTTTGGTTACCATATCCATTTCATCTTTAGTAGTGGTAGTTCCTGTTGAAAAGATGCATACAATTGTTTTCCCTTAGGGTTTTTGGTGGTGCATAGCAATCTTTTGGGCACCCAAATTTGATGAGATTGGTTGAAAAGATGACTTTTGGTTATCCAAACTTGCATCGTACCTTGCATTGGTGGAGTAGTAGAAGTCTTTATTGGAGCTATAGTTGTAATTGTAGTTGATGACTCATGCTTGTTTGATCGGGAATCACCCAAAGCTTCTTTCCATTCCTCTTTACTGTATGAAAATGGTATTTTTAGTTGTCCTCCTTTGAGTGTGAGTTCCAAATTTTGGCATCCCAATCCTGAATTGCTCTGTAGGTTCTCATCCATGGAACACCTAGTATTAGTTCCTCATTCATGTGTTCATCCGCTGCTATACATATGACAGTATGTGGGCAAGAGAATCCATGAACCATAATATTCAAGTTGATCTTCCCTAAAGTTGGAGTGACGCTCTTGTTGCAACCCTTGACCGTGGCTTGACAATACTCAGGTGGTTGAGTAGTTGCTTTGCAATAAGTGGAATAGTTGACAACATTGACTCAGGATTTTGTATCTGCTAAAGCTTTGACTTTGTAATCATCGTTCATATTCACATTGATTCGCACATCAAAACCATCCAGCCACTCATCATCAATCGTGACCTCATCCTCTGTTAAGGGTTGAATGTGGAGAGTACTGAGGGGTACAACTTGGAGAACAAGTTGTCTTGCAGCTTTTTGTTTTAGAACTCGAATGCGAGCTTCTTTGTGAGCCTCCTCAATAACTAGTTGTCGTTTAAGCTTCCTTTCCTTGGATGCATCCATTCTCTGCAGAAGTTCATTGGTCAAGGGAAGGTTGTACTTGCAGAGTCGGCATCCACTAATCCAATTTTCCATGATTTCTTCATCTATAGTGGCTAACTTGACAATCCCACTTGGTGAAACATCTTCAACAACAAAAGGACCATGTCCTTTTTTCTTGAACTTGGGTATATGTTGTTTCAGCGAGTAGACTAAGACTAAATCCCCTGGTTTAAAAATTTCGAGTCGTTCTGACAACTCATGTCCTTTCCATTCCAACTCAGTTGTTGCAACTCTGAGTGTGGGTAATAAAAATTCCATAGGCAATAGTGCATCCAGACCATAAACCAGATTAAAAGGAGTCGTGCTCAAAGCCATTTTAAAGGAAACTTAATAAGCCCATAAGTCACAGTGAAGATGCATTTCCCAGTCCATTCTGCTTGAACTAACAATTTTGGTTAGTGCAGAGCTCAATATTTTGTTTGTATGTTCTACTTGACCATTTTCTTGAGGGTAGTAGGGTGTAGATTTGTTATGGATTACCATGAACTCATTTAGTAGATATTCTATCACCCATTCAGGAAATGAAATCCGTATCACTCACAAGCTCAATAGGAAGTTTGTATCTAGTAAAGATGCATTCATACAATAATGCAATCGTGGTTCTAGCATCATTCTTCCGGGTGGCTTGTGCCTTAGCCCACTTGGTTAAGTAATGTGTTGCCACAATAATATATTGTGCCTAAGTTTTGTAAGCTGGTGGTTGTATTTGACCTACAAAGTCTATACCCCATTTAGCAAATATACGTGCTGCATCATAGGTTGCAGTGGCATGTTCTCGGTGAGTTCACCTCTTAAACATGTAAGTTATCACGTGAATTCAAATGAATGGGTTTTTTAATTGCCAAAATTTAAAAAAATTAACAGGATTATATTAATAAAAAGGGGTTTTTTAATGATTTTAAAGAAAAGCCCGTAAGTCTTTGAAGAAAAAGGGGTCATTTTATTACCTTAAGAATGTAAGTAAAGGGTTTTTTTTATACCCTTTGAATGCACGTTATATGAATAGTTTCTTAAAGGTGCACCCCCCGAGGGCATGTTATCCATTCTTGTTGGCATCTTTGCTTGTTGACATGCATCGCATCATCGAACAAATTCTTTTGCATTAGCAAATAAGGTTGGCCACCAAATTTGTACTATCAATATGGCTTTGGCTGTGGTTTCATGAGAGAAGTGACCCCCTGCGTGAGCTTGTTCCATAATAGGAAGTTACTCCTCTTCATTGGCACATAGTCTGAGCTATTGACCTTTCCCTCATCGATAGAGCTGGTTTCTAATCATTGTATAGTTGGCTGCCTCAGTTTCTATTGCTCTTTTTTGTCTTTTACTCATGTCTTCTGGGAATATTTAGTTAGTCAGATACTCAACCAGGTATGTGCTCTACTCAGGTGTGACTGAAAAGTGGAATAACGTGGCATGGGGTATGGCGGCTTTTTATTTACATTATGGCGGTTAATATTTGTAGGGTTTGATCTCGCGCAAAATGTAGCCCAAAGATTGTGGTATGAGCTTGACTCAATATGCTTCTTGCTCCTCAAGATTGATGCACACATCCTGGTTTTTGCGATACAATCTTCCCGCCAACAATTCATATAGGGCTGATTGCTCAATCAATTGTGGCATAATAGGAATTGGTATTTGAGAATCCACTTGTGATCTAGTCATTAAAGACACAAGATCTTATGACCATCTTGTAATCATTTCCACAGAGGAAAGATACGCACCGGATAAGTCATCATCTACCCCTTTAGGTGCTTCCCCCGTGGTGAGTCTTGACAGTGATCTGTCAAGACTCACCAGCGGACAATGATCTGTCCACTGGTGAGTAGTGCCCTTTTTGACCACAACTATGAAGTGATCATAAACCATCTTGCTATTGTACCTGTATTGCATGGCTTATTCACAAAATAGAGTAAGGCTAAGTGGTCAACGAAAAAGATAAACTTGTTAGCTAACAAGTTGTGTTGGAATTTCTTAACTAAATACACCATACCAAGACCTTCTCTTCCCATGGTTGTATAGTTCTGTTTTGCCAGGTTTAATTGTCTACTAGCATAGGAGATAGGAAAATCCATTGTTCCTTCTCCTAACTGGGCTAAGATGCAGCCAATGACATAGCTTGAAGCATCGATATGTACGTAAAACACTTTGTTCTAGTATGGAGCTTTCAATATTGGTGTTGAGCTCAAGGCTTTCTTAAGCTTTTGGAAGGACTCCTCACATTCATCAGTCCATTCAAAGTGGGTGATAATGCTATATATAGGCTGAGCAATTATCGCATACATATAGATAAATCTACAATAATAACCGCAATGTTCCATATATGCGTGCACTTCTTTTACAGTTGTTGGCCTAGCCATTTCACTGCCACCTTTTCCATGTCTGTGGCTATACTATTTTTTGACATAATATGTCCGAGAATTTTGCCTTGTTTAACCATAAAAATGCATTTTTCAGGATTTAAGCAAATCCTATATAGATGGCATTTCTCAAAGACACATCATAAATGTTCAAAATGACTTTCTCGTTTGGTGGAGTGCACACAAAGATCATCCATCTATACTTTCAAGAAATTTCATAGATACTCCTTAAAGGCATGGCTCATTAGCCTCTGGAATGTTGCCGGTGCATTGGTCAATCCAAAAGGCATTAATCGATAATTCTCCACTTCGTGGCAAATGCCATTTTATGTTGGTCCTTGGGATCGATAGTTAATTGGTTGTATCTAGAGAAGCCATCCAAAAACCTATAGGCTTCCTTGCTAGCTACTCGTTTCAGCATGTGATCAGTGATGGGAAGAGGATAATTATTGCATATGGAGGCGGAGTTCACCTTTTTGAGATTTACACACACTCTAAGTTTTCCATTCTTTTTAGGCACCACTACAATTGGTGATACCCAATCAGTGTGTTCTATTTCATAGATAAACTCAGCCTCCTTGAGTTTCTCTATCTCTTCCTTGATTTTTTTTGGCAAAGGTCTCATTACAGGTGTATGGTCTCTCTCTGCTTGGCTTAGCATCATCTCTCATAGGGATAGTGTGTTGGCATATGGCAGGATCCACCCCTTTGAGATATTTATAAGACCATGCAAACACATCCCTGTATTCTTTTAATGTCCTTATGAGAACCTCCTCTTCTTCTTGTGACAGATCCTTGGCTATGTATGCCGGTTTTGGCTCGTCTCTAGGCTCTGCGAGGTCAATTTGTTTGGTGTTTTCTAGCCCTTCATTGGACTTCCCCGGTTCTATTGATTGTCATAAGGGTTGCTCTACAATGATCCTGTGATATTGTAAAGTGTATTTACCTGATTCCATTTCCGTGGTCCATACTTCTTTCAAGGTTCATTTTAGTTCTTTGTATTTTTCTTTTTGCTCCTTCTTTGTCATCGGCAGAGGTTCTTTCCCTTTGATTTTATCTGGCTTAATCGACCTTGGTTTTGTTTGGTTTTGTATATTTGCATGCTCTACATTTGGATATCTTCTAGCTATCTTGTCTTTTATGTAGTCTGCTACATTTACTTTTATCAAGAATTGAGTCTTGGTTTCCAATAGCCGTGTTGTAGTTTTGTTTCCTAAGTTATGGTCTTTTTTATGGATATTTTTGTTGGCGTCTTTGGTGTTGGTTTGGAAACTCAAAAGATCTTTCTTCCCCTCTTGTGAGTAGAAGCTTGGGTCTCACCTGCTCCTTCTTGGAGTTTGATCCCTCTGTTGTAATTGGTTCTTCTTCCCACTCGTTCGTAGCATCATAATAGTGATCTGAGAAGACCTATTGCTCCTTGATCATCTCAATAGATACCATTTGAATTGGGACTATATCATAGCCCTCTGTCACAAAAGTGTGTAGGTGTAGATTCATTAATACATACATCCATGGTGGCCAAGATCTAAGTCCATTCAAAGGGTTCAAACAAATGTTCAAGGAATGGTTCTGGTATGTAATTTGTACCATTTACATCTCTTTCCAAAAAGCAGTCTCCCTTTTGTAAACTACCAGATTGAGAAGCCCCACACATCCAAATTGGAGTGTTTTTATGTATCCATGACGGTAGTTCAATTTTTGCACAAGTTTTAGGGTCCAATTCTTGTATTGGTGTCCTCATGACGTCCTTGTAAGAATGGTCTTTCAAGTTCACTTGAGTGACTATCCCTAGAGAAATTCGTTGCCCCAATCTTCAATTAAGTGTATCTGTCTCATGAACGGTCTTCCCAAGATGATTTCATAATTGAGTTTCTTCCCAAAGTCTACAATGGAAAAAGTGTACTGATAGTCAATCCCACAGGAGGTGACTATCACATTCTCTAGTAGGCCCATTGGTTTCTCTATGTGTCCATCTTCCAATTCCAGTTTCACTCTTGTTTGCTTTCCCCAAGCTTCCTAAACAGCTTTGGTTGTTATGTCTATGTCTGATCCACTATCTAGAATAGCCATAGTTGTTACATCATTGTATTATACTGGAAGGGTTGTGCTCCCCTCAGTCCCTTCACAGTAGTCTCCGACCTTATTCATAGGTACTGACTTGATAAGTCTAGTATGTATCTCTTCATTTTGCAATTTTTCTAAGTTCATTTGAGATGCTCCTTTTAATCCCATTATTCCCATGCTAGTTTGTCTACCTCCCCATAGGTGTGGTCTCAATTTCAACAGCTCACCCAAAGTGATTGTGCACTAAATTGGTGTCGACATATGGATTGTAGATTAGCCACATCCAAAGTCTGTCTTGGCCTTTCTAGTTTTGTTGTTTTGTAGACCATTGACTTCTCTTTATTCTTGACTAAGTAAAATGGTAGTGTTTGCAAGGTTTCAGCTTTTGTAGAGTCTGACTGTTCTAATCCCCAATCTTCATACAACGAATGTTCATCTAGTTTTATGGATGGTTTGTCAAACTGAACTTCTTTGATTGGTATGGATTGTAGAGTCAAGCTCCCATCTTTCACTTCCCTAACTCGTTTCCACAGATAGTTTGGCCAATCGTCCTCGACTATTGGCACCCCATCCATCCTTCTTCAATATCAGGAGCTTCCAGTTTAGGTGGTTGTATTTCATCGTTTTCCCAGTTTTTTGACCCTTCCTTTTCTTGAGCTTTTTCACTTAGGGTTTTGGTCTCGACTTTTACCAGTTCTCCCATAACTTCCTGATGAGGATTATGTTTTTCCACCAGGGTTTGCTTGATTTGCACCAGGTTTCTATAAGCTTCTAATTTAGTTGCTTTCATTTCAGGCGTTGGATAGTTTCTCCATTGGTTTTCCAATGTTTGCTCGGCTTTTAGCCTAGCTTGGAAATCTTGCAAAGCTGCATTGATTGGTTCATAAATTTTATCAACCAGAACGGATCCAACCAATTTTGGTTCAGGTTCCTTAAAATCTATTGAAGAAGTCTGCATTTTTTCTTCCGTCTCCTTCCGTTTCTTCCCTTCGATCTCTAATTGCTATTTTGTCTTGAGTTTGTATCTTTTGTGTCTTTCTTTCTTAGAGTTTTTGGAGAAATTGCTGGATTTATCTGATTTGTTTGCATTTTTCTTTTTGTTTTGCTTGCTTTGTGCTCTAATCATCACTTGAGCAAGAATTATCAATTCCCCTTCTGATGAACTACTCGGCACCACTTGAACTATGTTTAAGGTAGTTTTTCCTTTGTTTGTCGGATTCCTAGGGCCATACCAGAAAAGTATCCACCCTTGCATCCACACGATCCATAATATGCCTATATAGACCTCACATTCTTATCCGGTTTAGGACAATCATTTTTCCAATGGTCATCCTCTCCACAGTTGCAACAATTTTAACTTTTTGGCTTGGGCATTGGCTTGACCATAGGTGGTCTCGCCCGTGGTTTGCAATAAAATAAATAGGTGTTGTATCAGTGGGTGCTTGACACATCGGCTCGATAGGGATTGGAGTAGGTTGGTTATACCACTCTTCTTGACTACACGGTTGCAACAATTTTAACTTTTTGGCTTGGGCATTGGCTTGACCATAGGTGGTCTCACCCTTGGTTTGCAATAAAATAAATAGGTGTTGTATCAATGGGTGCTTGACACATTGGCTCGATAGGGATTGGAGTAGGTTGGCTACTCCATTGTTACTGAAGTAGTCTCAAGATATGGAGTAATGGGTACTAGTAAATGTTCCTCCGTTTGTTCCTCAGACACCATGTACATGATCGGTATAGATCTATTCCCTCAAAGTGGCATTTGTTGATCCAACACTGATTGTGGTCGCTCCACATTCATGGTGATCTTTGCATGGGTGCCATATTGGGTGGTATCTATACATGGGTTTCCTTTGTGGCCTCATTGTGGCCTCATTGTCACATATTGTACATTTCCATCATATTGAGGCTTGTAGTAGCACTTGTTTGTCTCATGATTTGTCCATTTTCCTTCAATGGTGCACCATTTTTAACTACCTTTGTTGTTCATAGGTTGTCCCTGATTTGGTCCCTGCATTGGGCCTCGCATCGACATCCTTTGCATGTTGATCATCATATCGTTCATGCATTTAAGCATGTCCTCTATCGCATTGGTATGAGCTGCATCTGCTAATCCTACTTGTGCTAGCATAGTGGATGTGTTTCGCTCGATTTTTGTATCTTTGTATTTGATTTCCTGATTGAAGATATCACAATTATCACTCAAGTCAATTGCATCGAGAATGCATGCTTCCCAAGTCATGTTTTTTTTTGCTATACAAAATAGCATACAGATCTTTGTTTAATAGCCCCTCTAGAAATAGTGAGACTAGTATTTTCTTGGTTGGAATCTCCAACTTTGGGCATCTGCCGATGCACTGCCTCATTCGACTCCGCTATCTCTGATAGTTTCTTTTTATTTCTATTTGAAACTATTATTAGATTTGTGCAACGATACTATGCTTTATTCCTATTTTAGAACAAGTAGCAAAAAATCTTATGGCCAAAGTCGGAAAATCAGTTATTGATAGAACATGTATGGTTTGGAACCAAGTCAAGGCTTTATCCTCCAAGGTCATCCTAAATTCTTTAAACTGTGTATGGAAATCAGCTCTCAAAACCTATCTAAAGTTGGTCAAATGGTCATATGGGTCCCCTGTCCCGCAATATTTTTTAATCCACTTTTGAAAATCTACTGGTCTTACTCTATGATTGTGTTCAACACCCACTCTCTCCCTTCTAGTCGGTGTTTCTCCCATTAATCCCTCAAACCAACTGTTTGGTAAGTGTGACTCATGTGGACCTCTTCTTGTTCTCATGTCAGTCATTCCTCCCCTGTTTATAGGTGGTTTCTGCCTTTCTTTCTCTATTGGCATCATTGACATGGCTACTCCTTGCTATGCTTCCTTGTTGATTGGTCATGCTATCATAAGTTCTAGCATTTGGATCCACATATCGATCGATTTCCTGTACAGTTCCCATAATCACTTCACGGATTAAGTATCCATGGTACTTGGTTTGTTCAATCTCTTTTGGAGTCATCATGACAAAATTATTGTTGTAACAATCTCTAAAGAGATGAGCGGGAAGCTCTGCTAATCCCTTTTTCGTAATTTTGAAAATGTACACAATTTTCAAGGGTGTTAGTTGTCCTAATCTAGCATGGGTAGTCCATACCAAATCCGTAATTTTTTTTTCTTCCTAGCAATAAACTACAGGTCTTGGGTTACCAGTGGGGATGCGTTTTAATGGTTTAGCATCTATTAACTCATACCCTTCTAATTCTAACACCAAAGGTCCCTCCTTTACATCCTTATCTAGTATTAGAGTGTCAACCTCTAATCCCCATTTATCCACTGAATCAAGGTCTTGTATCTTGTGATATTGTACTCCATTTTGGTCTACATATAGGTCGTCTTGTTTGTTTTCCCTAACCTCCTCTTCAACGTCTATCCTCACTAAAAAATCCTCATTTGGGTCCAAATAAATATGGGCTTCGTACTTACTGGTGTTGAAGAAAGTCAAGATGTTCTTGAACTTGAGAGAGGCCCCAATTCTTGATTGTGTCAAAAAAGAAGACATATATGAACTTGAATTGGAGAAAGTGTTTGGTACTTCTTCTGAAATAGTTTTTAATGGTATCCCTTGATTTACGCTCTCTTCTATGGACGCTCTGCTCCTATCATCTCCTAACTCAATCGAGTTTCCCAAAACTCTACCAGATCTTAGGTTCATATATGGATTCCCACAACTTAATTGAACTGATACTTCAAACCTAGAAGGTCCAAATGTTTCCAAAATCAAATGGAGTAGTCTAATCAAGTTGGTCTACCACCTTGCAAGTTCAGTTGTACCATGTCAGTTCCAAAAAAACCCTTGTCTATCTTCAGTGCACCTAAGATAGATTTGACAATTTTTTGGTTTTCTTCAATGCATCTTACATCAGATGAAATCCAGATGGTTTTCTACTTACCCTACTCCTACTAAACAAGAAAAAAAAATACAAAAGGTAAAAAGTTCAACCTTCAGTCTGGAATCCCTACTCTCTACTTAGGTGATGCCCTTACCGACCACTAGCTTGTCTCAAAGAGTCTCTAACTAATCAGTCCTACTAAACTAAAGCTCTTGAGGTCCTTATTGAGTATCTCTACTCTCAAGTACCTCTTAGCCGTGATAAAGCCAAAAAAATTACTCTAGCTAAAACTAGAGGAAGTAATGGAAATTTAAGTAAATATTTTGGGTTTTTCTCTAGTCTAGGTTGCCTCATCCCCGAAAACGGCACCAAAATGTCGGCCAGCTACCAAGCCTCACCATATTGATGCTAGCAAAGAGAGAACCACAGACATAAGAATGTCAATCCGTGGGACGTAGCTAACTTGCCTAGTGCATGGAAAGTTGGCTTTTATACCTTAGCCAAAGTTCATAGAATGGATTCCTAGCTATTTGGGCTCAATACAAAGCTTAAAAACTGCATATTTTTACAAACTTGGAGGTCTTCAACCCCTCTAGACTCATTGGCAATCAATAATATTACAATGGATTTGGAATTTTTGGGATTTTTTTAGTGATACAAAGGGATTTGATAAAGTCAATAGGCTTTAAAAAATGAGTGGCGTCCCTTTTGAGGCTCTTTCTCTGGCTCTTGTTATAGCTGAGCGGCTAACGGGTAGTTGAAGGTGTAGATGTCTCTTGTGCATGGGCCAACTTGTACACTGTAAAAGCAACAATTCGTGCTCTTTCTTTCTTTCTCTCTCTCTCTCTCTCTCTCTCTCTCTCTCTCACACACACACACACACACACACACACACACACACACAAAAGTACATGAGTTATTTCACTTGACTCGGCTCTTAAATTGAAAAAAAAAAGCCTGGCTGATTTTTTTAAAAAAATGGGATCCCTTCATCTACATCTCAATTAAGCCGTCAATACATGATCACACAAACAACTATCACAGTAAAAACATGTGTTTGGACCCTCGGCTAAAGGAAGGATACGAGTCGCCAAGACTACCCATACTCCCGGGTGCGAGGTGTGCTGTTAAAATATCCTCTTAGTGGATGGCCATAACTACGATACAAATAAATCTTATGAGGAGGTAAGAACTGAGCTATCAGGTATAACGACTCTGAAAACCTTACTTCAGTGAATGTTCTATGTAATAATACGGGGCCCTAGACCCAGAGCCTCAGTTACCATCGCCAAACGAATATTGTTTCTGAAATGCCCGCAACCCCAAAGGGTCACTCGCGTCACTCGGTCCTGATATGTCCGCCACTTAGTTTGGGAAACATCAGTTTCCAATTACAGAAATAGATGACGTTCATAACGGAGTAAGGTTGATCTTTGAGTAGATTCGCTTGACAAAAGAAGATGTGCAGTTTCTATGGCAAAAACCTGGTCGTGACTGTAAGCCATAATATGTTAGATACACCTGAGGAACAAATAAGCTTGTGATGTTACTCTGGACTCGGTTTTGTAAAAATAACACATGTCTTTTATAGACCCACTTTTTGACTCTTAAACCAAATTAGAACTTATAAAGAGTACCCGCAATTGACTTCTCTAAATAAGACTAACACACACCATTGAGATCGGTGCATGTATACTGTATGACATAAGCTCACTTTATAGTTTTGTCGAATAACGGGGTATGTAGTATCACCCAGGGCTAGGTACAATAAACGTGCAACGAATTACGAACCGGGTATTGAACATGTGAATGGAGTATTATATGCTACCAGGGTAAAAAATGGGGGTAGTATGACGTGTCCTTGCAATTTACTTAACTCTATCTCTACATTATACTCAAAAGCAATGATCTGTAGCATTTAGGTTTCTTTGCATTAAATTTTTGTGCTTCCTATTGCACGCTACCGCTTGTGTATTGGAGGAAGGGTCTGCAGCAGGCGTATAGTGTATC
This sequence comes from Adiantum capillus-veneris, assembly GCF_014529385.1. Lineage (NCBI taxonomy): Eukaryota > Viridiplantae > Streptophyta > Polypodiopsida > Polypodiales > Pteridaceae > Adiantum > Adiantum capillus-veneris. Next base: position 30,447,035 of record NC_140957.1, read on the forward strand.
GAATATTGCGCGACATAGCCTGTAACTTCTGGATCTTTGGCTGGAGTAATCCCTGAGAATAAGGCCATAGTGGTGACCTCTATTGGGGGAAACCCATCCGACTCTGTGTCTATGGTGTGTCTTCTACAGATGGGCATCATCAAGTATAAAAACATCTCAAGGTGAGTACTCATACTCACTTAGCATTGTGCTCTGTTAACACATGTGTGTGCGTTCAAAACTGTGTGAGTTCGAATCTATTGAATATTGAGAGCTCAACATGTCGAAAAAGACTGGAAAGGGGATTGTGGATGCTTCTTCGTCTCCTAATCTACAGGTTAAACAAAGTTTTTTTGCTCTCAAGACTGTTGAAAGAAACTATGAGCCGAAATTTGTGGCTTTGTTGAAAGCACTTGAATCTCAGTAAAATGTAAAGCTGTGTAAAACCATTAATTAGGCTCTGTTTTTTTTTTTTAATAAACCAAGTTCTGGAAACTGTCTCTTCCTGGTTACGAGAAGAAATGTGAATGGCTCATTTAAAACTAAGAACTACCAGGTTTTGTTATGATTGATGGAAGTAATGAGTCTGATTTCCGTAAAATATGCTGTAAAACTGGTTTTTTTGAGGAAAAATCTGTCCTTAAATTTTTTTTAAAAAGGACTGCCAGGTCTGAAAGTTATCTTAACATATGGCTACATTGAATATAGGATGGTGTGGTATCTAAAGGGAAATGGTTGTATATATGGTTGAGGATGCTATTTTTTGTAAAATAGCTACTCAATAGGTGTAATGTACTTATGAAAGGGATACTGCAGGTCTCGTAAAAAACCAGAAATTCACAAGAAATGAGATGTAATGGTCTTATAAGATTGGTAGGATATTTTGGTTAGTTGTAATACTACAGGTTTGAGGTACTTTGGGTAAGTGGACAGACCCTAGAATGATTCGTTTTCTAGTTCGGGTGCCTATTTTATTGAAACGCTAAAGATTATTTTGAGGTCACTGAATGGTTTCAGAGTTGTTGCCCTATCTTCTGATATTTTGTAGGTAGTGTGTGGCATCACATACCCTATTGTGGGAATAAATATCGTTTTTGCAAATTGACTTGACCTTTTTTACCGTATTACATCACCTACTAGTAAGATTGATTTGTTTTTTAGTGTAGATGCCTATCTTACTGAATCGGCTAAAAGTTATTTTGAATTTTTTGAATATTGACTTTGGATATGTTGCGCTATCTTCTGATATTCTGTAGAAATTGAGTGGCATCACATACCGGATTGTGGTAGTAAAAAGCTGGTTTCAAATTTACTTGATCTTTTTTTACATCACATGCTGGGAAGATTAGTGAAAGTTTCTGGTGGCTTATCACTGATTCAATGTAATGATAGATTTCTGCTGGCCATGGTTGGTTTGACCCTCGGCTATTCAATAAAATATGCTTGCCATCATCTGCTCGCTTCTTATTCTCACTCAAGTATATATGAACTGGTCTTTACCTATCATCTTGTAGTATATACAACAAAAGATTCTAGTGGGTTGGTTTAAAAGGTTCTCGATACTGTGAGGAATGTCATATATTTCCCTTTAGCTGATCGTGGCTGGTTACTCTTATGTCATTTCTTTCTCGGACGAGCTATGAGCTGGCTCTAGGGACTGAGTCGTCTAGGGTATTGTGGTATGAAATACAATTTATAGCTGGCTTGGGCTGCAGTATGTCAGACATGACATAATAACATAGATATTTCTTGATAAAGGAAGTGAATATAACTAAAAAAAAGGGGGAGCTCTGGTTTGTAAATTGGTAAATTCTTAGATGTTTTTTTTGGGATATCTCAACTTGTTTATAAAAGGGTTCTTGAAGTAGGATCTGTTCAAAAAGATTGTTTTTTCTATACTTCAAACTACAAGGAAGAGGTGGTCCTTAATAGACTGAGATCAGGCTCGAGATTACTTGTGCCTACCTCTATAGAGTGAAATTCTCTCCAATCTGATTAAAGCAGAAGCTTCCTTTTTTCTTAATCTCCCTAAAAAACTCTTAGAATCGTAGCTTTGGCAAAAAAGTTTTTTTTAAAAAATATAATCGAGAAATAACCAGATATATAGCTGCTCTATGGGGTTTTCACTTTCCTTTATTAGATTGGCAAAAAAGCTAGGGAACTTTTTTTCTAAAAGAACAAAATACAAGTTAAGAACTGTGTGTTTTTTTTATGGTGACATAGATAACAACTGGGATGCCCAACATCACCTACGTACAGTGACATGCTAACAAATTGTTTTCTTGTGGCTATGGGTGCAGGTGAGGGCTACCTTCTTTGATTAAAACATTCTGTTCTTAACGTATGGCGGATCTCTTACCGTGATGCAAAATTTCCCAGACTGTGGGATTGCAGTTTCCCGCGCTGTATTCTGTTATCTTCATTACCTTGTACAAAATTTATTTTCAATTGCAAATAAATTATTGCACAAATCCATTGTATGATTCTAGAATTGTTGGTTTGTGAACATGTAGTGTTCGTTTGCGTATATTTATAGATTTAGAACTGCTACACATACAATAAATGCAAAAGAGAGATTTACTTGGTTGTTGATCTCTCTCAGACAATAACTCTAGAAATAAAAATGCCTATTATAGTATAATTTATTATACTTTAGTAGGCTGGGGTGCTATCACACAGTCTTAGTGGTTCTTTTTGACCTGACTGGTGAAAGGCTGCTAGCACGACCAATCCACTCTATATTCGCGATTCTTGTTCTCACTTTACTTTAATTACTATCATTTCAGTAGTTATTACGTTTGTTTTACCAGACAATAACTCTAGAAATAAAAATGCCTATTACAGTATAATTTATTATACTTTAGTAGGCTGGGGTGCTATCACACAGTCTTAGTGGTTCTTTTTGACCTGACTGGTGAAAGGCTGCTAGCACAACCAGTCCACTCTATATTCGCGATTCTTGTTCTCACTTTACTTTAATTACTATCATTTCACTAGTTATTACGTCTATTTTACCAGGTTGTGGGAAAGCTCACTGCAAGAATTAAGGTCTGCTCTGACCCAGAGAAGAGAGCTATGATTTTGGAGAAGTTATGACTTGCTAAAGAAATAGAAAATACCTTCCCTAATATCTCTCTTAGGATTAGGCCTTATCTACATAGGGCTGTAAAATTCAAAAAGATGTAACTCTATGTATTAGATCCTCTGATCTACTCATCTCTTCCAAAATTATGGAAATGTAACTACTGTTATTTTTGCAGATTGTTTTCCTTTCCCAAGGGCTCGCTCTTTCTATGGAACGCCTTTCCCTTGCTTCTCTTCTTGTACTGAAATGTATACAAGACAAGGATGCCTCTTCCTTGATTTTTGATGCTTCGAAGGAGTCTAGTATGTCTCTTGTCCAACTTATTTCATTTGACCTCTGGGTAAAATTTCTAGATCTTGTCGTTAAGAATAAATCTGATGGTATCAACCTTCTGATGGAATTTACTTCTAACTTGGCTGGTCTTTCCAAAGCCCATATTCAGGACTTAGCATCATTCTCCTCCAAAGGCTCTGAACTATCCAATCTTCTTAGGAAATTCTGCGGGCTTAGTCCCATCTTTGTTACAGCTCCCTCGACACCTATAGTCCCTCCACCTAATAGCCTCTTTTGCAGAAATACAGCTGCATTGGAAGCTGTAAAAGAATTTCAGAAGAACCTTTGTTCACTTAGTGAAGCTTCGCTTTGGATATGGTACCGAAAGTCTCTAGGGCCTTTCCTTTTTACCATCATGGCAGATTGAAGTAGAATCCTTGGGGGTAGAGTATAGGCTATGGATGTTCCCAAATAAAGGGTTTCTTGCACCCATTTCTATGGAGACTTGGGTGTTCCTTGCCAACCTGGCCCCTGCAACTATTGAAGAATGCAAACTTAAAGTTCTTAAGGGGATTCAACTCTTGGATAAAGGGGATCTGATTAAAGCTCCCTTCAATATGAGTTTCCTTGATGATAAACAATGTAGTTCGAATACAGGTTTATATGCAAGAACCAAAGGAGTTATGACCTTTAGTAAAAATAATGCTAAGTACTACACTGAGACAGTGTGGAATGTGTCCAAAACTTACCTTAAGTGTGCTTGCAGATTTTTAGACCCCAAAGCTGCCTGTGAGTCAAACATCATTTGGTTTGACCACGCTATTTGGTATGCCCTCAACAATCTGCCTGGTATCTTTCCTGACAAAGCAGAATAATTTCACCTTTCCCTCTTTTTCTCATGGCTTGGTGGACAAGCTAAGGATATGGTCTTAGCTCAAATCACCTTTATTCAGTACAGATCAATTATGTGTGACACACTTGAAGAGCTTGGTTCTGATGGGTGTGATACTCTGCTAACCATGTATGGCGGCTTTAAAGGAATCAAAAGTATGGTTGGGCAAATCAAGCCTAATATTGAAGATGATGAATCTCAAGTTTCCAAACGACCTAACACTCCTGTCTCTCCAACGGCCTCTTACACCTCTTTCTTAACTCCCTCCTCGAGTGAATCTATTTTTGGGAGAGGGAGAGGTAGAAGTTATGTTAGAGGAAGAGGTAGAAACCTACCAATCAGAAACCTTTTGGATATGTGATGTGCAAGAACGAAGGAACGCATGTCGAAGACTTTACCTACCTCCAAAGGAAGAAACGTGTAATAAGATAATCTCACATTCCTTGTTTACTAGCAAGATTTTGGACTTCTTTACTTCCCAAGCTATTTTCTCAGAATGTTTTGGACATATTTTTGGATCTAATCTGTTACTTAATGATGTGATGTTTCGATGGAAGTACTCGCCACCTATCAAGAATCTTTTTTACTGAACTAATTTTCTCCAGAATAAAGTGCTTCTCTTTCCTGTCATCTATTTCAGAAATTATGTAAAAGTTTCACTAACTTTGAATTACATGTTTGTACTTCTAACTTAGAAATCATTTTTGATCCACAAGTAAGGAGCCTCTTAAATAAAGGCTTGAATCATATACCTCTGTCAGGACAAGGGTCCTACGGGGCAAGGCCCAACCTAGGGGGTCAGGGACCTAGGCCAAGGGCCTGGACTGGACCAGTGCGGACTGGGGATCCGCTTAGGGCAAGTGCTAGGAGCTAGCCTATATAAGGGGCGGTAGGGAGGAGGATCCTATGTTCGAGTTCCCGTGTCCTTTCACACTGGTATCAGAGCTCAGGGGGAGGGGAGAGCCAAGGAGGAGGGGAAACGACTCTCTCTCTTTAGGTCTCTCTCTCTCTTTCGATCAAAGAAGAAGGCAATCCCTCTCTCTCTCTCTCTCTCTTCATGGAAGCTCCGACAGGAAGGGGACGAGCAACAAGCTTTGGAAGAAGCTTGGCGTTCTTGTTTTCTCTCAGAATCAAAGTGTCTTTTCTCTCTCTATCTCTCGGAATTGAGATGCTCGCGGGGCAGCCCCTGCAGACTCGAAGGGAGCAAGGGTTTAGGAGGAGGGCTGATTGTGGCATCGGTGCAAAACACCCCGCTTTTGGGCTTGACGGATGCGCGAGGCCTTGCTGGGGATTATCCGTCTCTGTGGCGGGTGCACTCAAGCAACAACCGCGGCATGCTGAGCAGTTCTTGCATCTTGACGCCGCCTGTGAAGAAACCATGGTGCTGTAGTTTGTTTTCCACACACATGGGCGCCCAAACCCTTAGGGTTGGTGGCCAAACTGAATTTTTTTGAAGGTTTAGGGGTGGGTACCCACAGCAGGGATCCCCCCTTCTGCTCGAGAACGAACGAGATTGTTTTCCAGGCACCGTACGCTTGTGGTGGACTCCAAAGGTGGCATGCATGGTTTCTCTTGGCCGGGAGAAGATACAGGCCGTGGGCATGGCCCACTGAAGACACAAGCCGACAAGGATGAAGTTCGACTAGAGAAGGGTCCGTGGGAAGTAGGGCTTCTCCATAAACTGGGAGGAGGAAGCCGCGAAGCACTTACTGTGACAACACTGTGCATGGCTTTGTAATGGTTTTCAATCTCTTGAAATGCTATTGGATGCATGACCTTTGGGAAATATTCCGACACGGATGGACATGTTTCCCCTACGGTTTACGCTGTTCGACCTGGACTTCTAAGAGTTGGTAAGCAAGTAGACTTTAATATTTTCAATGATAACTTCTTTGAATCTCGCAGATCTATCTGCATTATACGCACAACAAGAAAAGCATGGAGCAATTTGAGCAAGTTCAGGTCTACAGTTATAGCTATCAAATTCCCAGTTTTGGTTTGGAAATTTTTGATCCTCGGCAATGTTTGCTCCTCCGGGTCAGGCAAGGATTATGCCATACTGGTACAGGCAAGGCCTGTGGCATTTACGGTGCCAATATTTGGCAAGGACAACCCCACTGATTACACTTTCACGAAGTTGTAAACCAAGTTTTCTAGGACATGGCTCCTCGACCAGTTGTTTGTCATTGTTGAAATCAGGCAACAACAGGATCTTCCCATTCTCAACAAGCGTGCTTAGACGAGTTTTCTATGCAATACTGGGAGCAGAGCTCCATTTACAAATCCTTAGGATTACAATAGTCCAGTCAATCAGGTACAAGGTACATACTTTGCATGAATTTTTTTTTTTTTTTTTTCACTACATAATACAATTCGACATGGTCAAGTAAGCTGTGAATGCCCTTGTCAACTGACAAGCGTATCTGGTTGCTATTCGCATCAAAACTACATGAGAACTCATGTGAAGCAAGGCTTCCTTTTGATATTTGGCATTGCGTTTTCCACAGTATGGAATATGCTTTTAACATACGAACTGGGAAACAATTGCCATAATTTTACATTCCATGCATGTGTATATGATACATATGCTAACTCCCGTGCATAGTTCATCTGGCTATGCGCCGGAATCAAACAAACTACCAGCAACCTGAACTCCATATGCTGTTAAGGGAAGCAAGGCTTCCAATTTGACATCTTGCATTGACATTTTCTCGTCTGGCTTACGCTATGAGCATAAAACCTTGGAGGAATTTGTCAGTTTGTTAGCATGTTCTTTTATTACATGCCAAGAGGGTGTATATGATATACACGAGGACTCTCTCTTGTGCAGTAGCTATGGCTATCAACCATCTTCCAACGAGTTTTTTCCTTCAGAATTTCACGACAGCTGGTTCCAACGGGATGACCAGGTTAGACAATTGTAAGTTTTACTTGTTTTTCATGTTTTCACATTTATTCTAGAAAATGTTGTGCAAAGCAAAGTGCTTTGACATTTTTACGTGAAGCCAGCAAGGAACTTTTTAGGTCTCACATTTGCGGCCATCGCTCTCAACGAGGGCTTACAATTCTGCATGCAAGGCATGCTGGTTGGGTGAATTTAACTCTACCGCCTCACGAATTACGCTTCCGCTATCACACTCGCAACTCTCTCAAGGACACGATAAGTGATGGATTGTTTAGTATGGTTTTTGATTGCTGTAAGCACGCCATAACATTCAAAGGAACCTAAAAATAGGACTGATTTCACAAGAAAAGTGCCATATTTAAGTCATTTTTGTACAGTCACGTCCCCTACACGATAAGTGCAACAAGATGTGACTTGTGTTTTCTATTACATCTCTCGATGTGAGCATGATATAGCCAGATTATTGCATGCTTATAGGATAAGCTGCACGCTATGCATAAGATGCACACAAGCAGGGGTGCAGTACATACAAGGCAGTAACTTAAGGAAAGTTCCTCAGTCCAACATGCTCTCTTTCTCTCTCTTTCTTATTTCTCTCATAGAATAATGAAAACTTCTACGACGCTTTTTAACATGTTTGTTTGAAAGTCAGCTTGAGCCAAGGTGCTCTAACTCTCAGCTAGACATAGGGCAAGATGCCATCTAAATTAGTCTTCATTGGTTCTTTCATTGAACACTAATTGCCATCAGGGCTATGAGCCACACACGTGACTACCAGTCATTGTCGGATCTCGGGTATGACCCAACGGTTGAAATTCCTTCAAGAACATGTTCTTCTGATCAAATAGATCTACCCAGTGGAATACACAGTGAACACCTCGAAGTTAATGGACAAGCAAGCGTCTTGTCATTACGGATATTTAGGGTGTCATTTTTGCACTCCATGTTTTTAGTGCGACGCTCAAGTGAGTTTTTGATAATCTTAAACTTACATCAACTGATCTATACCACAGAGTCTAGAGGTAGCAACCAGCATGGCTGTTCATACGAGCTACGCATCTCACTTGTGGGGATCTCTTGCTCTCTCTATAGCACTACGAGTGTCTATGATACTACAGTTTCAGGGTAAGACCCAGCGGGTGTTTACTAAATCATCCCATAGGCATTGAGGATCACAGTTTGATCTATCCCAGTTGTACTTTCAAGGAAAGAAGTCCGCAATCTACTAAGGGATCGTGGACAAATTCAACTTTCAAGTTGATTCCCATCATTTTTATATATGGTTGACTATGTTGGTTACCGTTACCTACTCATCGAGCAGTTTCTACAAAGGGTCTTACCAAAGGGCTTGACTACGTAGATTGCAACAGCAACACCCAGGGTTTCCGGTGCAATGTTGCTTGTTTTTTCACACGTGGACGACGTGTTCCTCTGTATTTGAATACGGGTAAGTGAACATTCAGTTCAATCTTCAGGTACGCATCTATTGATTTGGTATTATTCCAATTTTTAGTATGCATTTCTTGATTTTTATAAGTCATTTAAAGATGCTTGAATATTTCAGGGCCATGCCAAGGGCATGTCAAAACAAGTATTTTGGGCCGTAGTGTCCAATGTACATTATGCTGTTACGAACCTATATGTCAGGTTCAATTTGGCACATGCTGTCACATGGGATACAACATGGTCTAGGAACTCAAGGAGTTAGGTTTAGCCAGTGTGGAGCAAGGCTAATGAGGGTCCCTCTCACTCCCATCATAGAGTGTTTGCAATTTGCTCCACACAATAGTACATATTGTACTTGAAGGATGTTCTTTTTTACACATCCTTACATGAGACATATTTCACATGTGGAAAATATGAGTCTCTGGACTGACACTGGTGCCATTATTTCAAGTATGTGTCACGACAAAGTCCCTAGGTGCTGGTCACATCTGCTTTCTAGACCATTTTTAGCACGGCGTATCAGGAGAAATTTCGTGGCCAGAAATTGTCAGATACTTAGAATGACTTGTTAAGGTACAAGTACTGCTAACCAACATTACAGATGGTTGTTTATACATATAGCAAGGCTATAAGTTGTTAATGAAAAAGTTTCATTGTCTGTACCTAGCAGTGATCAATGTTTCACCTTCTATTGTGATTCAGACATTTCAGCAAGGCTTGCAAAAGATTACAACTAACAGTATTTAGTTTCTTTTCAGAACTATTTACATTCATTTTAATGTGTGCTAGGTGCATCACATGTGCCATAAGCATTGGCAAGGATCATTATGGATATACAGGTTCGGGTTAGTTTTTGCTAAATGCATGCACATTAGGTGTTATGGGCCCTAGTGTTTAGCATCCTCAGGTTGTTGCTTATGAAGCATTTTGTACTCTATGTGCACTCTCTCTATAAGATAACTTTTGGGTCTACTAATCACCAATAGAGGTCATGGCTCGGTTTGGGCGTTTGTAGATTTTTTTAAAGTTACCCACGACGGTTATACACTACTGTGGTTCCCCGTTTACCAGTCATCTGGGACGACTGTCTGTAAACCGTGAGGAAAACACACTTCAATACTATCAGTTATCCAAGGAGACAGGTAGATTACAAAGAGCAATCTTGTGCTAAATGATCTGCTAAGAGCATACGTTACCACAACGCATTTCTGAATAGATGATTTTCTCCCTATTCTAGAATTTTCTTAAGTATGATTTTTGACTTTGAACACCTCTTGTGGTGGGGTTGGAGATTGTGTCAATACTTTCATACGTCAAGGACTTACCAAGTGTGCTGACAAAGTATGCCTTTGGAAAACTCTTAGTTGTGGTTACTCCTTTTAAAGTACTCAAGTGAGTTATAAATGGAGTTACCATTTAGACCCAAGTGGTTGCAAACGGACAACAATGTTGAAAATCAAGATGTTGCTCTTGGTTTCATTGAACCTCCTCACTGCACCAATTATCGGTCATACAGACAATTGGCTCACTTATGGGATGTGAGTAAAGAAAACATCAGTATTCTTAAGAAGATATTACTACTTGTGTTTTCGAGGATGAAAACTCTTCCTTAAGGGGGGAGTAATGTCAGGACAAGGGTCCTACGGGACAAGGCCCAACCTAGGGGGTCAGGGACCTAGGCCAAGGGCCTGGAGTGGACAAGTGCGGACTGGGGATCCACTTAGGGCAAGTGCTAGGAGCTAGCCTATATAAGGGGTGGTAGGCAGGAGGATCCTATGTTCCAATCCCCTTGTCCTTTCAACCTCCCTTTCCACTAAATCCTCAGATCGCCTTATTGGCTCTACTTGAATGCCTGGCCGAATTGGCCTTAAAACTCCAACTGGAGGAGGAAGTTCACATTCAACTTACCGTAACACTCAAAGAAATTTTATGGAAAAAGATCAGTCTTATGCCGCAAGTATGGCTAAGTATTGATACTACCTGGCTTATGCCTAAAATTAAGACCTCTATTTCTGACTCTAAGGAGAAATGGCTTATTATTGGGCTAGATAAAGCCTCAAATACTGTGTCCTTTATATGTAAAAGATTAGCATATGAAGCCGCCTATTCAAGACTCAATAGTAAGGATTTTCTTAAACTTGAGACCTCTCCACTTAGTACAACTACACTATTAAATAATGAATTATCGGGACTTGGTTATTGTCCTAACCTTCTGAAAATTCCTATACTATTCCCAACTTATAAGAATCATAAGCATAAATTTAGATTGATTTTTGACGCATCCAATAGCATGTTCTCTTGTGTTACAAACGACATCACCTACTGCTTAAATTTTGTTCTACTAGAAATTGAAGCTATCTGTGCCATCAAGCATAGTGATCTAAAAAGATTTAGAAATATAAATTATTACCCATTTTGGGTTATAAAAAACGCAGCTGAGGTGTCTATCAACCTCCTAGAAAACATTTTCTCTATCTTTACGGCAGACATAACTCAGTGTTATGAAAATATCCCACTAAATGGACCTTATGGGATTTTTGATACCCTATCTAATCTTATAAGGATTGCCTTTTCTCACAGAAAGAAACTAGGGTATACATGCATCTCACTAAAAAGGAATAAAGGATGGGTGAAAAATTCTAATAAGTCTACACTTTTAGTCTTTAAAGAGGATGATTTATATAAGTATATCTTTTGGCTACTTAATAATTGTTGTATCCAAGTAGGTGATACCTACTACAAACAAATTTTAGGGATCCCAATGGGATTTTCATGCTCTCCAATTATGTGTAATCTCTATCTTTGTTACTTCGAATACCAGTGGCTCTTAAAAATAATAAATAACCCTGATAGTGCTTTGTTACTCACACACTTTGAACATTCGTTTAGATTTATGGATGACCTGTGTAGCCTTAACAATCCCATGTTTGAGGCTACTGCTAAAGATATATATCCACCTTGCCTTAATATTGAACCTACATTCTCCGATAGAGTTCTATGGCAAGATAAATGGGTAATTTCTAGGACTCATTTCCTGAATATTGAGTTTGTGTTGACTTCCCCTTTCTTGGGAAATTTTTATACTCGCTTTTATTGGAAAAGAGAAAAGCTCAAACTTGTATCCTCATAATTTACCAAAAGGAAAAGCAATAGACCCTTCAAGAATTCTCTACACACCTATCTAGGAATGCTTTTCCTTATAATGTATGCCTCGTCTGACAGTTTTATTGCATATGAAGAAATCAATACTTTGATTACCAAGTTCATTAATAATGGGTTTTCTAAAAAAGACCTTGTTCTGTGTATCTGCAATTCCCTAAAAAAACACAACTCGACCTACCTTAAGTTTAACTTACAGAATTTGATAAATCTCCTTAAATCAGAATAAATTTAACTATTTCATCGCATGTCGCAAAAACTTCTTGAGGTAGTAGGACCCTACTCTTTGGGGTCTACTGCCTCATAGAATATGGTGCCTCATAGAATATGGTGCCTGGGTATTGGTGGGCACACACACACACACACACACACACACACACACACACACACACACACACACACACAAAAGTACATGAGTTATTTCACTTGACTCGGCTCTTGAATTGGACAAAAAAAAGCTTGGCTGGTTTTTTTTAAAAAAACGAGATCCCTTCATCTACATCTCAATTAAGCCGTCCATTACATGATCACACAAACAGCTCTCACAATAAAAACATGTGTTTGGACACTCGGCTAAAGGAAGGATACGAGTCGCCAAGACTACCCCATACTCCTGGGTGCGAGGTGTATTGTTAAAATATCCTCTTAGTGGATGGTCATAACTACAATACAAATAAATCTTATGAGGAGGTAAGAACTGAGCTAGCAGGTATAACCGCTCTGAAAAACCTTGCTTCAGTGAATTTTCTATGTAATAATACTGGGTCCCTAGACCCAGAGCCTCAGTTACCATCGCTAAACAAATATTGTTTCTGAAATGCCTGCGACCCCAAAGGGTCACTCGCGTCACTCGGCCCTGATATGTCCACCACATAGTTTGGGAAAAAGCAGTTTCTAATTGCAGAAATAGATGACGTTCATAACGAAGTAAGGTTGATCTTCGAGTAGATTTGCTTGACAAAAGAAGATGTGCAGTTGCTATGGCAAAAACCTGGTCTTGACTGTAAGCCATAATATGTTAGATAAACCTGAGGAACAAATAAGCTTGTGATGTTACTCTGGACTCGGTTTTGTAAAAATAACACATGTCTTTTGTAGAACCACTTTTTGACTCTTAAACCAAATTAGAACTTATAAAAAGTACCCGCAATTGACTTCTCTAAATAAGACTAACGCACACCATTAAGATCGGTGCATGTATACTGTATGACATAAGCTCACTGTATAGTTTTGTCGAATAACGGGGTATGTAGTATCACCCAGGGCTAGGTACAATAAACGTGCAACGAATTACGAACCGGGTATTGAACATGTGAATGGAGTATTATATGCTGCCAGGGTAAAAAATGGGGGTAGTATGACGTGTCCTTGCAATTACTTAACTCTATCTCTACATTATACTCAAAAGCAATGCTCTGTAGCATTTAGGTTTCTCTGCATTAAATTTTTGTGATTCCTATTGCACGCTACCGCCTGTGTATTTGAGGAAGGGTCTGCAACAGGCGTATACTGTATCAGATATTGCGCAACATAGCCTGTAACTTCTGGATCTTTGGCTGGAGTAATCCCTGAGAATAAGGCCGTAGTGGCGACCTCGATTGGGGGAAACCCGTCCGACTTTGTGTCTATGGCGTGTCTTCTATAGATGGGCATCATCAAGTATAAAAACATCTCAAGGTGAGTACTCATACTCACTTAGCATTGTGCTCTGTTAACACCTGTAAGTGCGTTCAAAACTATGTGAGTTCGAATCTATTGAATACTGAGAGCTCAACATGCCGAAAAAGATTGGAAAGGGGATTGCGGATGCTTCTTCGTCTCCTAATCTACAGGTTAAACAAAGTTTTTTTGCTCTCAATACTGTTGAAAGAAACTATGAGCCGAAATTTGTGGCTTTGTTGAAAGTACTTGAATCTCAGTAAAATGTAAAGTTGTGTAAAACCATTAATTAGGCTCTGTTTTTTTTTTTTAAAATAAACCAGGTTCTGGAAACTGGCTCTTTCTGGTAAGGAGAAGAAATGTGAATGTCTCATCTAAAACTAAGAACTACTAGGTTTTGTTATGATTGATGGAAGTAATGAGTCTGATTTTCGTAAAATATGCTGTAAAACTGGTTTTTTTGAGAAAAAATCTGTCCTTAATTTTTTTTAAAAAGGACTGCCAGGTCTGAAAGTTATCTTAACATATGGTTGCATTGAATATAAGATGGTGTGGTATCTAACGGGAAATGGTTGTATATATGGTTGAGATGCTATTTTTTGTAGAATAGCTACTCAATAGGTGTAATGTACTTATGAAAGGGATACTGCACGTCTCGTAAGAAACCAGAAATTCATAAAAAATGAGTTGTAATGGTCTTATAAGATTGGTAGGATATTTTGGTTAGTTGTAATACTACAGGTCTGAGGTACTTTGGGTAAGTGGACAGACCCTAGAATGATTCGTTTTCTAGTTCGGGTGCCTATTTTATTGAAACGCTAAAGATTATTTTGAGGTCACTGAATACTAGTTTCGGAATTGTTGCCCTATCTTTTGATATTTTGTAGGTAGTGTGTGGCAAATTGAAAATCGACCTTTTTTACCGTATTACATCACCTACTAGTAAGATTGATTTGTTTTTTAGTGCAGATGCCTATCTTACTGAATCGGCTAGTAGTTATTTTGAATTTGCTGAATACTGGCTTCGGATATGTTGCCCTATCTTCTGATATTCTTTAGAAATTGAGTGGCATCACATACCGGATTGTGGTAGTAAAAAGCTGGTTTCAAATTTACTTGATCTTTTTTTACATCACATGCTGGGAAGATTAGTGAAAGTTTCTGGTGGCTGATCACTGATTCAGCATAATGACAGATTTCTGCTGGCCATGGTTGGTTTGACCCTCGGCTATTCAATAAAATATGCTTGCCATCATCTGCTGGCTTCTTATTCTCACTCAAGTATATATGAACTGGTCTTTACCTATCATCTTGCAGTATATACAACAAAACGATTCTAGTGGGTTGGTTTAAAAGGTTCTCGATATTGTGAGGAATGTCATATATTTCCCTTTAGCTGATCCTGGCTGGTTACTCTTATGTCATTTCTTTCTCGGACGAGGTCTGAGTTGGCTCTAGGGACTGAGTCGTCTAGGGTATTATGGTATGAAATACAGTTTATAGCTGGCTTGGGCTACAGTATGTCAGACATGACATAATAACATATATAGTTCTTGATAAAGGAAGTGAATATAACTAAAAAAAGGGGGAGCTCTGGTTTGTAAATTGGTAAATTCTTAGATGTTTTTTTTGGGATATCTCAGCTTGTTTATAAAAGGGTTTTTGAAGTAAGATCTGTTCAAAAAGATTATTTTTTCTATACTTCAAACTACAAGGAAGAGTGGTCCTTAATAGACTAAGATCAGGCTCGAGATTACTTGTGCCTACCTCTATAGAGTGAAATTCTGTTCAATCTGATTAAAGAAGAAGTTTTCTTTTTTTTAATCTCTGTAAAAAACTCCTAAAATCTTAGGTTTGGCAAAGAAAGTTTTTTTTTAAAAAAATATAATCAAGAAATAACCAGACATATAGCTACTCTATGGGGTTTTTACTTTCCTTTATCAGATTGGAAAAAAAGTAAGGGAACTTTTATCTAAAAGAACAAAATACAAGTTAAGGACTGTGTGTTTTTTGAATGGTGACACAGATAACAACTGTGATGGCCAGCATCACTTGCGTACAGTCACGTGCTAACGAATTGTTTTCTTGTGGCTATGGGTGTAGGCGAGGGCTACCTTATTTGATTAAAACATTCTGTTCTTAACGTATGGCGGATCTCTTACCGTGATGCAAAATTTCCCAAACTATGGGATTGCGGTTTCCCGCGCTGGATTTTGTTATCTTCATTACCTTGTACAAAATTTATTTTCAACTGCAAATAAATTATTGTACAAATCCATTGTATTATTCTAGAATTGTTGGAGACAGTGTTCGTTTGCGTATATTTATAGATTTAGAACTGCTACACACACACACACACATACATACCCACACACATTTATTCTTGTGTGTGCCTTGCAAGTCATTGCTCACAATTCATGTAGCAAATGGCCCCACCATCTAACACACTACAACACATTGCCATCAATGCATAATTTGAGAACCATGAAACACATAGAATATCTTGACAAGAACACATTTTGGCCATTCACTTGTAAGGATAAAAAGAGTATACACCTAAGTATCTTCTCCACTAACGCCTATTTTTTAGAAGGCCAAAAACCTAGATAAAGTGAAGGTGGATTCTAGATCAAAATTCAAAAAATTTATTGGTTTTTACGATAACGATTATAGAATTTTAGTGGGGTTAGACATAGCTATGATTTAGAGAGTTTAGCCAAGCAAAAATACACTAAGTATCATTTTTGGAAACATGGCATGAGGGTTTGCCAAAAAAACATTTCTTCTAACTAGTGATAAAAAGGGCACACTTGAATCTTTCCTAATTGTTAGGATTGAATATGAGGGAATTGTCAGTTTTTGCAAATCTTGTAGCCAAAAAGGTTGTAGTTTTAGTTGACTAAAATTACAATAAACCCTAATAATTTACAAGAAATGCATGCAAAATCCCAATTTCTAAGAAAAGGAGACTATGGGTCTTGCCAAAAGAATTAAATATGACTAGAGATATAAAGAATACACTTAAAACTCTCCTAGTTTTTATGATCAAATGTGAGAGATTTGCCATAATTTGCAATAAAGTAATATAATTTCCCTCAAGAAAAGCCCAAATCTAGCTAGGATTTGTAGTTAATATTATGTTAAACCCACGTATTGCCATAATACATGACATGATCCCAATTGCCAGGAAAAGGAAAGTATGGGCCTTATAGGTGTGAAAATTGTAACCTCCTTAAACTAACACATTGGCGTTAATAATGATGTACATAATACACTAAATGTAGGTTTTTTCTATCACTGTGCAGCATAAGGGTAGAGTGTTCATAGCATAGAATAGAGCATCTACTTCTAGTGAGCAAAAGTCCATCTTCCATTGAACATGTGCAAAAAGTATGGCCCAACGAAATGATTGCAAAATTGACGATAAGGGGTATTTAGAAATTTTGAAAAAGTTCTAGAGAAATTTGGAAGTATCATATAACATTTGCCAAATATGAGAGGTATTTAATAGACTTGGGTTGCCTGATCCCCCTTCACCCCCCCTCTATCTATGGTATACATAAAAAATAAGTGGGGGACTACCCCTATTGTATACGCTTATGCTATTCCTATTAAAAACCCCTCTTCCTTACACTCACGTGATACCATATGAAACTACTCAGTGAATTTCCCGGGTCTTACATGCCATTAGGGTCCCTTTTATTGGTGAGAATTCATAGTTAAAGCGTTTTATAAATAGTGTTTGAACACTTTCCATATATAGGTTTTATATAGTGACCACCTCAGAATGCACATCTTTACATGCAAGCATTGTGGTTTTCTTTACAAATGCAAACTCTTTAAACATATGCACAAAACAATGAATAGGCAAACACCACCTCAAGGACACATACCTTAAATATTTATAATATTTTAAGGATTTTTGGACATCTACTACCATCCTTTGCTTGAAAGATGCTACCGATCATAAATCTTGTTATGGCCACTCCATACTTAATAAGGAAGATACCTTGATGGGTTCAAGCTTCCCATAACCTTACGTAGAAGTAGGTAATAGAGAAATGAGAATAGAAGAAAATTATTCTTTGAACCAATTTGGAATGGGCAAAGGTGTGCAAAAATTGTTGCTCCAATATCTGCATGTTGTATAACATTTAATGTAAACATAATTATGAAGCCATAAAAACATTCCACTATGACTTCACACCAACTTTGTATTCTCAAAACATGTACTTACAATGTGATGGAAATCGAACTGGTTGTTGCAATTTCATGCTTGACATTGAGAAAACATGTTGCACAATGGCTACGATCCCCTTGTCCTTGCGATTCTTGAAGCCAAGGAGCTTTCATTTCCAATGATGATCCAAGTTTGCATGGTTTTGAACACGGTGAGGGCCAATAGAAGATGGTTGCATGTATACCCAAGCATCTTTGGTGAACTCTTGTGGCACCCACTCACCATATATACCTCTTAGGTTGTGGCATGCAAGTGCTATGATCTCATCCTTTGGATGCCTTTGCAGAGTAGATATGCATGAGTAAAGAAAATTAAGATGAGGAGGAGGACCTTGTTTGTTGCTACAATGCAAGTGGGAGAATGGGAATGAGTTTGCTTGGTGTGCCAATGGGAGCTAGGAGTGGTAGAGAGGGGGAGGAGCATGGTTGGTGCCGCAATGGAGATAGGAGCAGGTGGATGACCCTTGCTTGGTGTGGCAATGGGAGGTGGGAGGGAAGGAGAGAGGAACTTTCTTGCTATTGCTATGGAGATAGCAGTAGAGAGATGATGTTGAAGTAGAGGGTGAGTGTGATGGTTGCAACCAAGGAGGGCTTGGACAAAGGGGTTCTAGAGAGAGAGACAATCACTTTTTCATTATGGAGCATATTTGGGGGAGCTTTGGAGAGAAGAAAATGATGTCTCAATGTTTTTTTGAAAATGTTTAAAGTTTAGGGTTTTTTGGTGCATGTTTTGACTTTTGGAGGTCAAAAACTGTTTTTTTGACCATAAAATACACGTTTGTTGAAGAAGATAACATTTGTTTTTTGAAAAAAATTAAAAATTTTCAAAATTTTGGGGTTTTTTCAAACCGGGTTAAAAAGGAGGAAAACTTGGAGGTTCCAAGTCCCCCCCCCACCTTCTCACACTAGGTAAGAGGCCCTACTATTTGGAGGGTATAGAGTGTGTCCACCACCCTCTTCCTATTGGTTGGTATCTAATAAACCTTAATCCCAAAGGGCTCCTAGAGGGGTCACACTTTTCCTAATGTTTCATAATTTGCATCCTTGTGTGAACGCCATATCTTGTTTACACATGGAGCATTCTTTATGCACAAATATGGTTTTCTTAAAATCTTTTTAGCACTCAGGGTATTGAGAAATCCTATTATCAAGCTAGGGGGTGTACTTTTAAATTACTTGCCATGGTGGTGGTGTGGTACAGTCTAACTATTTGGAAGAGATGTTCAACTAGTCCTTCTGTACAACATTTTCTCATAAGATCACCGTGGAGAGTGTGCAATAATCGAAGATTACAAGGGAAGTACACAACTTGCATTGTCAAGACTATATCAATAAATGGAAAATGTCACAAGGCCTTGCCAAGCATGCAACATGGTGACAACGTGTAGGGTGTAGCATGTGTCGATGTAGATTCAGCACCAATAACTCCTCCATGCTTGTAAATTTACTTTGATTAAAGTTTGGGTGTGGGAAGCACTCCTTTAAAAATAAACTCTTAATAAAAATATTAGTGTGAAAGGGTGCTTTTAAAATTAGGCCCTTATAAATATAAGGTCCACTTAATTTTTACTTGTTTATTTACTCATTCTCACAGGTGAGCTCCCACCACTCCCCATGGTGTGCACATAAAAACCCACCAAAGAGCATCCACCTATCAATGCAAACACTCTCCAAATTTGCGAGAAGCAGGCATGGGTAAGAAACATACATAAATGCTCACAAATGTTGGGGCATTCGGGAATATCCTTTAGCTCTAGGCAAGGTAGTCAAGGAGAGGGATCATCATGGGTGCAGGAGTAGAAGGAGGCACAAGAGTAGCATCCAATGAAAAGACATAAGACCTCTGTCCAATGATGGAGAGATGATAAAGAAAGATCATCATCTGAGATTGATAGAGAAGAGTCAGCACACCACCAAGCACAAGCAAGAGGGTTGCAATCACCAATCATGCATATAGTCAATGAGTCAAAGGTAGAGCCACCATGAAAAACATGCTTACATACCATGTAAACACCAAGTGCCAATGGTGGGGAAGACATTGTCCCATGGGATAAGGCTCTCCCTACACAACATCGATAGGCAAGGAGTGAGAAGGATGGCAAGGAGCCAATGGAGGAGCGTGTTGGGGTATAAAGCCCAATGTGGTCGCCCAGGTAAGTGGGCGGGCCGACAGGTATGTACACATATTCTTTTGTTAAAACCTAATAAGAACTCACTATGCTCTACACATAACAGTAGAGCGAGTTCACCATATCGTCGTGCTCTTCTTCTCGCACTCTCTCTCACGTCGCACTTCCGCTCGTACTCCTTCAACTGGTATCAGAGCTCAGATCGAGGCTCGGGGCAACACTGCAGGAGGCTAGAGTCACCAACTCAGATTGGAGTGAAATTCATTCTGAGGTCATCTCGGCCACCGTTCGGCTTGGACAAAGGTCTGCGCAGGCCATTTTCGACTACGTGGTCTCGACGGGTGCAGATCCGACTCTGCAAATTTGGGGTTTTCGACCTACGACAGCAGGTGCTAAGGATATCGACACTCCTAGAGTGTTGATTTGTGGTTGTCTACACATCGAAGGACGGCTCACAGTTCTTGGAGGCGTGTCACATACGACACGGGCGCATCTACACACAGACTATAGGCGACATCCACTAGTTCATCAGGTAGCTTGTGTTTGCTGCTTGATATTCCAGATTTCATCCTGACATTGCAGGTACTTCCACATGGGATGTATTGTCAGAGATGATGTATGTCTGTTGAGGGTTTGCTGGCTGTGAGTCACGCAGCAAACAACCGCCGCAGCGGTTACAACATACAGTGGGAAATTTGTGGATGTATGACTTTGTGGGAAGTCTATGTACTGTCAGATTTACTGCAGCCTTTGTTGAGGGTCGAGTGAGGTTTTATTGAGCTGGGGGATTCTCGAATGTTGAGATCCTTTCGGTGATACAGGTCTTGGAGCGATCTCTCGAGCACCCTTAGATAGGCAGCTAGGATGTATTGACTGTGAGTTAGACAGTTGGGATTGCATCTTTGCTTTACTGCCGTTGAGGCATTGTCGCAGTCTATGCTTACAGGACAATGACAGGACAGTCAGAGACAGTACAGGTGCAGGACAGGTTTACCCACAGCTTACAGTGTTAGAGAGACAGTGGTTTTTGGAGCTGTTTTTTGGTCTGTTTTTAGTACACCAGAGCCATTTTACAAAGGAGACTCTGCCAAAATTTCTGCAGAATCTGAAGCTTTCTTGGTTCATTTGACAGGTTGATATTGGTTCAAAGGTCAGTTTACAGGGGAAACTCTGCCGAATTTTTCCCAGGAAAGTAAACTACTGTGAAGCGTAGCTATGGCTGGATCACAGGACACTGCTCTTTACAATATCAAGAAGCTGGATGGAACCAATTTCCCATTGTGGAAGAAGCAGATTTGGCACGTGTTGGTACAAAAGAAGCAGATAAAACCTATAAAGCTCAAAGGGATAAAACCAAAAGATATGGACGAAGATGAATGGAGCGAAATGGATGAATTGGCACTTTCTACCATTATGCTGACTTTGGCAGAAAGCGTTTACTTCAATGTAGCAGACAAGATGTCGGCTTATCAAGCATGGTTAAAGCTAAGTGATCTTTATGAGAAGCAGAGTGCAGCTTCACAGGTATACTGGCTTAAGAAGCTTGTTGACTTGAAGATGAAAGAAGGGACACCTATGTCCAATCATCTGAATGAATTCAACACAATCTATAGTCAGTTGTCAGCTCAAGGTGTCAAGTTTGATGAACCTGTTAGAGCTATGTTCCTGTTGATCACATTGCCGGAAAGTTGGGACACTTTTCGCACAGCTTTGAGTAATTCTGCACCTCCAGATGGTTTGAACATAGCAGGTGTAGAAGGAAGTCTGCTTAGTGAAGAAACCAATAGAAAGACAATGGAAAAAGGCAAAGGAACAGCCCTAGTTGTCAGGGGAAGGACCAAAGAAAAGTACAAAGGTGGAAACAGGAATCAGTCTCGTAGCAAGTCCCGCAGTGCTAAAGGCAAGAGTGACATAGAATGCTACCATTGTAGCAAGAAGGGTCACATGAAAAGAGACTGCAGAGAATGGAAAGCAGAAAAAGGAAAAGAGAAAGCTGAAGACCATGGTGAGAAGAACAAGTCCTCAGTGAAGATTCAAGAAATAAATGTGACAAACACTGTTGCAGAGGATGACAGTCTAGTGTCAGGAGACATCTACTTCTTGAAGAATACAATGGACTCAGCTCTTCTTACAGCATCTGATGGAAATGCACTGAGTGACTGGATTATAGAGTTAGGGGCATCACTTCATGTGTCTCCAAACAAGGAGTGGTTTACCTCTTATGTGACCACTAAAGATCATGTTCAGCTAGGCAATGGGCAGACATGTGAGATCTTAGGTGTTGGAGATGTACAATTGAACTTTCAGAATGGCTCTTCTTTCACGCTGAAGAATGTGAGACATGTTTCCGCAATTACAAAGAGCTTGATCAGCACAGGTTTACTTGATGATGCTGGCTACGTCACCACTTTTGGACAGAACATGTGGAAGATATCCAAGGGTTCTATGATAGTAGCACATGGAGTAAATTCTGGAGGACTTTACATGATTTATGTATCAAATGTCTCTAAAAATGTAATCAATGTAACCGAGCAGCCGAACGTTTCTTTGTGGCATAGCCGGTTAGGACATATGTCCAAGAAGGGAATGGAAATCTTGTCTCGTTCTGGTTATTTGCCTGGCTTTTCATTTAATGATTTTGAATTCTGTGAACATTGTCTGTATGGTAAGCAAACACAGCATCCACATAAGCATAGAAGCAATAGAAAAGATACACAGTTGGCACTTGTTCATAGTGATTTGTGTGGACCTATGCCTAACCTATCTCTAGGGGGAGCTTCTTACTTTATGACATTTATAGATGATTACTCGAGGAAAGTATGGGTTTACTTTCTCAAGCACAAGGATGAAGCGTTTAGTGTTTTCAAAACGTTTGTGACACTTGTGGAGAATCAGAGTGGCAAGAAGCTTAAATGATTACGCATTGACAATGGTGAAGAGTATGTTTCAAAGGCCTTTCAGGACTTTTGTGAGTCAAAAGGTATAAAACGTGAACTTACTGCTCCTTACAATCCTCCTCAAAATGGTGTTGCTGAGAGGATGAATAGGACCATACAAGAGAAGGTCAGAAGTATGTTGTCTAATGCACAGCTGCCAAATGGGTTTTGGGCTGAAGCTGTATCAACAGCTGTTCATCTTGTAAATAGATCTCCTAGCAAGGTTTTGCAGAAGGATTCAGTGCAAGAGATGGTATGGTCAGGCAAAATGCCCTCATACAAGCATCTCAGAGTCTTTGGCTGTGAGGCATATACTCACGTTCCAAAGGAATTTAGGAACAAACTTGAGCCGAAGAGTAGAAAGTGCATCTTTCTATGCTATGGTAATTCTGGTGAGATGGGGTACAGACTTTGGGATCCCGAATCCAGAAAGGTTGTCCACAGCAATGATGTTCACTTTAATGAATCCAAATATCATTCTAAACCAGAGAGGGTTGAGGAGATTAGAAGAGTTGTCTTCCAAGAAGATGGACCTGCACGTGCAAGACAAAATGTCAGGGCTCAAGAGGAGCAAGGACAGGATAGAGTGGAACCACAGGTTGTGGCTGAGCCTGAGCCACCTATTGTGCGTAGATCTGGACGTGTCACGCAACCTCCTGATAGGTTTGTTCCATCTATGAACTATGTCATGTTGACTGATTGCAATGAGCCTTCATGTTACAAGGAAGCAATGCAAATGAAGGACTCCGGGAATTGGCAATTGGCCATGCAGTCAGAGATGACAGCTCTGCATAAAAACAAGACATGGAAGCTAGTTAAATTACCAAAGGGCAAAAAGGCTCTACCTTGTAAATGGGTTTACAGGTATAAGATCACCGCTCATGATAGTCAGCCAAAGTACAAAGCAAGGCTTGTTGCCAAGGGCTTTAAGCAAGAACAAGGCATTGACTTTGATGAAGTCTTCTCTCCGGTGGTCAAGATGACTACATTGAGACGCTTTCTTGCATTGGTTGCCATATTAGATTTGGTGTTGCACCAAATGGATGTCAAGACAACGTTCTTGCATGGTGATTTAGATGTGGAAATTTACATGCAGCAGCTAGAAGGGTTTGTTGAGAAAGGCAAGGAAGATTGGGTATGCCAGTTGTTAAAGAGTCTTTATGGCTTAAAACAATCACCGAGGGCATGGTACCATAAATTCCACAAGTTTATGCTTTCTCAAGGCTACAAACGTAGTGAGTTCGATCACTGTCTATATACAAAGAAAGCTAAGGATGGTAGTTGGCTGATCCTTATTTTGTATGTGGATGACATGTTGATTGCTGGCAAGCACTTGGAAGAAATTTCAGCTTTGAAGTCAAAGATGGCAAAATCGTTTGACATGAAAGACATGGGTGAGGCAAGTCATATACTTGGTATACGCATTGAGAGAGACAGATCAAAGAAGTTGATTTGGTTATCTCAAACAGAGTATATTGACAAGGTTTTGCAACGTTTCAATATGGAGAAGGGAAAGGCATTGAGTGTTCCATTGCCACCATATGTGAAACTTAGCAAACAAGATTGTCCTGTGTCTGAGGAAGAACAGGCTGAAATGGATAAGATTCCATATGCATCTGCAGTGGGTAGTTTGATGTATGCAATGATTGCTACTCGCCCAGACATTGCATTTGCAATGGGAGTAGTAAGCCGATACATGTCAAACCCAGGCAAGAAACATTGGGAGGCAGTGAAAGGAATATTGAGATACCTGAAAGCTACAAAGAGTATGCGTATATGCTATGGGAGTCAGGAGCTAAGTGTAAAGGGTTTTACAGACTCAGATTATGCAGGTGACTTAGACAACCGAAGGTCTACGTCAGGGTATGTCTTTACATTGGCTGGTGGAGTAGTATCCTGGCGTTCTAGATTACAAGATTGTGTTACTCAGTCTACTACAGAGGCTGAATATGTTGCAGCATCAGAGGCATGCAAAGAATCAATTTGGCTTAATTGACTAGTAACAGATTTGGGAATCAAAGAAGAGATGCCTGTGTTATATTGTGATAGTCAAAGTGCTATACAATTGGCTCGCAATCCAGTTTATCACTCAAAGACAAAGCATGTGGATGTGAAGTATCATTTCATCAGGGAAATGCTCGAGGATAAGCAACTTTAGCTTGTCAAAGTTCACACCACAGAAAATCCTGTTGATCTACTTACAAAAGGACTTCCCTCAGAGAGCTTTGCGCATTTTCGCAAGCAGTTAGGTGTAGGGTAGTACATCACTTCTCTACATCTCTTGTATATTAGCTTGTATAGTAGCTTCTCTCACACTTAAAGTACCACATTGGACTTTAAGTGGGAGGTTGTTGGGGTATAAAGCCCAATGTGGTCGCCCAGGTAAGTGGGCGGGCCGCCAGGTATGTACACATATTCTTTTGTTAAAACCTAATAAGAACTCACTATGCTCTACACATTACAGTAGAGCGAGTTCACCATATCGTTGTGCTCTTCTTCTCGCACTCTCTCTCTCTCGCGTCGCACTTCCGCTCGTACTCCTTCAGAGCGTCATTGGCAGCAAAGCATGTACAAGCCTCCACAAATATAAGTTCTTGAAGAAGCCTAAGCATCACCCATCAGGAAATGTACAAGTGCACCTCCCCTCCCCCTCCAAAAAAAGAAAGAAAAAAAAGAAAAGAAAAGTGGCATCGATCCATACAATAATTTTCCTTCGTAGACTTATGGAGGAAAATTCCAATGATTTTCAAAGGACAATTCATCTTTTTAAAACACTACAAATATAATGAAACATAAAAACAAGAAAAAGGTAATTCACTAAATTCCATTGATACTTCAAAGTAGAGAAATTACATCATTCATGGGGTGTTCCAAATTAACTTCACCATGTGTTAGTGGCTCTCTTGTGCATTGGGAAACTTGCTGAGCAACACAGATTGTGTTATTTTCTCAGGGTATGTAGATCAAACAAAGGAATGTATCCTTATTTGGTCTAAAATCTTGCCACGGAAGCCGGTCCAAAATGTAACAAATGCTGGTGATCTATGCACAAGGAACACTACATGGGCTAGTGGGGAAATTTCGCAAAGGCATAAAAGACCTTACTCAAGGCCTTCAATGACCATGTCATGAAGTGACTTTGGGAAGTGAAATCATCATGCAAAAGGGCAACATCACAAGGGGGAATTGTTCCCTGTATAGTGATATGGACTGTGGTCACAAAGGTCATTTATTTCCCACCAATTTATGCTACAAACTCATCAAGATCTAGAACATCCTATCACAAACCAAGTATAGGTTAGAAAATAAAAAACATCATGTGCAAGTGTGGGTTAGAAAACAAAAAAAATTAATGCAAACACAACTTAAGGTTTTACTCTTGTTCCTTGTTCTCCTCCTTTCTATTTCCCCTGGTATCCAAGTCAATGCATGACTTGGCCGCATCCAGGGAAAATATAAACCCCAAAAGGGCCCTTTAGGGTCAAAGATGATTTTGGAATATACTCTCTACACCAATGAGAATGAGCTTGTGGCCATGGTCCCATTAGTTTTTGCATTTGTTTTAATGGCCATAACTTGAGATTTCAACTTCAAATTTGTCAAGAAATGGTGCATTTGGAGCACATCGCTGAGCTCTTTCCATAGATATGTTACATGATATAGTTTTGAGGTATGTAGATATGGGCTATCCATGCCCCCCCTTTTATGTCCTAATGTTGACTAAATTTTGATTCGTTTCTCTTCAAGGCCTCTTTGAGATTCATATTTTGCCTAATGACACTGGCATAGGCTTTGTAGGAGCCACAACCTTCACCTACATGTCTTGAAAATCCTCCTCCAACACATCTAGTTGCTTCTCTGCCAAAACCCCCTCACAAAAAAGTGGAATAAAACTCAAAAGTTATAAAAGTAAAAATTGTAAATGAGTTATTGAGACCCCCCCTTTTATAGTGGTGGTTCTTTAAAAAAAAACAAATTTTATAAAATTAGCTCAAAGAATTTCTATTTCAAGAGGGTAGAGAGTTCACACAATTGCAATGGAACTACATATATACAAGCAAAAGACTCATAGTGACACCAAGATTTTTATGAATTACACTAAAATGAAACTCAAATAAATTGTATATGAAACAACTATAGCTCACTAAAAAACTATATTATAAATCCAAAATGTGTCAAAGTTGACATGTTGATGACAAGGGGGAATTTGTTCAAAACCATAAGAGTAACGGTGCTATAATAACAATAACATAGTTCCATCCACACCCCAATCCTCTTGGATGTTCATTTTGTCTTCCATTCTCTTTCCAATCTGCAAACATTCAACATAAAGTGAGCCAATGACTAGAAGACTTTGTATTGACAAGTGCACTTTGGTGAAAACATCCTCACCTCGTGACCTTGGAGATAGTTCCATGAAAGTCCTCAAAGCCCATGATGGCTAAATGTTCTTGTACACTGCTAAGAGTCAAATGCTTGTCCACTTAAACAATTTTAGTGTTGATCTTATATGTGAAACTACTCTAAATATAGCCATGGGTCCCCTCTATATATATACCATCTTGTGTGCGTATTCTACACACTTTGGGATTGCACTCTCTATGTATCCTCGCTTTGTTCTTCTCTTCTTCTACCTTCTTAACATAATATCAGAGCGTGGTTACTTTTTTTCACAAAAAATGGGACATTGTTGGCATCTCATAGCTTTGCACAATGCGCACAACAAAAATCTATAATTTAGCAAAACATAAAATCGTCATAATTTTTTGCTCGAAACTTTAATTTCAACGTTTGAAGAGTCAAACTTAAGGTTTTGAGACATTTGAAAGCTTCTTTTCATAACATATTTGATAAATTCTGCAAGAGAAGTAGCTTACTATGAATTGATAACCATTTCTAATCAAAACCATCAAAAGGTAAGAGCTTTTATATTTCTAAATCCATTTGCACCATAAGCTTCTTGTTAAAAACCTTTGATTTGCTTTTTATGCATCATGTGTAATTTGATTTTCATAAAAGAAATTAGATCAAGTGTTAATTATATTATATTCAACTAGATTTAAATATTGATACTACGTGTTGTTTCTTTTTGCATGATTCTTGGATTTTCTTTTCATGTATCATAAGCAATTCAGTTTGTGTAAAAGAAAGTAGATCAAACGTTAAACATATTAAATTTACATCGTCTTCAATTAAGTTTAATTATTGAAAAAAGTAGATAAATTGATTGATCTTTATATTTACTCTTTATATGTATCACATATATTTTGATACAGATCAAAGTCATATCACTTTAGATCTTTTTATTTTGCTTTTCTTTTTGATCATGTATGATTTATGATAATGATCATATCAAGATTTTCTTTTTTTTTTTGAATTTCTAATAGTTATATGATGCTATTGTACAAAGAATTATATCAATTATATCATATTTCACATAGATATTTGATGTATGACGTTTCACTTGAAGAAAGTGATTTGTACCTATAGTAGATATTGAAGGATTATGGCTTTGGTGATTCATAAAGATTTATAATTGTACATACTATAATTTTGATACTTTGTGTTATATTCAAAGATTGATGTTAAAGAATTATGTTTGGATAAATTTTTTATTCTTTCCATGTGGATAACAAAGTATTATGTTTCAATGATTTATTTGGCTATCACAAATACTTATAATTTTGATCATTAATTTTATAATCTTCAATCGATGTTGATGCTTATGCTTTGACAATTCTATTATATTTCTTCTTTGTGAATGTCAACAGTTATGATTCTAATGGTTGATCAAAGATTCATATTTTGATGATTTATTTTGTTTTTTGATTGTAGACATCAAAGATTTATAATTCAAACGATTTGGTTATCATCGATAACTCATATTAAATTGTTATGGTTTATTAATTCATGTCAATTCTTTATAATATACATATGTTGAAGAGTTAAAATTTTGATGATTTATCAAAAACATACATTTTAACAATTTATTTTGACCTACAAACAACAAAGATTTTTGTTTTTACTCATGACAAATTCTTTTGACTATGTGTTATTGTGATTGTAATTATAGAGTTGTTACATGATACCATGAAATGTTTTCATGATGATTACAATTCATTCGTATTGATCGTCTATTACTGAGATGATTATTTTTTTATAGAGTTCTTTCGTGATGCCATGATACATTTTCATGTGGTGATTATAATTTATTTGTATTGGTCGTTTCTCATTGAGGTGATTATTCTTTCATGGAGTTATTTTATGATATCATGATGCGTTTTCATGATTAAAAGACGTTTATGTTGATCATTCATTATTAAGATGGTTATTATTTCATGAAATGTTTTCATGGCATGATGCATTTTTATGATTGAAAGTTGTTCGTAACAATCATTCATTATTGAGATGGTTATTATTTCATGAACTTGTTCCATGATGCATTTTATGATTAAAAGTCATTCCTAACAATCATTCCTAATTGAGATGGTTATTATTTTGTGAAGTTGTTCCATGATGCCATGATTTGTTTTCATAATTAGAAGTCATTCGTACTTATGGTTTATTTTATTGAGATGGTTATTAATCCATGGAATTGTTCCATGATATTGTTCCATGATGTTATGATGGGTTTCTATGATCATCATAAGTCACCATAAAAATCGTTTGTTATTGAGATGGTCATTTCTTTATAGAGTTGATCCATGATCCGTGATGCGTTTTCATGATGATTATAAATTGTTCTTTTGTGGATTTATTTCCTAATGCCATGATGCGTTTCCATGATGATTAGAAGTCGCTCGTACTGATAATTTATTAATGAGACGATTAATTTTTCATATAGTTGTTTTATGATACCATAAATATTTTTCATGATTGGAAGTTTTTTGTACGTATCATTCATTAATGACATGATTATTATTTCATGGAGTTGTTTCATGATACCATGATACGTTTTCATGATGATTACAAATTGTTTGTACTGATTGTTTTTCATTGAGATAAATATTATTCCACATAGTTGTTTCATGATGTCATGATACATTTTCATGATTTGAAATTGTTTGTACTATTTTTCATTATTGAGATGGTTATTATTCCATGAAATTATTTCATAATGCCATGATGTGTTTCCATGATGATCACAAGTCATTCGTAATAATCGTTTTTTATTGAGATGATTATTTTTTCATGAAGTTATTCCATGATTGCATGTTCCATGATGATTATAAGTTGTTCATATTGATCGTTTGTTATTGAGATGATTATTACTTTATAGAAATTTTCAGTGATACCATGATGTGTTTTCATGATAGTTTGTTATTGAGATAATTATTATTTCATGGAGTTGTTCCGTGAGCCATTATGGCCATTATGTATTTTCATAATGATTAGAAGTCTTTAATACCAATTGTTTATTACTGAGATAACTATTCTTCCATGGAGTTGTTTCATGATACCACTATACTTTTTTCATGGTGATTATAAATTGTTTGCACTGATTGTTTCTCATTGAGATGGTTTTTTGTTTCATAGTGTTGTTTCATGAGATGACTCAGTATAACTGAGATGATTTTTTATTAGATAGAGCCGTTTTGTAATATCATGGGTTCCATGATGATTCATTATACCATGTTGTTTATTTAGATAGAGTCGTTTTGTAATACCGTGGTATTGTTCCATGATGACTAGAGTTATTATTCCATGGAGTCAATTCATTATACCATGTTGTTTTTATGTTCATTTGTAATGATTGAGATGACTTCTTTATGATGTCATGATATTGTTTCATCATATTTTCTTATAATTTAGATATTTTATATTCTATGATGCCATGAAGTTCTTGCATGATGATTCATCATGATCAAAATTATTTTTAGTTCATGGTGTTATGCCATGATGCCATGGTATTAATCTATGATGATTTGTTATAATTGATAGAGCTATTTCTCTATGGAGTTTCTTCATTATGTCATAATACTATTGATGATTCTATCAAGTTCTTCCATGATGATTCACTATGATCAAAATCATTTGTATTCCATGGTGTTGTGCCATGATGCCATGGTATTAATCCATGTTGATTTGCTATGATTGAAAGAGTTAGTGCTCTATAGAGTTTCTTCATTATGTTATGATATTGTTGGTTCATAATGATTTAGATGCTTGCTGTATGATGTCATAGCATTATTTCATGATATATATTTATTATGATTAAAAGAGCGATCTCATGGTGCTTTTCCATGATATTTTATTATGTTTGAAATGATTACTAATATTATTATATGACTTTGCTTCATTATGCCATGATATTAATTCATATTGATTTGTATTGATTGAGATAATCATTTCATAATATCATGGTATTGTTTCATTGTCTTGTTTCATGATATTTTGTTATGTTTGAGATATTTATTTCTTCATGGATTTTCTCCATGATTCCATGACGTTATTCCATTATGATTCATTATGGAATTTATTTATAATCGATTCAGTTCATGGTGTTGTTTCATGATAATTTGTTATGATGGTGTTGTTCCATGATGATATGGTGTTATTTCTAATGATTCATTATTTATCTGAATGTCATGGATTTTGTTCTATTTAACTGTATTATGATGTCATGGTATTGTTCCATGATAATATATTATGATTGAAAGAGTGATTGCTCTATGGAGTTTCTTCATTATGTCATGATACGTTTTTATTGATTCACAAGAATCTAGATACTTGTTGCATAATATTACAACATTGTTTCATGATATATTGTGATTAAAATATTTATTAATTCACGGATGTGTTTATTGATGTTTTAATATTATTCCATGATGATTTTGTTATCATTTATTATGACAAACATGACTATTATTCTATCATACTGCTCTATGATTATTCATTATTTTTTTAAATTTTTTGATGATGATTTTTTATTTTATATTTTATATTATGTTGGATGGAGTTTATACAAATAAGAGATCCCAATGGTCAATCGGCTTTGTGTATATATACATATATTACATGTATTTCATGTTAAGAGTTTACATAATATATGTACATGAGTTAATCTTCATTTACTATATTTTTTGTGACTCAATTTTGAGATGTTGCAAATCGTCTCCAAAGACACTATGTCCGTGTATTTCTCTAACATTGATATGATTTCTATCTTCTGCTCTTTGATTTTGTGATATTGACAACTCAAACACAAAGTGAAGTATCTCATAGATGGAATATATTCATCGAAGCTGAAGATGATCCAAAGAATTCTTCAAAGTACTTGAAGAGTTAATCAAATCATTTCATTGAGCCTTTGAGGCTATCATTGTATGTAGCAAGAGTGATGTAGCTTCTAATAAACCATTTCTATAAATTGAACAATATATTAATATAACAATGAGTATATATAGGGCTGTGGATTTATATATATACACAATTAGGGATCCTTGTTTGAGCAGGGATATTGAACTTATATGTGAAGATATTCTAAATATAGCCAGCAGACCTACCAACCTACCTGTTTAGGGATTGCTATAACAACTTTGTTCTGATGACTCCTGAGGAGGTAGAACAAACCAAATACCAAGGGTATTCCGTAAGGGATTGGATATTGGAACAAGGACCAAAAACAATTCCAAGAGATGAACACCGTGAGAGATCATCTGAGAGTAATGTTAAGAAACCAGAAACCACCTTATCACGTAGAAAACCGGGTGACACTAAAGCCAGTCTAGGGCTACATGAGCCACTATTTCCAACAGACTGGTTTGAAGGACTGGGAATAGGGTCCCCTTTATATATACCATCATGTGTGCATATTTTAACACTTTGGGGTTGCACTCTCTATGTATCGTCTCTTTCTTCTTCTCTTCCTCTATTTTCTCACCAGCTGGACATCTTCACAGTAATTTCAAAGGAAGTTATAGTTCATTCAACACATTGTAAGGGAATCCACACCCCAAGTTTGCACATCCAATAATTGTAGTAAAAAATATATATAATGAGGTGTGGAATCTTAAATGGCATATCTCATTATCTGATGATCCAACTCTTCAATGATATTTGTCTCCATTGAGCATGCCCTCCACAAATCCCCTATTCTCTTCTAATTTCCTCCCCAAATTCACATAGTACATCTCTTTGGATACAAACATAGTGGTAGTCTCTACAAATGCTAGCTCTTTAAATATAGGCACAAAACAATGAACAAGAAAACACCAACTCAAGCCCATGGATCTAGAAGCTTTATTATATTTCAAAGACTTTTAGACATCTAGTACCAACTTTTTTCAAAGATTCTATCAACCATAACTGTGGTTGTGGCCACTCCAAACTTAATAAAGAAGATCTTGCGATGGGGTTCAAGATTCCCATAACCATATGTAGAAGTATGCACAATATAAGAGTATGAGTAGAAGAAAAGTATACATTTGAGACAACTTGGTTGGAGAAAGGTGTGCAAAAACTATTTCTCCAATGTCCACATCTATAGCCTTAAATGTGTTGAAAAGACTATGAAGTGGCTACTCCTCTACCAATGTAGATGGAGGTATGATTTCAATAGCAAGAAAACACATAATTTTGTAGCCTAAAAAAAATTCCAATGTGGCTTCACACCCAAATCCATGTTCAAACAAGATACTCACAATGTGATGGGGATTGGACAGGTTGTTGTGTTAGCAGCAAGCTAACCCATGTAACATTTATCAGGAGCTTCATTGTAAAAATACTTATTATTTTGACAAATCAGGAATATTGTAACTCCTATTTGATGAGTGGATATTGTAATCTATGAGCCGGAGCTATAAGTTTTTAGATTGTATTAGTTAATCCTTGGTTAGAGCTCTCATTTAACCTAACAAACCTTGGCTAAGGTATAAAAGACAACTTTGTAAAGTTTTTATCAAGTTTTTGGATAAGAAATACACGGTGTGAGCTTATGAAGCTCTCTTCTCTCCTTCTCATGCTTCTATCTCCTTGTCGGTTGTCACATTGCAGTGGCGTCTGTTGCGTTGCAACCACATGTAAGAGCTCTACACATTGATGCAAGCATATCATGATAAATCGTAGCATTTGATGTCACAAGTAGGAATTTAAGCTAGGAAATCACAAAGTAAGTACAGACGGGGTATTGGGACATCATTGCGCTAAGCATTTAGATACATTCAGGGTAAAAAATGACTAGATCAAAATCTCACTACTGTTAATAATCGTATTTTTTTCCACTCATTGAAAGTGAGATTTGAGATCATAAGCACGTGTGCTTAGGCCTTATATACTTGTCCTAGAAGTTTCATAGCATTCAAAGTCGTTTGATGCTATAACGATCAAGGTTTGTTTGCCAATTAGCGACTAGCTTTTGATGACTTAGGTCATTTGAGTGTAGCTTGAGTTAGATGTGAGTTGTCTATTGTTTTCCAAGAGACTGAAAATCTCTTGTAGCCTCCATTCACCTGTCAAGTTAGGTTTGTCCCATGGATTGACAATTATGTTCGTGGTTCTCTCTATGTCTGCAAAATAAGATAAGAGTGAGGTTAGGAAACCCATCCACATTTGGTGCCATTGTCGCGGACGAGTAGATCTAAACTAGGGAAAACAAGAGTGTCCAGTATAGTTGTCCTCTAACTTCCTCTAGGATCACTAGGCCACGTAGAGCATCTACCACCTGACTTGGAGCAAAATCTATGGCTACTGAGAAATACTTCTGATGAAAAAGAAGTGTAGACAAGAGCTCCACCATTGGCGACAAGGCTAAGGACAAGACTAGTCAATGTCCCCCCATCCATGAAGTAGCTATTGCAATAAGATTTGTGGAAAGCAACAAGAAAGAAGAAGATATGGTACAGGAAGACACTCCTCTTGAAAGAAAGAAAAGAGAAAAAGGGAAAGCTAAGGTAGATGACACAAAATCCACAAAACGGCCACGCATTGCAATATTAGCAGAGCAACCAATCCAAAAAGAAGCAAGAGTAGAAAGAGAGAAGGCGGATTTTGAGTTGGAGAGAGGACTAAAAGGGGATTTTGAGGAGAAATGGAAACCCTTCCTAGAAGGATTAAACTTTGAACCAAACACCCCATGTTCAATATGAAGGATGATCCTTGGGACGTCTTAGAACATCTCTATCACCAAGAAGAACGTCAATGAGAGCAGGCCATGACACAAGAAAAAGACAATACACTGCCCATAGAAGACTCACCTAAAGAACAAGTCAACCCTGCTGAAGAGATTCCACACTTCTGTCCTCCAAGCAGACTACCACAAACGGAGGACACAGCACCACCACAACCAAAAGAGACCACTCCCATTGCTACCAATATGGAGCCAAGATTTGAACCACCCAAAGAAACTACCCATGAGTAAGTGGATGAACTAGCCATCCCAATAGAGACACAAGTACTCAAGCCAACCAGACAGATGAGCCAAACACAAACGAGGCTCATGACACATCAATGGATGAACCTAAAGCGAGCAACATAAGAAGGCTGGAGAGTTTGGAGGACATAGATGAATAGGCCCCCAGTATGCACATGATGTAGTGGAAAAAATGAAAGATGTGATCTATGCTCGCCACCAACAGGTCCATAGTTTGTATAAGCAACTATGACTCTCAGATGAAAGGCTTGACATAGCCAACGTTTGTGTCAAATTGTACAAAGAAGCCATGGAATTCAAAGACAAGGAATTGGCTGAACTAACTGCAAAGTCAGCAGCGGACTTGGAAGCTCTCCAAATAAGGAATCAGCATCAAGAGCAACAAGTACAAGCGGCCACCTATGCTCTACAAGAGTTTGTTTCCACAATCAGCCACCAACTACAAATTCAGATCAACATTGCAAATAATCACATTGCTAAACCAACTTAAGGACAATCCTACAGTAGCCACACTACATGGCACAGATCAAGCATATAAAGAAGTGGAATTGAAAGTTAAAGACCTTGAGATGGAGCTAGAGCAAGAGAAAATTCAGAGAAGAGAACTCTCCATTGGATTTATGTAGCAGGAGGAGAGATATCAAAAATAATTTGACCAACTTAAAGCGGAATTTGAGCAAAGCTCAATCAGTTGCCACGACACATGCCACCACACCAAGGAAAGGACAGGTAGATCCCGCAATGCAAGATAAAGACACCCACCCCTGCAATTTATGGACTTTGAAGTAGCTACCACAAAGAGGCCAGTCTTCTAGAGCTATATATTTCTCATGATGAAGCTGGACTCTCTGATCAATTGAAAAGCTTAACTCTACTGAGGAAGAAGCAGCATTAAAGAAGCAGGTGGAAGAAGAGACCGAGACCATCTAGAAAGAAGCCATGCAATGGGAAGAGTGGTTATTGCACTCCATCAATGTCAACCTCCTCACACCATCCAATATCAATAAGGCGTGGCATCAGTAAGCTCTACCCTTTCCCCTCATAAAGTTTGAAGTACTCCAAATCAAAGAGAGACTACTCAACGATTTCCAAGCCAACCCAACACTGGCACATCCCAAATGGTAGGAGATATGGCTAAACCAGCACACCAGGTATCTTATTTTGTATACAAATGGGCCAACTCATATCAAACAAGATCCTGTATACTGCACAATACCAAGAGTCTGAAATTGGCAGCAACATTCTCTCCTCTAACTAAAGGAGCCTACTTGGCTCAACAACCCTAGGTTTCCACCACCCTTGAATAACCAACCCATAGAAACATACATGGTGGAAACATTATCCTCGACCATTCAGCTGTTTTGAGCAATTCCAGATTTCGTGTACATCATGTTGGTAAAGATTGCAAAAATGCTCCTAACCTGCTTGCAAACTTTTTACTTTGTAGAGCAAAGAAAATGCATCATGGTTGCCCTTTCTCAAAGGCGCTGTCATGAGTTTTTTGGAGCAAGGGATTGTGCATATGTACATACACATGCATGGTGCATCAAATAAGGAATTGCCCAATTTCTAGAGCCAGGTGGTTACGTGGGGCCCACATGTGTACAGGTAGGACAACATGTACATAGTGCATCGATTTTCACTATCATTAGTACCAGTGTGTTTTTTCTATAATAATGAGGAGTTGGTAGTGAGTAAAATTTCTCGAGGAAGCTATCTGTGGGCCGATGACATGAGGTAAGCAGGTGCATCAGATGGCATCTAGTGGCGTCAGGAGGTCGAATGGGGTCAATACTTACACGTGGATAAGTACGGGCACAATGTGGATGTTTTCTTGTGATAATTATGCAGAAAGGTCACCATGAGGACCATATTTTGGGGCCACTTCACGTGGTGGCAGGATGCATTCTTGGAAAAAGCTGAGTGCCAGGTGTGCGGATGATGCAAAAAGGTGACACTATGCACTACGAGGTCAGTTTTTGGCTTGTTCGGGGTCCATTTGAGGGCAACCAAAAAGCCAAGGGTGCTCAAGTAATAAAGCTAAGTGTGGGAACTGAAAAACTGAGAGAAGACCAAAAAAAACGTGGAGAGAAGAGGAAGAACAACCGCAACTGTGTTTTTGCTATTTTGGAGCCTGTTTTGGCCGTAAACTGCTCATCGGATTTGAGCACTTTGACATTGTAGACTGGGGTTTTGGGCCGTTCCAGACGCGACAGTGCTGTCCATTTTGCCAAATTTCTCCCTGTTTTTCTGCTATTTTGGCTGCGTAAGTTTCTCCTATGAGCAAAGCTTCTGCTCCAATTTGAGATTGTATCTGATATAGTTTACCCATATTGTGTGAGCTATTTGCCCCATTGGTGTTGGCCCAAGATTATTTGTATCTAAACATAAGAAATTATCCTCTTTTGAGCTGAGCTTTTTGGGTGTGTGTGTGTGTGTGTCTCTCTGTGTGGAGTGGGTAAATGGGTAGTCTCTCTCCTCTCACTCCATTGGGGTGTTCCCTGTCTCGGCCAGGTGGATTCTGTAAGCCGAGTGGTGCCCCATAGTGTGTGTGTGTGTGTGTGTGTGTGTGTGTGTGTGTGTGTGTGTGTGTCTCATCCCAAGAGTGTGTGTTGGGTCATTATAGAGGCTTTATGTGTGTTTCGATTCTGCTCACATTCTTTTGGTGCCCCCACGGAGGATCTTCTTCGAGTACCTTCTGCTTCGAGCTCCAAGCTTCGAGATTCGGGATTATAGGTTACAAGTTACAGGTTACAGGGACAGGTACAGGTGATTCACACATGTACAAGTAGCTAGAGTATAGTGATATACTAGCAGTGGTGTCACTTGCAGTTGTTGTGGGTATGCATCATTTGGCACCTGTTTGAGCGCATTGTCTGCTGGATTGTACGTTACTTGTGGAAACTGTCATTGTACACCTTTGTGGAGCCATATTTGGTTTTATTTGGCAGTCCCAGCCATTTCTGAGACTTGACTATACGAGATTTGCATAAGCCTTTGTATGAGGGTCGATAGCGTGAGGTTTTATTGAGCTGGGGGATTCTCAAATGTGGAGATCCTTTCGGTGATACAGGTAGATGGAGCACCCTTTGCATGACCTTGCCATAGGCTATGTACTAGTGATTCCTAATTGATGCTTCGGGTTCTATTGTTGGTAGTTTATGCATACATATACATTCTATATTTTGGGTTCTTACTGCTCTACTTCTGGGGAAACTCTGCCAAAATTTTTCCAAGTTATGATGGCTGGTTTTTTGGTCTTTTAAGCCATTTATGCTGTTATGCTGCTGAAATTTTGGCAAAATCAGAGGATAAGACAGGTGTGCTTTCTTGGGAGCTACATGGTTGACTTTAATGGATGATCAAAATGGCCCTCAATTCACTCCTTTTCATTTAACTAAGAGAATCCAGATAAATGTTCATGTGTCCAGGAAGATTTTTTTCCAGCAGCGCATAGTCTTTATGTTTGGGCCAGGAAGATTAAGAGAGATCCTGGAATGTCCTTTGCCTATTGTAATTCCGATGATTAACTATGAAAACTCATTTGATGTGCATGTGTTTTTCCTTATCTAAAGTTGGGCTCCATTGAAGTTTCTGGGAATTGAGTCAGTCAGAAGTTTTGGGTTCTTGCACGTGTGTTCGAAGGGGTTCTCAAAGCATCGTAACTTAGGTAGCCATGGCTTTCTCTTATCCGGAGTTTCATGGAAGAAGTGATGAAGATGTGGAAGACTTTTTGGAAAAGATGGAGGTTGCTTGCATTAGCAACCAGATTCATGACCCGACACAGATGTTACGTCTTCTCCAGATTTGTTTGAAGAGTGATGCACGAGTTTGGTCCAAAGCATTTGAAGAGGAGTTGCATGTGGCTGATCCACCTGTAAGATTGAGTTGGGACAATCTAAGGCATGGATTAGAAGTGGATTTTGTGAAGATAGAACATCCTGACAAAGTGTGGCAAGAAGTACAGGGTTTGGTGCAAAAGGAAAGTGAGCCAGTAGATGATTACATAAATCCAAAGAAATGTCATCTAGCACAGCCAAGGGTGAAGTTATTGGGCCATATGGTGTCAAAAAATGGCATTGAGGCTGATTTAGAGTTAAGTCTATTATTCTTCTTCCATCACCTACGAGTACAAAGCAATTGGCAACCTTTATACGCAAAGTGAAGTACATGGCGCGGTTTATTCCATTGTCTTCATAGCTCCTTTATCCATTACAACAAGTGGCAAAGCATGATCCATTGCAATGGGATGACAAGTGTGAAGAAGTGTTTCAAGAGGTAAAAGAGGTGTTAGGGGGGTTGTCAGCCATGCACGCTTCTTATGGAAAAAAAGTGATTTATGTAAATCCATCAGTAGGGGATGATGCCATTGGAGCAATGCTATTGTAAAAGGGGAAGGGCAGTCATTATATGAGGCCAGTGTATTGTGCAAGCCAAGTGAAGTTGGTAGCAGAGAGAAAATTCTCGGAAGTAGAGCTAGTAATGGCTAGTGTAATATTTGCTTGTCGATGATTTCGTCATTACTTGCTACATCGACCTTTTTTTTTCTTGATGAGTTATGTTTTTTTGCCACAGTTAATTAATGGCACTAACATGTCAAATGTGGTGAAGAAATGGGTAATTGAGCTGCAAGAGTTTGAGTTCTCTTTTTTAGTGGAAGACAGTACAAGAGCTACCTTAGCTGATTTGTTGACTTACAAGGAGAATCCCCTTCTTGTTAAGGAAGAGGTGGTGAGAAAGGTAGTTGAAGAAGTTCCACAGATCAGCAATGCACATGTGTTGTTCTTTGATGGTTCATACAGAAAGAGCCATGATACAACTTCAGGGGGTATATCACTTTACGATCCATAGGGGAAGCTAGTATGCAAGAGAGGGTTCAAATTGGATGCACATAGTAACAATGAGGCTGAATGCTGCGTTGGAAGCCGAATTATACATTTGCTTGAAGCATGAGATTAGAAGGTTGAGCATAAAAGGTGATGCCTTGTTAGTTGTGAAGCAAGTGCTGGGTGTGTGGAAGAGCAAGAACACCTCATTGAAGGAAATGTGTTTCAGAATTAAAGGCCTGTTAAAAAATTTTGAAGCATGGAGCATCAGACACATTGAACGTGCTCTAAATGGCGAGGCACATGAAGCAGCTCAAATCATGATTGGGGAGCTATTTGTGTTGAGGACCATTTTACCTCTTTATCATGTCCGGGAAAGTTTAGCTCAAGAAGAGGAGTTTTTGCTAACAGGAATCATTCCGAAGGACATTCACAAGTCTAAGAAGTATGGTTTCGTGTATAGAGCATCCAGGTACAAATTGATTGGTGATGTCTTGTACATGAAAGGGGCTGATCTCGTGTTGAGACGTGTACCTTGACAGGAGGAGCTTTATAGAGTGTTGAAAGAGAATCATGAAGGCGCATGTGGTGGCCATTTTGCTCTAAAGATCACCTTGCATAAGATCTTGCAAGAGGGGTATGTATGGCCTAGTTTGCACAAGGATGTTCACCATTGGTGTAGGTCTTGCAATAGGTGTCAAGCATTTGGGAAGAGAGTGTTGAAGCCAGAGCTACGAAAAACCATTTTGGCGTTTGTTGTGTTTGAAAAGTGGGGAATTGATGCAATAGGATCGTTACCTATCACAAGCAGGGGAAAAAGCTATATTTTGACTGCAGTGGACTATCTCCCTAGATGGGTAGAGGCTATAGCAGTAAAACAAATCACTACAAAGGATGTAGCAAAATTTGTGTATGATGAAATATGTTGCAAGTTTGGGGTGCCACTAGAGCTACTTTCAGATAAGGGGCCAGGATTTAGAGCTAAACTGCTAGATTTTTTATGTGCGAAGATGAAGATTAGGCATCAGCATACCACTCCTTATTATCCGTAGTGTAATGGCTTAAATGAAAGATTCAATGGTGAGTTGGTACAAATTCTTTCAAAAGTGACAGAGCATCAAGGAAAGAATTGGGATTTGGAATTGCCTAGTGCATTATGGGCTTACCGTACTTCGGTAAAGACAGGTACAGGGTTTACTCCATTTCATTTGGTATATGGAAAGGAAGCATTATTGTCTGTGGAAGTGGAGTTTCCTGCAGTCAAGATGCTAGAGAAGTTGCTTGCGCCGCCTAGTGATGCATTCAAAGAGAGGCTCTTACATTTACAAGAGGTTCACCTAGATAGGATGAGTGCATTGGAGCATTATGGGCAGATGCAAGATAAGGCTTTGGCAAAGATAAATGAAAAGGTCAAAAGTAAGGCTATCAAGAAGCATGACTTGGTTTTGCGCTACAACAGTAAGCTGGACAACACCTTCCAAAAGAAGTTTCAAATTAAGTGGGAAGGCCCTTTCAAGGTAGTGGAGTGTTTTCCGAATGGTACTTATCAGTTGGCTAACCTGGATGGGATTCTACATAAGTCAAGGGTAAATGGATTGCATCTTAAATTATATCATGCCAGGTTAATGATGGTGGAGCAAGATGAGCTGTCTGCAGAACAAGTAATGATGGTGAGGGATGAGGAGACTTGTGACGTTGCGAGTCTCATATCGTTGTTTGTTGGCTGCTGATCATGAATGATCTAGCAGGCTAAGGGATGGGCAAATTATGTCAGGAGTTTTTTGGATCAAGGGATTGCGCATGTACATACACATGCATGGTGCATCAAATAAGGAATTGCCCATTTTCCAGAGCAAGGTGGTTACATGTGGCCCACATGTGTACACGTAGGACAACATGTACATAGTGCATCGATTTTCACTATCACCAGTACCAATGTGTTTTTCTATAATAATGAGGAGTTGGTAGCGCGTAAAACTTCTCGAGGAAGCTATCCGCGGGCCGATGACATGAGGTAAGCAGGTGTGTCAGATGGCATCTAGTGGCATCAGGAGGTCGAATGGGGTCAATACTTGCACGTGGATAAGTACGGGCACAACGTGGATGTTTTCTTGTGATAATTATGCAGAAAGGTCACCATGAGGACCATATTTTGGGGCCACTTCACGTGGTGATGGGATGCATTATTGGAAAAAGCTGAGTGCCAGGTGTGCGGATGATGCAAAAAGGTGACCACTATGCACTGCGAGGTCAATTTTTGGCCTGTTCGGGGTCGGTTTGAGGTCAACTAAAAGGCCAAGGGTGCCCAAGTAATAAAGCTAAGTGTGGGAACTGAAAAAACTGAGAGAAGACTAGAAAAAATGTGGAGAGAAGAGGAAGAACAGTCGCAACTGTGTTTTTGCTGTTTTTGGAGCCTGTTTTAGCTGTAAACTGCTCATCCGAGGTCGGATTTGAGCACTTTGACATTGTAGACTAGGGTTTTGGGCCATGATGGCACTGTCCATTTTTCCAAATTCCTCACTTTTTTTTTGTTGTTTTGGCTGTGTAAGTTTCTCCTATGAGCGAAGCTTCTGCTCCAATTTGTGATTGTATCTGGCATACTTTACCCATATTGTGTGAGCTATTTGCCCCATTGGTGTTGGCCCAAGCTCAGTTGTATCTAAACATAAGAAATTCTCCTCTTTTGAGCTGAGTTTTTTGGGTGTGTGTGTGTGTGTGTCTCTCTGTGTGGAGTGGGTAAATGGGTAGTCTCTCTCCTCTCACTCCATTGGTGTGTTCCCTGTCTCGGCCAGGTGGATTCTGTAAGCCGAGTGGTGCCCCATAGTGTGTGTGTGTGTGTGTGTGTGTGTGTGTGTGTGTGTGTGTGTGTGTGTATCATCCCAAGAGTGTGTGTCAGGTCATTATAGAGCTGTTATGTGTGTTTCCATTCCGCTCACAACGCCAAGCGCTTATGCTATGATTTATCAGACCAGTCCTCCGAAGAAGTGCTCCATGGATTCTATGTTGGGGTGATGTTTCTACCATCCTACTATATGTAGACATTTGAAGACCTGCATTCTACACGGGATTCTTCACTTATCGGTCCAAGATCTTTGGCCCCGTCACATCACCACCAATTCACGAGCAAGAATTGTCAGTTACTCCACAGTTGAGCAAAGAAACAAATTAACCATGTAATTTATGTCCACTAAAGATAAAAAACTCCACTTCAGATA
This sequence comes from Adiantum capillus-veneris, assembly GCF_014529385.1. Taxonomy (NCBI): domain Eukaryota; kingdom Viridiplantae; phylum Streptophyta; class Polypodiopsida; order Polypodiales; family Pteridaceae; genus Adiantum; species Adiantum capillus-veneris. The sequence continues at coordinate 30,490,148 of NC_140957.1, forward strand.
CCAACGAGGTCACAAGTACCATGCACAAAGGATAGTGGCAAGAAAACCTGACCACTACTTAGCACCCTAGGTAGTTGTGTCATGAATGACACCAGCAAGGAGTGGGGGAATGTTAGCTGCTCAACTAACAAGAGCCAGAGAAAGAGCATCAAAAGGGACGCCACTCTTTTTTTAAAGCCAATTGTATTAAACCCCTTTGTATTACTGAGAAATCTCACAAAGTCCAAAGCGATTGTAATATTATTGATTGCCAACGAGTCTAAAGGGGTTGAAGACCTCCAAGTTTGTAATTGTATACAATTTTTAAGCTTTGTATTGAGCCCAAATAACTAGGAATCCATTCTTTGAACCTTGGCTAAGGTATAAAAGCCAACTTTTGTAATTAAAAACCTAAGTTTTTGGATAATGAAAGTAAGCGTTGCTACAAAAGCTCAATGTGAGTCTACTATTTCTTTGATTCCTCGTCTCTCTCTAGTAAGGTGTTGCATTGCTATTCCAAGCATACCAACGCGTTCGCAGGTGAAAGCTCTTCCATTTAACGGAAGTTTCTTGCAATGAAAGTGTGTTTTTAGTTGTGTTGTCTACACATTGATTTTGCTTCCTATGCACAATACATGCACACAAACTAGTTTTTGACCTTAGGAATAGGTGGAGCACGTCTAAAGGAAGCTGTAGAGTGCTTCAACGCCAAAACTGACTGACCTAAAGTAGGTTGTTTATCTTATGTGCGAGTTTTTTGAGTATCAAAAATGACATTTGAGTACACGATTAAGGATACTTTGCTCATACTAGGCATAAATTTCTGCTGCATTTGGAGACTCGTAGCTATGCCAAGTCATCGAATCAAGCTTGTGGTAAGGAAAGTGGCATTTGATGTCTGACACACATTTGAGACTGAGATAGGTAAAAGCGACATAGGTTTTGTTTTTTTGAGAGATTATTTATCTCTTGTAGCCTCCACGCACTAGTCAGGTCAGCTACGTCCCACGGATTGACAATTTTTATGTTTGTGGTTCTCGCTTTGCTAGCATTGATATGGTGAGGCTTGGCAACCGGCCGATAACCACCTTAGCCCCCATAGTTATTGTGTCATTCCAAAATCCCAAACATATTATGGTTAAAGGATCGACTAGAGACAACTTTACATGTCCCAATCAATAACAATATATGGTAAACAGAAAAACATACCATTCTCCTTATTGTTGAAGGATTTCATCACTTCTAATGCATGAAGAATGCAACTAGCATCATCATCCTTTGTTGCTTCTTCTTTACTTGCTACCTTGCTTATACCCCTCTTTGAATGATACATTTTCTCATGTCGCTTTCTAAGTATATATGTTCATAAGAAAATATCCAAGCATGAATAAGCTGCAGGCTTCCCATTTGAGGAACCTGTACAATAAGGCTCCCTGCATTCGTTGCATCATAATTGTATGATTTCTTTTCCATTGAGTCCTTTATTTTTATCTCAAAGTTGTCATCCCTTGCGACTGTCATATTTTTTTAGCTTTGATCATTGTACACTCTTTATCCCATTTATCTAGCTCTTCTTTAGGGACAAGCAAATCATTTTGCAAGGTATCACTTTGGAAAGACACCATCCCGTCATTGAAAGTGCTTCCATGATCACTTCCAAGACTTGATCATGAATCATTGCATGGAATCTTTGATCCTTTAAGATTTAGAGTATCATTGTCAGACGTCCTCTTTAGATAAACCAATGCATTCTCTACAAGCCACTTCTCTTCTTGTTTTATGTTGATAACTAGAGATCCTTCCAAAACAAAGTGAAAAGGTTGATTCTCCCTTGACACAAACAACACTAAGTGGAGTCTCACAAGAATTTTCTACATTATACACCTCTATGTCTCTCGAAGCTGCCATTGATTTCCTCTATGCAACGTACATACAAATTTGTATCCGACATTTCTTGACAAGTTAATCTCTTGTCAAGACCATAGAACATATTATATACATACACACATTGTAGAAGATAATGCAAAATGTGACTCCTACATACAAACTTTTGTCAAAGAAGGAATCAAATTTTGCATTATCACCTTCCATTATTCAACATTTATATAAGTTCTTTTACAGCTTTAGCAAAGACAACATATACAATGACATGAAAAGAAACCATATGTATCTATCCAAACAAGAACTTGTCTCAAAGCTAAATAATTATAAATTATTAACATCCTCATTTGCTATTGTCGCATTGTCACGTGCACACAAACACTATGTGCATGTGGACAAGTTGTACTTACTTCTAGGGTTTAGGTTAGCCTAGGAAGTGTTTAGGCACCTTTGCTACATGTCCAAGCACTTAGATTAACTACATACCCTTCGATTTCACAACCCATTAGCATTAGCATTAGTACCTAGCACCAAGCATGAGTATTTTCACCGCACACAACCATTTTCCTCAACTGTGCGTGAACCACCTCTTACAAGGAGTTTTATTAAAAAAGTGACCTTTTTTACCAAGGTCGTAGGCCTATAGGGGAGATTGCTAGAAAAGAGAAGAAGACACAGGAGAGCAGTACCACCCAATAGCACCAAGCAGTGCCCACAATACCAAGTAGCTCTTGGTGTTTCTCTCACTAGTACCCAATGTTTTGGATCAACGTTTTTAGGATCAATAGCATTTTCTCTTTCCATCAATGTCCCGTCTCACAGTACCACAATAGATCATCCATAGCTTTGTTGTAGTCATCTTTTTTGGCATAGCCATACCATCATTTTCAGTTTTCAGCCCCATCGTTTTTCATTTTTCAGCCATCATTGTCCTCGATGACAACATATTAGCCCGTAACCTTGCCACACTTGCAGAATTTCATCAGCATCCCTAGCATTTTCAATTTTCAACCATTAGCCTAGTAGTCTTGGCCTTGACCAACCGTCATCGTCATCATCATTGTAAGGCACCACAGAATCTAGAACCATTGTACTAGACCTTGTGCAATCTAAAGCAATACCTCTCTAGCAATAGAGAGGGGGGCCCTTAGAGGGGGGTTTGGGACCCCATTTGGTGTCGATCTTCTCTCTCTCTCTCTCTCTCTCTCTCTCTCTCTCTCTCTCTCTCTCTCATCACTTTCTCTCATAGTTTCCACTCTCTTTTTGTTTTTGACGTCATTGCATGATCTCTCATAAAGTAGAAAGGGGGGTTCTCTCTCCCCTCTAGTTAAAGGAACCTTGGGCACGTGTTGAGAACTCATACACCGTCATTCACTTTCGTTGCACATTACACACATGCACATGGCTCTGTGTGCCATGTGAACATGCTACTATGGCTTCCATAGCCAACCCTAATCCAAAAGTCTTTAGATCTCAGCGGATCATGTACTGGCACCTATGTGAGCTTTTCAAGCCCCATAAAAAATAGGTGGTCAAATTCTCGCGATCATCCCATCACTACAGAAGGAGATATGCCAAGTTTTGCCACATGAAAACCGCCAAAAAGTCAGTAATTATTAATAAATGACCTTTATTATGTCAAATCAGCTTGCGTACCAAGAGGTTATTTTCTATACAACAAAACCTATACGCCTCTCCAAAAACCCTCTAATCGTGAGGGTCCAATCCAACTTGCATTTTTGTAGCTCCACATCAACTCCCTTTTCTAGTTGCGATTGTGCTCCTAGAGATTGGCTATGTTTTTATATGTGCTACTCCACCGGCTTTTGCTATCTCATTCCTCAAGCCTTCCTTGGTTCTAGTGACCTCATCCAGTAAGTTATGTCATGAAGAGCACTCCAAGTCTACCCGCAACAAATCAAGCCAGATTTCAACCCATCGGATTTCTTCAATTTCAGCCCATTCCACATTGTTGTAGATTCAAGGAATCATTGGTGTATAACAGAGGCAAAGAAACATCAGATCTACAGTGTTTTTGTGTGGACAGTTTTCAACCAAGGTGGTAGAACCTTCTCATCCAAAACACTCCAAATCTGCAAACAACAGTTTAAGCTAGATTTCAGCCCATTGGATCTCTTCGAATTCAACCCATTCCTTGGCTCCGATCGTGACTCCACATTGCTATAGATTCAATCCATTTTCAAAGGCATCATTGGTGTACAGAAGAGGCAAAGAAACCCCAGATATGCTACATTTTTGTGCGGACAATTTTCAGCCAAGGTAACAAAAACTTCTAATCCAAAACACTCCAAATCTACCCTTGACAGTCTAGGCCAGATTTTAGCCCATCGGATCTCTTTGACTTCAACCCATTCCTTGGCTTTGATTGGTGACTCCAAATTGTTGTAGATTCAGCCCATTGTCAAAGGCATCATTGGTGTATATAAGAGGCAAATAAACCCTAGATCTATTGCATTTTTGTGCGGATAGTTTTCAACCAAGGTAACATAAACTTCTCATCCAAAACACTCCAAATCTACCCTCGTCGACAGTTTAGGCCATATTTTAGCCCATTGGATCTCTTTCTTCAGCCCATTCTTTGGATTGAATGGTGACTTCACATTGTTGTAGATTTAGCCCATTGTCAAAGGCATCATTGTTGTATAAAAGAGGCAAATAAACCCTAGATCTGCTGCATTTTTGTGCAGACAATTTTCAGCCAAGGTAACCTGCTCCATCGGTGGATATATGTAGCCCATATCAAGATATACCCCAAAGGTACCTTTTTTGAGGAGTTATCACGGTGATATCATCTTTTATTCTTAGTGGTTGTTGTCCATGCATGATGTACATTCTATTTATCCAATAAAAAAACAAATACCAATCTGGTAATGGATCGGGGAACACTTGAGAGGGTTTGGAAAATTTCAAGAGAAAGAATCAAATAAGGAGAAATTATTTGAAATGAGGAGAAAGTTTTGGCAAACATATATGTTCAAGAGAATCCACCAAAAAGATCCGCACAGGAGGAATTTTTTGTAGTGAGATCCACACATGAGGATATGCAACCAAAGGATGTTGCAAAAATTGTATCGAAACCACTTAAACAAAAGTTTGAATCAAAAAACCAATTGGAGGAATTTCGAGCAAGCAAGTTTATTCAAGAAAAATATGGAGGAACAAGAGAAAAATCCGTTCTTGGACATAAAAGCATGTTTCTTAGAGATAATCAATATGGTTACATTTCAGGTGCTGCAAAAATACCAGAGGAGTTTACAAATGTTGCTAAATTTGATATTTACCAAATTTGGGCAAAAAATCATACCATTTTTCAAGATGTTACGAATGATCAAGAGAATTAGAATTTTGATTTGGAATGTTTTGAAGGATAGATTTTGATGTCACAAGTGGATATCAAGAAAGAATATGTTTCAGTTGCAGAGAATTCAACCAAGTGGATTTATTTATGGTCAGATTTGGATGAGAATGGATCGGATAGAATCCTCCATCAGAGCATTTAGCAACTGGGCTATCAAGATCAAGTCTTTCAATAGTCTAAATTAGGTTTAGCAATTTTTGTGGACCAACTAAAGATGTTTAAAATGAAAAATGATGAAACTTTGAGTTTAAGCTCAGTGGATGTGCATTTTAAAATTTATGTGGGACAAGTTGTTGTCAATCCAAACATACTTTTCTTAGAATATGTGTGTTTTAAAGCTTATGAGACAGTACAAGTGGATACTTACAGGATGGACTATCCAATGTGGATGGTGGATTAGCATAATTTAGATTTTCATGTGTTGCAAATTTTGGACTTGCTGATTTTTGGAAGAGGAAGGTGCTAAAGCACACATAATGAAAAGGATTTATTTTTGCCAGATCACATTACAAGTGAATATGTTCAAACGATCTCTATGGATTTTAAGTAGCTTATTTAATTGATTTTTGTGGAGAACATTCAGGTGGATTTGACAGATGGATTAAGTGGAATGTGCCCTACATAAGAGTATGTTCTGACTTTTCAAATATGGATTTGGCAAAATTTCATTGGAAGTATGGAAAGGCTGCATGCAAAAGTCGACATTTCAATGAATCTATCAGAAATCCATAGAGCAGTATTTTGCAAATAAAAATTCAGGAGATATGTAGAATTTCAAAGAGGATGTTCCGATGGAGTTTGTGTGGAATTGTTTCACCAAGGCAGAATGGTTGCCTACACTTTATCTTTGGAGTAGAGGACTCTTGATTGAGCTTTGGTTCCATAAGGTTATCTTGTAAGAGCTAACTTGGATGTATTTGTATATGAGAGGCTCCCAACATTGGCATGTTGTCATAAAACGGAGCACTTGTATTTCACTTTTGAGTGTGAGGAGATGCACTATATGGGATTGCACATGTATGGGACTTGATGGATCTAGGAGGTGTATTTGTGAACCATGAATTAAGTTCGAGGCACTTTGCTTTGCACACTCTAGCCTATCTATTCTAATTAAGAGGATATAATGTCCTCGACCTTTGATTTCCTAGTCTCTCTTTGCTCCAATTTCTCTGAGAGTTTCTGTTGAGATTCCATTTCTTGGGTGATTTTGACCACTTCTTCAACCTTAGGATGAGGATAGTTTTTTCATTGATTTTCCATTTTTTTCCTTGCATGTAGTTATGCTTGATATGCTTCTAGGGTTGCATTTATGGATTCATAGATTTTATCCACCAAAACAGATCCTGTTGGTTTGGCTATCGATTCCACCATCTTGTTAGGCTTCTAGGGTTGCATTTATGGATTCATAGATTTTATCCACCAAAACAGATCCTGTTGGTTTGGCTATCGATTCCACCATCTTGTTAGGCTTCTAGGGTTGCATTTATGGATTCATAGATTTTATCCACCAAAACAGATCCTGTTGGTTTGGCTATTGATTCCACCCTCCCCTTTGCTACATTTTGTACAATCAATTGGTGGTGGCACCAATCGTTCTCGATTCTGTGGACACTCATTTTTCCAGTGGTCTAGTGCTCTATAGTTATGGCATCCCCTCGTTCTTTGTTGAGGTAGAGGAGCTCTAATTACTGGCGTTATAGTCCCCTAGTTGGCTCCTTTGTGGCTCTTGAAGAACTAGGTTCTTTAGAGAGTTATAGGCACAAGTGGATGTGAGTGCTCTTTCCTTAGTTCCTCTAGCTGCATCATTTTGACTTGAAGCCCTAGTATTGGCTGAGCTCTTTCCATTCCTAGGTAATTCTTTCATAGGGCACCATGCAACATATTATTCAAATCTACTCATGCAGTCTTGTATCGTTTCCTCTATATTCTACTTGAATCGATAAATGTGAGCAATATTATAATGTTTGATTTCTATTTTTGAGAATGATACAAAAAACATATTAGTCGATGTGGGTGGATTGGTTATTGTGCCATTCTCTATGTTTTGGAACAAGGTCAAAATTTTTCCTTCAAGTGTGAATCCAAATCCCTCATGTTGAGTGTAATAGACTTTCGCACATCTAAGAAACTGTTTGAAAGTGTCTAGGTGGTTGTGTGGATACCCATCTCTATTGTACCTCTTCATCTACGTTGGGAAATCTGCAAGCCTCACTTGCCTTTGGTGGTACTAAACTTGTTCATCTAGTATCGACATGATTGTTCCAAGAACAATCATCAAATAGGATAGTCAATCGATGTGACTCATTGAACCCTTGCCTAGTCTTGAGGTCACCTTTCACATTTATGTCACATATTTCTTGGGTTCCTCTGTTGACCCAAGCTTGGGATATAATGTCATCTAGCTCTTTGACTTGCATTCAGCTTACGATTGAGCCCCTCTCATTGTGCATACTATCAAGGCATGGTTTTGGAGCCTCCAGTCTTCCTTTCCTAGGCTTATAATGCATGTTAGCAACAAGCTAATTGTTACCATACACATGTGGTAGTGATGTGTGTGAACACACTAGGACCGCTGGGGCATTTTTTCCCTCTTTAGGAGGTTTTTTCCCCCGAGCATTGTATATACGCCCATCACTCTAGGGCTATCTATCTTTCCATTGCATACTAAGTAACACACTCTCTATTGTGTGCCTTGAGCTTCCTTCGGCTTCTCCAAGCTGTGTACATTTCTCTGCAACCCTAATTCCAACAATTGGTATCATAGCAAGTTGCATCCTCCCGGGCTTAGTCGCCAGCTGCTCCACCACACGCCAACTCACTTTCTCCGATTTCAGTGAGCTTTGGCAAGCATTCGCAGGTCGACAAAATTTTTGGGTAACTTTCGTAGAGCTTAGTCTACTTAGATTTCTAATTTGGGCTCATTTCGGCCTCCGTTTTCACTAGAGGCAGTACTGCACAGGCTATTTTGTCATTTTGTGCAAAATTTCTGTCAGCGCCGTTTTTTGCATAACAGGTGCCTCATAGTATTCTACGGTTTGTGCTATATAGCACGTGTTGTTCTCGCTCCGTTTCTCCTATTTTCGAGCAGTTTTCACATCAATTGCAACATTTACCATGACTGACAACAACACAGACGTGTTCAAGTTGTTTGCTGATAAGGACAGGTTGGATGGGGACAACTACCCAATGTGGGCTTATATGATACAACATCTTCTTGTGTCAAAGGGCATCTAGAACATTGTGCAGGGCATTGATGTACGTCCTGGTTCTAAGGATGCAGGCGATGTTGAGGATGTTGCAGGCCCGGGGGATACACCATGGAAATCTTATTGCACCACGTAAGTGCAGGGGAGGGGGGTTTTTTACAAGTTATATAAGCGTATAAGTTAGAGGTAAAGGCCCCCAAAACTAATCTCCCAAGTTTAAAAATAAGGGAGGGGGGTATCATATTTATGGGGGGGCGGGGGGATAACTTGGGTTGATTACTTGTAGTGATTGGTCACCGGTGTGCTGTATAACTTGGATGAATTTTGGGGAAGTTTTTTATCAGGTCACGTATCAAATTTTTCATCAAGCCAATCATAAATAAGGACTAATTTGGAGCAGATCAAAGGTTGATTTACACCAGCTTTGGATGGGTTAGAATTGGATGAGTAGCAAGAGTGCAGGCTAATCGGACACATAGTTTGAAAGTCAAACTAAGACACATTTAGGGTACATCTAGTTATCAACAAGAGTGATTCCTTAGTACATTTCCAGTCACTATGCTACACATTGTTTGACGAGTTTTACTCAGCTAGATCATGTGAGACCTAAAGTTTATATGTAAGATAGGGGTATGATAAGTTTCCTTCTTGTATTGTCGTATAAGCATAGAAAGGGGGGTCATATTCCCTAATATAACTCGTATATAGGGGTTTTATCAAAGTTGTCCACTCTCGCAGGTGGCATCCCGTTTTGTATATAGAGTGAATCCCCCGGGGTTGTAGGTCTTGCTGCAAGGATTGCTGCTATTAGAGTTGTTTTGCCCACGGAAAAACAATCTCATTGGGATGTAAAGGATGTACACGCTCATGCATTGATTGTGTTGTCTGTGAAGTGCACCATTGTTCCTCACATTCGTTCAAAAAAATCTACAAAACAGGCTTGGGATATTCTAGCAGGTCTTTATGCAAGTCGCAATGAGGCTAAAATTGCTTTGCTGCGTAAAGAGCTGGAGTCGAAGATTATGCATGAGGAAGATGATATGGACACTTTCCTTGCTGGGGTCAAGGATATCAATGAGCAAATTATTTCTGCAAGTGAAGTCATTTCGAACAATTCCCTTGTGCGGACTGTTCTTGATGCCTTACCAGATTCCTACCAGACTTTTGCTAGTACTTGGAGACTGATGACCCAAGAAAATCCTGAAGTTGTCAAGTTTGATGCATTATGCACATTCCTGTTGCAAGAGTCACTTTCCAAAAAAACAAAACTAGACAGCGTGCAGTTGAATAGGCTTTTATTGCTTCTCAAAGAAAGGGTGGTAACAACAATGCTGCCACTTCTTATGATTCTACTGCGAGTGGCAAAACTTCTATTCCTAATGCTTCTGCTGGCAGCAATTCGTCTGGAAATTCTGGTGATAAGAGAAAAAAGAAAATGCATTCCCATTATTGTAAAGCTAATGATCACTTGATCAAGTCATGTCCTAAGTTGAAGGCCAAAGAGGCTAAGAAGAAAGAGGGTGGTTCCACTGCAAATGCTGGTTCCACTACAAATGCATCCCTTGTTGATTCTTCTGTGAAAGGAGATTGTGATGCTCATGTCGATGCAGAATGGGCTTTTAGCACAGAGTGCACTTACAACCCTGTTGTCCATGGTGCATGCTTGTCAATTACTTCAGATTCACATGTGTGGTATTTGGACAGTGGTGCTACAAAGCACATTACCTCACTTCGTGAATTGTTCTCCTCTCTCGAGTATGTCCCTCATGGGAATTCTGTCACTTGTGCCAACAATGCCTCTTATCCAGTTCAGGGAGTTGGGAAGATTGTGCTTACTGCGGCAAATGGAAATTCTTAAACACTTGTTGATGCACTCCATGTAAGGTATTTTCAAGAAGAATCTCTTGTCTGTATCCGCACTTGCTAGACTTGGACTTGTAGTCAAATTTGTGGATGAAAGATGTACAGTTCATGATCTAAATTTTGGTGATGAAATTGCTGCATCTGGCCTTTTGTGCCATGGACTGTATAAGCTCACTTTGTATGACAAGTGTGGAAAAAATTTTGCACATGCTGTTGCAGATTCAAGGGCTATTTCAGATGCAAAACTTTGGCATGCACGTTTTGGTCATCTGAATTTTACCAGTTTGCTGCGTTTGCAGAAATCTGATATGGTTGCTTCTTTGCCGCCTCTTGAAGCATCTGCCAAACATGTTTGTGAAGGCTGTATTTTGGGTGAGATGCAGCGTTATAAGTTTCCAAAGCATGGTTCAGTTCGGGCCACATGCAGGTTGCAGCTTGTGCATAGTGATGTTTGTGGGCCGATGCAAACTCCGTCCTTGGGCAATTACCTGTACTTCGTGACTTTCATTGATGATTACTCCAGGCATGCATGGGTATTTCCGCTTAAAGCAAAGTCCAAAGTTTTTATATGCTTCAAACAATTTCTAGCTATGGCTGAAAATGTCTCGAAATCTAGTATGGGCACCCTCCGTTCCGATCGAGGGGGGGAGTATATGTCTCATGAATTTAATGCATTTCTGGCTAGTCGTGGGATAAAAGACCAATGTACAGTGCCTTATACACCTCAGCAAAATGGTGTCGCTGAGAGGAAAAACAGGTCACTGACGGAAATGGCACGATGTATAGTCAAAAGTCAAGCTTTGCCGCATTCTTTTTGGCTTGAGGCCATCATGTGTGCCACTTATGTACTTAACAGGTGTCCTACGAAATCTTTGCAGTCTATTACTCCATATGAATCATGGCATGATAGAGAGCCTTCTGTTGAGCACATGCGTGTTTTTGGCTGTTAGGCATATGCTTTCGTGCCACAAACACAGCGCTGAAAATTGGATGATAAGGCTGTCAAATGTATTTTTGTTGGTTATAGTGCTGAAAGCAAAAGTTACAGGTTATATCATCCATAAACAAAGAGTATTCTCATTTCATGGGATGTAATGTTTGTGGAAGATTCTGTTCATCCCTTGCTGTCATGTACTAGAGACAGTAATGTAAGCTCACGGGACATTTATGACACTTTGTTGCCTCTTTTCAGTGGTGGAAATACGAATGTAAGTTCCAATGAGGAAAATGTACAGCCTATGGGGGTTTTTGAAAATGTTACAAATCAGCCTATTACTGATGTAGATGTACATGATGTACTTGATGAGGAAAGGGCTGACAATAAGCAGGCTAGAGGTATGCCAAATTGGATGGTTCACACTTTGCGTGACAGTAAATTGGATGCACCTTTGTCTAGTCGTACTCGTTCAGGCTCTCGCCATGCATCTTATGCATCAGCTTGTTATGCTTTGGCTGTGTCTAGCTTACATGATGTTGAGGAGCCTCTATCTTTTGATGAAGCACAGAATTCAAAAAACTGGATGGCTGCCATGCAATCAGAGTATGATGCACTTATAGAAAATGACACATGGACTTTATGTGATTTGCCTCCTGGCAAAAAGACCATTTGTACAAAGTGGGTTTACAACTTGAAACGCAAGCCGGATGGTGAGATCAATCGCCATAAGGCTCGACTTGTTGCAAAGGGTTATGCACAGCAAAAAGGCATAGATTATGAAGAGACTTTTGCTCCCACTTGTCGTATGACTACTGTGCGTTTTCTATGTGCATTGGCAGCTCATTTTGGTTGGGATGTACATCAATCAGACATTGTTACTGCTTTCTTGAATGGTGACATATTTGAGGATGTTTATGTAACGCAGCCTCGCGGTTTTGTCATAAAAGGACAAGAGGACAAAGTGTGCAAATGTAAGAAGGCTTTGTATGAGTTGAAGCAATCTCCTCGTGCTTGTTATGAGAAATCTGACACTCATTTGGTTAAACGAGGCTTTCGTAATAGTCCAACAGAAAGCACATTGTATGTAAAGCGTGAGGGTGATGTACTTCTCATTGTGGTTCTTTATGTTGATGATTTGTTGATCACTGGACCAACTGAGAGACATATTGCTGAATTTAAGGCTGATTTGAATGCTACTTTCAGGATGAAAGATTTGGGGCTGTTGCATCATTACTTGGGTATACAGTTTAAGCAATGTGATGGTGGTATTGCCTTGTGTCAGAAAAGTTATACAGAAACATTACTATGTATGTTTGGACTTGAGGATTGCAAATCTATTGCCACTCCCATGGAAACAGGTTTGAAAATGATTCTACATGATGTTGGCGATCCTGGTGATGTCACTCTTTACCAAAATCCTGTTGGCTACCTCATTTATGTACACAACACAAGGCCAGATATTCAGTTTGCAGTCTCACAGGTCAGCAAATTTATGCATAGCCCAGGGTCTAAGCATTGGCAGGATGTCAAGAGGATTTTCCGCTACCTTAGTGGCACTTTACATCTTGCCTTGTTTTATCCCAAGGGGGGGTCATTGTCAAGAGACTTACATGCTTTTTTGAACTCAGATTGGGCTGGTGTTGTGACACACGAGTGTCCACAAGTGGTTTTTGTTTCATTCTTGGTAGTTCATGTATATCATGGTTGTGCAAGAAGCAACCTACTGTGGCCACTTTGAATTGTGAGGCTGAGTACAGGGCAATCTTCACAGCTACGGTTGAGTGTGTATGGCTCAGACGCCTTATGGCTAATTTGGGTGTTGGACAAGACACTACCAACATTATCTACACTGATAGTCAGAGCGCATTGGCAGTTGCAAGGAACCCAGTTTTTCATGCTCGCATAAAGCACATTGAGGTGCATTACCACTATGTCAGGGAGAGGCTCTCAGCAGGAGAGATCAGCTTGGCTTATGTGCCAACATGTGACAACCTTGCAGGTCTTTTCACAAAGGCATTGTCTCGTGAGAAGCTTGAAGCTTTCCGCAAAGCTTTGGGCTTACTCCCCTTTGTGGACTGATCATGTCATCATCGTATGGCACTTCCCTTTACTCATGTGCCAGCTCTCATTCACCGCATCACTCCAAGGGGGATTTGTTACCATATACATACATGTGATAGTGATGTGTGTGGACACACTAGCACCGCCGGGGCAATTTTTCCCTCTTTAGGAGGTTTTTCCCCCGAGCATTGTATATACGCCCATCACTCTAAGGCTATCTATCTTTCCATTGCATACTAAGTAACACACTCTTTATTGTGTGCCTTGACCTTCCTTCGTCTTCTCCAAGCTGTGTACGTTTCTCTGCAACCCTAATTCCAACACTAACTCGGATACCATTTTTCGGAGCTTTCATTGTAAAAACATTTATTATTTTGATGAATTGGGAATATTGTAACTCCTACTTTCCGGATAAACTTTGTAATTGATGAGCCGGGGCTACAAGCTTCCAGATTGTATCAACGTGTCTTTAGTTAGAGCTCCCAAATTATTAGTTTTGACCACCAAAAACCTTGGCTTAGGTATAAAGGCCAATTTTTGTAAGTTTTTGGATAATAGAAATACACTGTGAGCTAACAGCACTCACTTTTGTCCGTCTCGCACTTCTATTCCCTCCCCGGTTGTCACATTGCAATCGCATCTGTTGCGTTGCAACCGCAAGTAGGAGCTCTACGCATTGACATAAGTATTTCACGATATTTCATAGATTTTGGCGTCGCCGACCCACAACCTAATCTAATCATAAGTAGAAATTTAAGCTTTAAAATCAAAACTTAAGTATAGACGGGGTATTGAGGCATCATTGCTAAGCATTTAGATATATTTTGGGTCGAAAACGACTAGGTCAAAAACTCGCTGCTATTAATAATCGTGATTTTTACACTTGATCTAAAGTGAGATTTGAGACCATAATCATGTATGCTTAGGTCTTATAAACATATCCTAGAATTTTCGTAACGTTTGGATGTCATTTGATGTTGTAACGGATGTGATTTGTTTGTCGATGAGCGATTAGCTTTTGGTGATTTCAGTCATTTGAGTGTAGCTTGAGTTAAATGCGAGTTGTTTATTGTTTTCCAAGAGATTGGCAACCTCTATGCACTAGTCGAGTCAGCTTCATCCCATGGATTGACAATTATATTTGTGGTTCTCGCTACGTCTGCAATAAGATAGGAGTGAGGTTAGACACCCGTTCCACATTTAGCACCGCTACCGGGGATCGAAGAGACCTAAACTAGGGGAAAACACGAGCGTCTTGTGAAGTTATCCTTTTAACTTCCTCTAGGATCTCCTAGAGTAAAAACTTTCTTTTAAAACCGCATAGCTTAAGATTGTCGTCTTTTGCTGTGTAGAGGTAGTTTGGAAGTAAGTCGTACTTGCTAAGTACCTTTAGGAAAGTAGGATTATAGAATTAGATTAGGATTTTGAGAATGATTGATGGATGAGAAAAGTCTTAAGATCATGGCTCAAAAAACCATAAAAAACAAGAAAACCAGTGTTTGTGGACAGTTTCCACAACCCCATTGCAGTAGAACCTAGGAGTAGGGTAAGTAGAATCCGAGGTGGAATTCAGAACATTGCCCTCTCCGAAAGAATCAATTGTGAGTTGCTATATGAAGTTGAAGAATTTCATGTCTACGGCTAGAAATAGCACAAGAAGGTTGTCAACCACTCAATCTGACTGGAGAGTATGCTTTAAAAGTTGTATGAACTAGTGGGTAAGCTCAATGACACATTGAGGTAAAAATTTCAAGAGTTTGCAAAAACTAAAATTATTTACTTTTCTTGACATTTTAGGCCAGATTAAGTTTTGACATGACTCAGAGGCTTAAAATAGCTCATGAAAAGACTGTCCAGTGAAAAAGTTCAAAAAAGTGTTCATTTTGGGCTTAAAGTAAATAACCGTGATTATCTACTTTCAGCTCAAAAGTGACCAAGGTAGATACCAGAGACTCTATGCATGTGTACAAACAACTTTTTTAAAGACCTATAGAATTTGGATCACCAAACTGACCAAAAATTGAGTAAAATCTACATTTTGTACTGACTTTTGGGAACTTGAGTGTAAATTGAGAAAATTTTGTTCAAACTCTATGAAACTTGATTCATAGGCTTATATTGATGTGTTAGACCTGTGTATATTCTCAATTGATCAAAACGATGCAAAAAATTTGCCAGAAGTAAATAATCGCGATTATTTACTTTTGTCTCATTTTTCAACTTTTTTGACCAAGTCAGCATGCCACTAGTTTTACCATGTTGTATTAAGCCCACAAAGAAAATTTGGTAAGATTTGGATTATTGGATTGAAAATTGTGGCCAAATTTGCAAAGTCAGTCTGCAGATACAAAACTGATGGCCATTTGAACAAAAATTATCCAAACTTGATGAAACTTGGCTAGTGAGCTTAAGCTAAGCTACTTAACAGATCTGTGTCAAGATTGTTGCAAAAACTTGCCAAAAAATAGCATGAATAAATAATCACGATTATTTACATCTGCTGCAAAATTTGATATTCTTGCACATTTGAGTATACCACAAGGTCAAGAATATCAAGTAGAACACACAAATCAATTTTGGTGAAATTTGGATCACAAAAGTCAGACTTAAGCCAGATTCTTAAAAATTGAGTCTGCGGTGGACACAAAACAATTGATAACTTGAACAAATTTTATCCAAACTTAGTGAAACTTGTCCAGAGAGCTTAACAAGTTGCATACTTGGCAAAACAAGCTTGAAAGTGTAAAAATTTGAAAAAAGTAAATATTTACTACTGCTACACAGAGACACCATTTTTTACTTTTGAACTTGTACAGTGTTACATCAACATAATACAAGGCCACCGAGCAATTTTGGGTTCAATCGGATCCAAATTAGTACATGTTCACTTAGTTTCCAGGTTGCAGATTAGTCCTTTGACTTTTTGCAAAATTAGAATCTAAAAGTCTCAACTCCTGACTCACTTAGCTTGATTTGAAGTGATACACATAGACCAATCACAATAGCTAGCAAAAATTGTATAGTCTTTGTGAAAGAATAACTAACTTGATCAAAATTGATACAGGAATTAGGTTGCAGACAAGGAATTCAAAGCTTGACAGAAGTGCAATCAAGTCAAGTGGAAGAAGTTGACAACAAGTCAATCCGACGGTAAGTACTCTATTCAGGGCTTCACAAGTCTATATGAACCTTAGATTTGGTCATATACTAGGAAACCAAGGCATATTTGGAGAGACCGCTAGTAGAGTATCCACCAAAGAGAGTGTTAATCAAGGCGATCACTTGGACACTATCTTTGAAAAAGTCTCAGACACATTTTCAGAATCAACATCGGAAATGTCCTATTCGACTCACTCAGAAACCGGAATGACAGTGCGTTATAAGCATATACTCTCTTTTATAAGACTAATGTCCACGGAGCTCAGGTTTACCTGGATCCTAATGAGGATTATGCTATTTGCATTGATGACCATGGTATTGAGTTTGAAGTGGAAATCATGGCAAACAAACAAGAAAAAATGTACATGGATAGAAATGGAACTCAGTATTTACAAGTTGAAAACCCTGACGTGATAGACAAATGGGGGTTAGAAGTAAATACCATAATTACAAATATGGCAGCAAAAGAAGGACCACCAACTTTAGAATTCAAAGGATACGATTAAGTTGATTTGAAGACTTTGAAATGGCTTGGTACGAATAATCCTAGGATCGAAGTCTATTGTTGGGAGGATAGAAACGTCAAAGATCTCCTATGGACTTCTCATGCCAAATCACGACAGTTAACATCCATGAAGATCATTTATATCTTCACAATCAAAGATAAGGGTTTGGCAGATCTACCAACCTACCTGTTTAGGAATTGTTATAACAATAACTTTGTTATGATGACTCCTGAGGAGGTGGAACAAACCAAATATCAAGGGTACTCCATAAGGGATTGGATATTGGGCCAAGGAATAGAAACTATTCCAAGAGAAGAACTCCACGAGAGATCTTTTGAGAGTAATATTAAGAAACCAAAAACCACCTCATCACAAAGAAAATTGGGTGACGTTAAACCTAGTCCAGGGCTACATGAGTCACTATTTCCAACAGATTGGTTTGAAGGACTCGGAACAGGATCAACTGCCAGGAGACTGGGAGTTGAACCAAATAGACATGTCAGACTAGCTGATTTTCAAAAATGGCTTAGAAAATACAGTGGATTTTGGGATCCATATGACCAATTAGCAAGCTTCAAGCAGCCGTTCCCACTTGTGCTTGTTTGGTGGATGTTGTTTTCTCGCTTTGGTTATCCTTAGGGACATCTTCTTCATTGAAAATATCACAATTATCTCCTAAGTCAATAGCATCTGACACACACTCTTCTAGGGTCATATGCTCCTTGCTATACAGTATAGCATGAAGTTATTTGTTTAGCAGTCCCTCTAGAAACGATGATACTAGTCTTTCCTCTGCATGTATCTCTAGCTATGGGCATGTTGCAATGTATTGTTTCATTCGAGTTGCACAATCCCTAACAGACTCACCTTGTTTCTGTTTGAAGCTATAGATTTGAGCTACCATATTGTGTTTCATTAGGAAAAGTTTGGACTCAAAAATGGGCCTTGTAAGAATTGTTGATGTGGCATAGCTTTCAAAAAGTGGGGATCGGTAAATTTTTTTCAAATAAAATCCAAACTTGTCGGAGGTTGGATATTTAGAATCTACTCTTCAAATGCTATCTATTGATATATAGCATGTATGTATCGAACATTGCCTTTATGTAGATCTAGAAAAAGGTGATTTTAGATTACCGTAACGGTAACAAAACCTGGCTGATTGAGAAAGAATGGCATAACTTTCATAGAAGTCATCCAAACTTTTCGGACCTTGGCTCTTTAGAATCCATTTTTCAAGAACTTTCCAATGATAGGTCATATCATGGGGTTCTAAGCAATATTTAGAGGGGTCTACCGGGTTGCTTTCTTTTGTACAACTTTGATGATGTGGCACCCTTAAAAGGACCAAAAATGAGTTCAAAATTTTCCTAATGGGTCCTCGTTTTGGAACAAGCAGTTGCAAATCCTTTTGAGCTAATGCTCAAAAGGATGAATGACATGATGAATAACATGCAAAAAGCACCTATGAGGGGACCAGGACAACCAATTAGGCCACAAAAATAGTGTGCAATCAAGGGTAAATGGACCAACCATGAGACCAATGAGTGTGATATCGACCAAAGTATGATGGGAATGTTCAATACGTGCCCATGAGGCCACAAGGACAACCCATGTACAGATATCAGCGTAATATGGCCCCAGCTCAAAGACCACTGATGGGTATAGAAAGACCTCGGCCAATGTGGGTCAACAAGCTCCATATCCGGGACATAATGTAGTGCTTGTAAAGTACATGCATCCAGAGGGAGTCATAGATGAACAAGCACTAGTGCCTGTTACATCCTACGATGAGCCTAGCCTATCTACAGTAATGGTAGAAGGAGATTGGTATAATCCACATCCACCACCAATGGAAGAACCTATGACTTATACTACACGAGAGCTTGCACCAATGTACTATGTAGCTAATCAACGCGTTAGACCTCCAATGGTAAGACCCATGATTAAGCAAAGAACTGAAAGCTGTCATAACTGTGGTGCAGATGATCATTGGAAAAATGAATGCTCAGAGCCTGACAAAAACCTCAAGCCAGTTGAAGCTTATTGCATAAAATGTTGCAAAAAGGGAGGACACTTCCCTGAAGATTGTCCAAGAAATCCTTTAAACAAGTGTAAAACAGTCGTGAACGTAGTCCAAGTGATACTTAGTAGCCCATTTGAGAGTGAAGTGATTGTTCCAATCAAGGTAATCACTAGAGCTGAGGCTAAGAAAAAGAAACATAACTCCTCTGATGATTCGAAGAATACAAAAATTTCCTCTCAAAAGACCAAGAGAAGCAAAAACAAAAGGTATGAGATGAGAAAACAGAAACAACGGGCTGAAATCAAGAAGAAAGCAAAGAAACTATTCCAATAAAAGGTGAAAGAAATTGGAAGTGAAATCAAGGAAACCACCGTGAAATCTGGAGGATCAATTTTGGTAGACAAAATTTTTTAGCCACTTAATGCAGCTTTGGAAGCTTACCAAGCGGGACTTAAAGTATACCAAAACATGGAAAACAAGTGGAGAAACTATCATTCTCCAGACATGGAAGCAGCTAAGCTTGAAGCTTATCAAAATTTGGTAAGAATTACTCAAGAGATGCTAGAAAAACAAAAACCCAAGATCGAGAGTATGGAAAAACCTGAGGAGCTTGTGATAGAAAAACGAATAAAGAGAAATCCAAAGTAATGGTAGAACCCCACCTTGAAACAAAAGAGCCAGAACTTATAGTGCCGGACAGTGAAGATGCCTTAGACGGAATTCCATTCGTAGAAGAAGACTGGCCAGGACACTTATGGAAAAAAGTTAGAGAGATTAATGAAGGGAGTTTAACTCTAAAGTCAACTCCTATAGAGGAAGTTTGGTTGGATAATCTACCTCCTGGTATGGACATGGATGTACAATCCTTGTATGGGGATTGCGGTTTTGAAGCTTCAGGAATTTCTAAACCATTGACTTTGAAAACATTACCCTCTTACTTGGGAGATAATGAAGATGAATCCATAGTGTGTAAAACCACTCAGATAAAGAGAGCAAAACAGACCCTAGAAGTAGACAACATCCATTCAATCATGTCTACACCCGTCCAATGCACTCTTACTCAGGGATTTTAATTACGCGATGACGCATTTTGTTAAATGTTAATGATTGTTGTTATTATCACTATTTTTTTCATGTTAATAACATATCTAATGTCATGACCTATGAAAACCGGTAGAAAACGTAGAACCGGCGGGACAACCAACAATCCCGGCAGGCCCGGCGGGTTTAATATGAAACCCGGCGGGCCTAGCGGGACAAGCAAGAATCCCGCCGGGCCCGTCGTGTACCCCCCCTCCATATTTGGTGGCTCTATATAACCCTTTTATAGACATCATCACATCACATCACATCACCTCTTCCTCTAAATTTGGTCATCCTTTAAAATTTAGAAGAAAAACCAAAGGTAAAAAGATGAATAGTCTTTAAAAAAAATTAAAACTTAATGTAACTCTGATCATGGATCATTAGTTCTTTTTTGGACTGAAATGATTCTTGAAAGGAGGTAGAAAGGTGAATCTTTGGGTCGGTATCTCTACATTTGGGATGGACTGATCTCATGTTTGGTTCACCGTTATATTTGCTAAATTGATTTCTATATTGATTAGAACTTCTATCATGGGTCATTAGTTCTTTTTTGGACTGAACTGATTCTTGAAAAGAGATAGAAAGGTGAATCTTTGGGTCGATATCTCTACTTTTGGGATGGACTGATCACATGTTTGATTCACCGCTGTATTTGCTTGCTATTCCGATTAGAGCTCCAATCATGGGTCATTTGTTCTTTTTTGGACTGGACTGATTCATGAAAGGAGGTAGAAAGGTGAATCTTTGGGTCGATATCTCTACTTTTGGGATGGACTGATCACATGTTTGATTCACCGTTGTATTTTCTTGCTATTCCGATTAGAGCTCCAATCATGGGTCATTAGTTCTTTTTTGGACTGGACTGATTCATGAAAGGAGGTAGAAAGGTGAATCTTTGGGTCGATATCTCTACTTTTGGGATGGACTGATCACATGTTTGATTCACCGTTGTATTTGCTTGCTATTTCGATTAGAGCTCCAATCATGGGTCATTAGTTCTTTTTTGGACTGGACTGATTCATGAAAGGAGGTAGGAAGGTGAATCTTTGGGTCGATATCTCTACTTTTGGGATGGATTGATCACATATTTGATTCACCGTTGTATTTTCTTTCTCATGTTTGAGTAGATGGAGGTTTATTCCCTTCAGCCTTCACTACTACGCTTGTGTGTGATATTGATTATAACACTAATGTTTGGTTTGAATAATACTTGAAAGAAGAGATAGCATATTGAGCTATGTTTATTGGTATTGCAGGCCTCCAATAAGTATGTCTTCCACCGTGAATGTGAGCGGTGATGTTGGTGTCTCAAGCCTGGCTTCCTTGAGGAGACCTCCTACCTCGATGCCAGGTCCTGCTTCGCAGGGCACCACTTCGCAGGGCAAGCGAAAGGCAGGTGAAAAAAGTCCAGGACCCGAGTGGAATTTTGCCACAAATTTAAATAAGTATCAAGATTGGAAATGTAACTTTTGTGGCGAAGAGAAATTTGGAGGAGCACCAAGAATAAGGGATCATTTTCTAGGTGGCAATACCAGAATCCAAGGAGGAAAGTGCAAGGGCTTAGGTGCAGAAGAAGCAGCTATGCGCTTAAAAGCTTTAATTGGTAAGCTAATTTCCACGAGCAAAAGATCAAAACTCTCTACTTTTGACCATCACACCCCGGTATCGATAAGATCAAACCAGGACGAGGAATCATTGGGTGTAACTCCCACCAATGGAAGCACTCAAAGCAGGGAACCAACTTCTCATATCGATGGAACTACACCTCCAAACCATGGATCTCCTGACTTTCAGGTAGGATCGTCAAAAAGTAGACAGGTTAGCTTACAGACGAGCTTCAAAACGCTTGCCTTAGAAGAAGCACAACTTGCACTAGCTAAAGCCGTCTATTTCACTGGGGGATCATTGGCCATTGTCACCCGTGATGCATGGAAGTCAGCTTGGAAACGCATTGGGGAGTATGGTGCTGGATTTACCCCTCCAACATATCACCATATGAGAAACCAACTGTTGGATAAATGTTACACAAGCACACAACAGGATATTCAAAGGGTAATATTAAATGCAACAGAACAATCTGCATACACCATAGTTAGTGATGGTTGGTCCAACGTTCAAAGGCGGCCATTGATCAACATCATGCTTGTATGTCCTCGTGGTGAATGTTTTATAAAAGCTGTGGATAGCTCTGGTCAAATAAAGTCTGGCAATTTTATAGCTGACATCATTGGCGACGCAGTTGAGGAACTTGGAAAAGAAAATGTTGTCCAATTAATCATGGACAATGCCAAAAATTGCAGGGCTGTAGGTAGGATACTTGAAAGTCGCTTCTCTCACCTATATAGTGTTGGTTGCAGTACACACAGCTTGAACTTGGTATTGCAAGATTGGTACAAGAGTAATGACACAGAGTGGTTCAAATGGATAATAGACAATGCTCGCTTAATAGTCAAGTTTGTTTTGAAGCGTCAGAGGGTTCTTGACATGTACCGTCAGAGGATGTCTACTATGTTAAAACTGCCATGCGAAACTAGATTTTGCACCAACTACTATACGGTAGAATCACTAATAAAAAATAAGAATGTTGTGATGGAGACATTTGTTTGTGGCACTTTTTCAGAATGGGAGGCCGGTCAAAGGGAGAAGATAAAAAGAAAAATAGGGGTGATCAGAGATCTACTAGCTGATCGCCACTTCTGGGATGATGTGGTGGATGTGCACAATTTCATGATGCCAATTATGCTCACATTACGCCAACTAGATTCTGCCTTGCCTAACATAGGTAAGGTGTGGATGGCTTGGTGGAGTGTTCAAGAAAGCCTTGCAAATCCAGAGGAGCCCCAGGAGCCAACTGTGAAGCCTTGGAAGACACCATTCACTCAAAAGAGGAGAGAAATTCTGAGAAAGTATGTGCATGGTCGATGGGTTGGAGCACATAGTCCACTACACAACGTAGCTTTCTTATTGGATCCAGAGTATTGGGCAATGGAAATAGACAAACTTGATGAGGAGGTGCTAGAAGACTTTTATGATATGATAGGCAAGTTTTATGTTGATCCTGATGAGCATGCATCAGCTGTTACTGATCTTACGAAGTTTAAACTCAAAGAGGGTAAGTTTGGTACAGAATTTGTGCAGAAACTTGCCACGGAGCAACCAGCGTGGAAGTGGTGGATGATGAATGGTGGTAGTGCACCCACCCTTAAATGCCTAGCTGTTAGAATCCTAGCCCAATGTGCATCCAATTCAAGTTCTGAGAGAAGCTGGAGTACATATAAATATGTACATTCCACCATCAGAAACCGCCTTCTAAATTCAAGAGCTGAAAAATTGGTGTATATATACTGCAACCATCGGCTATTGGCAAGAGTGCAAACTGAGAACTACAAAGAGGAGATGCCGCGCTAGACTTATGATGTAACCAATGATGAGGTAGAGGAAGATAGTGAGCTGAAAGGGGAATCTCATGAAGTAGAAACTACATGTACTGTAGAAGAGATTGAAGAGAATTTGAAAATTGAACCAACTTTGACCCGTCGCAGCAAGCGACAGTGGTTTAATTAATAGATTATCGACTCCATTGAGTGACTTCTGTTTAAGTTCAGAAACTATTTATCTTATAAGCTTTTTTTTATATTTAGTTTAAGGTTTAGACATTTGCTTAACAATAAACAAAGCCCTTAAAAACCTTTACAAGGCCACAAATCACTATTAAAGCTATACGAAGCCCTAACAAATCTTTGCATTATCACATATCATAATTGAAGCTGAAGTGAAGACAATTCACAATTCACTAATAAATTCTCGCAAGACAACGAGTAAATGTTTTCAAATGTTACAAAAACTATTCAAGTGATAGTGAAATATTTGTGAGAATATCTTCATTCTCCTGTTCACGCTGACCTTTAAGCTTATTATAGTCTTCAGAAATTTTGAACATTGCATATAGCTTTTTGGATATCTCATACTCACATATAGCACAATGAAAGCTATTCATCATGCTTTGCATCAAGCATGATATATGGTACATATGTCCGCATGGCAAGCTGAAGTGACCACACCACTCATGAAAGAAATATCTACATATGGGGCAAGGACCACCGTGCTCACCAAAAACTCAATAGATGTTGGGTGCTCAATCAATGTGCCAGCATTTTGTTTTTTTATAGTCGCCTCTAACTCTTTTACGTGGCGAGATAGCACCTTCACCTCCCTTTGCAAGTCTCTATTTAGGGTTGCTTCTGCATGAGAGCCTTGTGTAGCTTGTGATGCTTGCCTGAGTTGAGTTTGAAGCTCCTCCTTAACTTGGTGCACTTCCATTGATGCACCTTCTAGTGCCAATGACATCTCTTGCCGTGTGACGGTGATTGCACTGTTGCGAATGTCCTCAACCGTCATATGAGGTGTCCTTGAGCTGAAGTCCACTGCTTCACCCAAGACATAATGCATGTATAACATCTTGGCAAACCACAATGGACAATCCATATGATGCATAGGATGACCCATAACATCGAGATATATGTTCTCTCCATTGTCTCGTATGTCTGCATTAATGCATTGTGATAGCTTGAGTCGGCCTTACTTGATGTTGTCATCTGCAACGCCTGGCCATATGGATTTGACCATTTCTCGGTCAATCCTAGAGTTCACCTCTTTCCATTGTGTACCCACTGGGTTGGCCCACTTGGAGCAATGAGCTGCAATTCGAGCGGTGTCATTCACTCCACCGCCTTGACACATGGATCTGAGACGCTCAAAAGCACGCTTAGCCCTTTGATTATCATTATCCATATCCTGATTAAACACTATACTTCAGTTATGGCATACAAACTTAATGATAATCAATTGCTATAAGAGTAACCACCATTTTACAACAATCAATTGATATAAGAGTAACCACCATTTTACGACAATCAATTGATATAAGAATAACCACCATCTTACGACAATCAATTGATATAAGAGTAACCACCATTTTTTAAATCAATGAATGACAATCAGTGATTCCATGTGGCTTATTGCTTGAAACTTAAGAGAAAAAACAAAACTCATAGAAAATTTGTTGTCTATTGAGATATAACAAAGTGTTTTTATTACTCATACATCATCCATGGCGCATAAAACCCAAATTTTAAAAGTGCTTTTATAAGTCAAAAGTAGCCAACATGCAGAGCCAATCCCCAATCAATTATTCCAATACGGGGAGTGAGATCCTTGGTAAAGTCCAACATGATGTTCCATGGATGGAGATCATTGTGGATCACTCCCTCGTCATGTGCGAATCGCAATGCCTTCACCAAGGCATGGATCAACGAGGGAGCATGATTGCACAGGCTCTTGATACGTGTTTTCTGGTCTTCAGAGGGCTGCTCCCGTTTAAAGTCTGCAAGGATCTTTCCTTTCCCCTCTTGATGCGCTACAAGCGTCGTGAAAGAGCCATGTGGATGGGGCACTGTCTCCATAAGATCACCTAAACTTCCCCCATTGAAGTAGGGGAATATCAGAAACCATGGCAATGTTACAGAGTGGGCAATACTCCTCACAATACCTCTATGGTTGAGATCTACCCCACTTTCTGATGCAAAGCTTTTCCACTAATGCTTGGCCTGTCCTTTGAACTCCTTGGCACAGTAAGTATTCGTTGCAGAAAGGAAACTGATCCCTTTGATTTGAACTTGACACCTTGTGCCATTAGCCCCTTACCCAAGTTTCTTGATCTTCTTAATGGACTTATTTGGAATGCCCATAGTCATACTACATTTAGAATTGTATATACTGCTCTCCAGGTGACTGGCAGAAGTAGTAGAACCCGATGTTCCCTCAATGGAAGCCTCCTCAATAAACGGTTCTCCAACTTGGCTGCTCCCCACAAGTCTGGTGATAGCCATTCGCATTTTCTTGCTTAGGCCAAACTGTGTGTCTATGTGGGATGCTCGCCTTGACCTCTCCTTTTCAGCTCTCCATCTAGTGTTCCAATGCTCTAGCTTACCCTTGTCTACTTCTTGAGGGCATTCCTCTTTCAAATCAGAGGCCACCTTGGGCAAATTGCCCACCCAACTACTCAGTAGTGAGTTTATTGATTCGATTTTTTTGTCTGGATATAACAACAACATTTTGCGGGCAATATCACTGTATAATGATTGCAATCTAGACTCATCTGCAACAATCTGTGCTATATCGTCGGGATCTAGTGCACTGACGATCGTAATCAACAATTGTATAATTTTCTTTTTGAACTCTATCATTGAAGTAGCAGAAGGATCCATTTTGCCTGCAATGGTATTATTGCAAACAACACATTATGAAATATAACTATGTGCCACTGCATTTGGATCTTTTCTACGTGAAAGAAAAAGTGCAATATAGACCATAGATCTCGTACGCTTTTGCAGTGACACACCTAATCGCAATTGCAACCATGTGCCAATGCCTCACCGTACAACAACTTACAAACAGATGCTCTTGTCATTCTAGCAGCAACACACCTAGTCGCAATTGCAACCATGTGCCGAAGCATGAATGACTGGGAGCAACATAAAAAATAATCACCCTACGCTTTTGCAATGACACACCTAGCCGCAATTGCAACCATGTGCCAGTGCATCCACGCATGGTGACTTCTTTCAAACAAATGCTCCTGTCATTCTAGCAGCAACACACCTAGTCGCAATTGCAACCATGTGCCGAAGCATGAATGACTGGGAGCAACATAAAGCATAGTCATCCTAAGCTTTTGCAATGACACACCTAGCCGCAATTGCAACCATGTGCCAGTGCATCCACGCACGGTGACTTATTTCAAACAGATGCTCCTGTCATTCTAGCAGCAAAACACCTAGTCGCAATTGCAACCATGTGCCGAAGCATGAATGATTGGGAGCAACATAAAACATAATCATCCTACGCTTTTGCAATGACACACCTAGTCGCAATTGCAACCATGTGCCAGTGCATCCATGCACGATGTCTTATTTCAAGATTCAAGCATATGAAGCATTATGAAATTATTTGAGCACAGATTCATACATTAGATGCTACCGTCAATCTGGCAGCAACACACCTAGTCGCAATTGCAACCATGTCGAAGCATGAATGACGGGAAGCAACATAAAACATAGTCATCTTGCGTTTTTGCAATGACACACCTAGCCGCAATTGCAACCATGTGCCAGTGCATCCACGCACGGTGACTTCTTTCAAACAGATGCTCCTGTCATTCTAGCAGCAACACACCTAGTCGCAATTGCAACCATGTGCCGAAGCATGAATGACTGGGAAAAACATAAAACATAATCACTCTACGCTTTTGCAATGACACACCTAGCCACAATTGCAACCATGTGCCAGTGCATTCACACACGGTTACTTCTTTCAAACAAATGCTCATGTCATTCTAGCAGCAACACACCTAGTCGCAATTGCAACCATGTGCCGAAGCATGAATGACTGGGAGCAATATAAAACATAATCATCGTACGCTTTTGCAATGACACACCTAACCACAATTGCAACCATGTGCCAGTGCATCCACGTACGATGATTTGATAAAAGAAATTTTAAACCTTTAAGTTTTAACGCAAAAAACTCAAAAAAACATCATTAAAATAAGGAAGGGTTTAAAAAATTACTGCTACACTGCTTTGAGAATGTGGAAAGCTACCAGAAAGTTTGGTGAAGACTTTTCAATGTACCTCTTTTGTGAAAAGACAAGCATCGTCATCACCTTTTTATAGCCACGGCGGGCCCGGCGGGCAAATAGCTTTACCCGGCGTGACCGTTGGGAATATTCACTAGGCCGGCGGGCCCGACGGGCCAACTAATTAGCCCGCTGGGCTACGAGCCGGTCTCCAAGTCTCCCTGGAGGTCAAAAAAGATGAATGTCAATTAAGAAAATATTTGTTATTTTGCATTTCTATTGTTATTAACCTGATATTATAGTGTGATCACGTCATTTTGAAATCCCTGGAGTCTTACTGTTAAAAGTCAGACCATATTTATGGAATGATCTGCAGAGAACTCTAGAGAAAGTGGGGATAACAGGGCTAATCGTAAAAAATTTGAAAAAATTGAAACACGAATTGGATAACAAAGAGATTAGAATTGTTGTTCCAATGAATAAAGTCGGAGAATACTACAAAGGGGAAGAAGGAAACACAACCCTTCTAGTGAGATATAATGATATAGAAACCATGGCAATACTGGATAGTGGGGTAGGCATAGCCATAGCCACGAAAGCGATATGGGAATCATGAGGACAACCAGTCATTAGACAAACTCAAATGAAATTGCAATTGACTGATGGACACATCAAAAGACCCTTAGGACTGCTTAAAAGAGTGATAGTTAATTCCTATGGGATTGAATATCAAACACTTTTGCCATAGTAGACTTTGGAAAGAAACTCAATTATGAAATCATCTTGGGAAGAACTTTCATGCGACAAGTACAACTTATCCAGGATTGGGGAAACAATTATGTGTACTTGAAGCAAGCAGGATCAATAACAAGGGCTAATCTAAAAGATCACACTTATAGAGATGTCATGAAAAAGCCCATACAAGAATTTGATTCAGCCTCTTCGGATGAAACTAAGCTTCCATCTTGGTTGAACTAAGACACAGCTATTTGGATTTGCAAAGCCTCAGAAAACGGGAGCTTAAAACAAGAAGAATGTATCTTAAAAAGAGATTGCATAGACAAAGCCTATGTACCTGAACCCTTTCCAGAGCATTTGTTTGATCCATTTGAGTGGACTCAAATTTTAGCAACAATGGATGTATGTGTAAATACATCTATTCCTACTCAATTTTGCAATGAAGACGGCTGTGACATAATTCCCATACAAATGATCTCAACCCTTCACATTAAAGACAAATTTCAAGAATCCAAGGAGCTCAACAAGTCTTTTCAGACCTCTACTATGATGTAACAGATCAGTTAGAAGAACATTCAGCTACCTCAGATGATTCAGGGTCAGAAAAAGAACATGTGAGAGCTAAACTACCCATGAAAGGAGGGGAGGGAAAGTTTTTTGACTTTCCTAACCAAAAACCGAGAAGACAAAAATGGTATAGACAAAAAAGAGACACGAGAAACTTGAAAGCTAGACCTATGCCATCAGTTTCCAACAGAACATAGTTCTTGATGCAGATAGATGCACATGATTGTGTCAAAGATAAAATCACTTGTAGATATCCTTTAAACGAAGAGCAAAAAATATCAAAAACTTTGAGATGCAAAACCTAAATACCAGGACAAGGATTCAACCATGACACGAGTTGAACGGAGAAAGAAATATCAAGAGTTGAAAAAAGCTCTAGAGGAGATATATACAACTAAAATGGAAACCACTGAGGAGGAAGGTAAAGATGTAATGAGTGTTCCATCTCATTACAAGAAATATACTCTCCAAGACCAAAAAATCATAGTCAAACAACCTGTCAGGGAACTACAAAAACAGGGAGAGTCTTACAAAGGACCTGAAAACACAAAAAAGATAGATTTAGCCAAACCAAGAGAAGAGCCTAGACTTGCCTACATTGTAGATGACCTAACGCAAGAAGAAGAAGAGCTTTTGTTAAGCTTACTGAAAGAATATCGAGATATATTTGCTTGGTCTTATAAGGAACTCAAGGGTGTTGATCCAGAAATCTGTCAACATACCATACCCATGAGAGATGATGTGAAACCAAGCAGACAAACGCCATACACATATAATGAGACATTTGCCAGAAATATCAAAGAAAAGATAGAGAAGCTAAAGGAAGCCGAATTTATTTATGAAGTTGAACACACAAAATGGGTTTCTCCAATGTGGTAGTACCCAAGAAAAATGGAAAATTAAGAGTATGTGCAATCTCAAGAAAGTGAATGCAGCTACCATTAGAGACAAATTTCCTCTTCCAATCACTGAGCATGTTTTAGAACGAGTTGCAAGAAAAGAAGCTTACAGATTTTTAGATGGATTTTTGGGATACAATCAACTTTTGGTTGACCCCAAAGATCAGCATAAAACTGCCTTTGCAACTGAATGGGGTATTTTTGCCTATCGGGTTATGCCTTTTGGGTTAACTAATGCTCCTGCCACCTTTCAAAGATTGATGAGCCATGCTTTTAAAGAATATCTTCGGAATTTCTTGGAAGTATATATGGATGATCTATGTGTACATTCATCAATCTGGGCTGATCATTTTGAACACCTCAAAAAGGCATTTGAAAAGTGTAGACTTTATAGAATTTGCTTAAATCTTGAAAAGTGCACATTCATGGGTAGACAAGGAAAATTTCTTGGACATATAGTGTCTAAAAATGACATAGCTACTGATATGGATAAAATTCATGTTATTGTTGATTTGCCTAGATCGACAATAGTCAAGGGGGTTCAAGCCTTCATGGGAAATTGTGGATATTACAAACGATTCATTTACATGTACGTTATAATTGCAAAACCCATCTACAGCTTGATTACACTCTTTAAATGGACTGACAAGTGTGAAGAATCCTTCATGAAGCTTAACAAGCTCTCACTTCAGCTCCAATATTGAAAGCACTAGATTGGAATAAGATATTCCACATACATGTAGATGCTTCCAATTTTGCCATCGTGTGTATCCTAGCTCAACTAGGAGACGAAAAATTGGATTTTCTATTTCTTATGCTAGCCGACAGTTGAATATGGTAGAGAAAAACTATACAACCACCTAAAGGGAAGGATTACGGATGATCTATGCCGTCAAAAAGTATAGACACTACCTATTAGCTAACAAATTTGTGTTCTTTGTGGACCACCAAGCCTTATTGTGTTTGGTCAACAAGCCATGCAATACAGGAAGAATATTGAGATGGTTCATCATTCTTCTGGAATTTGATTTCACTGTAGTTGTGAAAAAGGGCACCACTCATCAAAGAGCAAATCAATTGTCAAGGATTGTTTCAGGAGAACCACCTAAGGGAGTAGACGATGATCTACCAGATGCATATATGTTCTCCATGGAAATGATACCTCAATGGTCGGAAAACATGGTATCATGATGACCATAGCTCAAGTGGATTCAGAAATATCACTTCCTATTACAATCGGATTAATTGAGCAATTGGCTAGGTATCAATTACTATCTGGAAGGTTGTACAAAAGAAATTGAGATGGAATATTGCTTTTATGCATTAATCCTAAGGAGAAAACCCAATACCTAAGTCAAGCATATGTTACCATAGTAGGAATTCACTTTGCGAAAGACCAAACTATGCAACGGATCTTGAGACTTGGAGTATTTTGGCCAACTATGAGGAGTGATGTTCATTCTTTTGTGAAAAATTGTCCTCAATGTCAAAAAAAAGCACCCTTACCTCATGTGACATTGTTCCAAATATCACTTGTTCCTAAGTGGAGTAACTATCTAGTTACTTACTTATTAAGCTGAACATTTCCTAAGGATATGAATAAACGTCGTCAAAGAGAGATTGAAATAGAAGCTAGAGACTATGCTCTTATTGGGAACCAATTGTATCAGAGAGGAAAAGATCAACATCTGCGTCTTTGTGCAAATGAAGATGAGTACATTCCTATTATAGAACAAGCACATGTCGGACTAGCTGGAGGTCACTTTTCAAGTGATACCACCGCAAGAGCAATCTTGATGGCAGGCATATGGTGGCCAACACTTTTTGCAGATGCCAAGGAGTATGTTCAAAGGTGAGATGCATGTCTACAAGCAAAAATTCCAAGCGGTGTAGATAGCATGCCCTTAAGACCAATCATGGGGGCTAGAGCTTTTGCAAACTGGGGTATAGACTTTGTTGCACCAATAAAGCCACCTGCTTATAGAACCCAAGCTCAATATATCATTGTAGCTATAGAATATTTGACCAAGTGGGCCGAGGCTAAAGCAACTCAAAAGAATGATACTAGAACCACAGCCGCATTCTTATATGAGTATGTGTTCACAAGATATGGACTGCCAATAGAAATTGTCCGTGATAGGGGAACTCATTTTCTCAATGAGGTAATTGAGTATCTGCTTAACGAATTTATGGTCATCCATAAAAAAATGGGCTCCCTATCACCCACAAGTAAATGGACAAGCTGAGTATACAAATAAAATTCTTAGCTCAGTATTGACTAAAGTGGTTAGTTCAGGAAGGAAAAATTGGGGAATGAATCTCCATGATGCTCTATGGGCTTATTGAGTTTCATTCAAAACAGCTCTAAATGCTACACCCTTCAACCTTGTTTATGGTCTTGATGCCATACTGCCAATAGAATTTCTATTGCCAACACTAAGGGTAGCTAAAGATCTCAAATGGACTAGACATGAATTGTCATAGAAGCTTGAAGATTTAGAAAATCTTGATGAGAAAAGGCTAACTGATGTAGCTCACATCTATGCACAAAAGCGGAAACAAAAATAGTTTTTGATTCCCATTTAATAACCAAAATCTTCAAAAAAGGGGACCTAGTTTTAGTCTATTCCCTTAAGCAACGCATTTTCAAGTTTAAGAAAAAGGAAAATGGACCATTTATCATTGAAGATGTATCTCCAAGTGGAGCAGTTAAGTTGTCCACCCTAGATGGTGAACCAAGGCTGATTGGATCAGTGGATGTTGTTTAAAGAAGTACAATTTGCCACTAACCAATGAATTGCTAGAAAAGATGCATGCAGCAAAGCAAAGAAAGATAAGACGATAGCAGGTTATTGATGAAGCCCAAGAAGAAGCTCAGCTTTAAGTACTCAAAAGGAAAGCTACTCTCAAGAATCAACCAATACCTATTCCCATCAACACTCTGGAACTAGATGACCGACAATGGGAATCACAGAAAGATGCAGTGTCAACAGATGATGAATGGTTAGATGGGATGGACCTTCGCATCAAAGTACAGATAAACAATCATCATAGAACAAATGCATCGGTCAATACAGGAGCTCGAGTAAATGCAATGAGTTATTCCACGTACAAGAAAGCAACAAGCCAGTCTTTGACAGCAAGAATAGCGACTATTAAAGGATGCAATAAGAACCTAACACCAACATTGCGAGTAGTCAACTTAAATGTGATAGTACATGGATGTTCGTGCCCTCATCAAATTTTATGCTTATCAGATGAACACATGAATGAAACAATGATTCTTGGAATCTCATGGATGCTAATGTACAAGGCAGTACCAGATTGGGATACCAATCAGCTCAAGCTATCACCTAAAGGCGGACAGCTCATTGTTTTAATTGCACCAAGCAAGGAGGAATGAAAAGGGGGTTACCAACAGAGCAAACCAAAGAGCAATCAATCTTCTCCATCCTGTGTAGAAAAGAAAATGCTACAAGTAGCATGCAAGGAGTCAGGCAAATTTGGGTACCAAAAGCATAGCTTAAGGACAAGCCGAGTCAAATTTGGGTGCCCAAAACATCATCTACAGTACTAAAGACGGTTCCAAGGTTCAAAAAACAAAGAGGAGCATCTTCCAACAGGGAAGCTAATACAAAATGGATTTGGAAGAAGAAGGAGCACTTATCTTCTCCGCAAACTGTAAAACCGATCAAGCAATGGAGAGTTAAGTCCCAAAAGACTCAATCACCCCATTCTGACCAAAGCAAACCAAGATATCAATGGCGGATAAAAGCTCAACAACCATTATTATTGATACCAATATCTCAAGAAATCAACGTGCCACAGCATCTTGATGATACAATCAAGCAAAGAGCACACAAGCTACAAGATTTTTTCTTTGGAAGACAGCAAAAGAAAACCTCGACATCAGAAACCCTTGAGTTAATTACTCAAGACCCAACTCTTGCACAACATAATGGTTTTAACTACATTAATCTTCAAAGCATGGTAGAGCCAACCAAGGCTATGTATAGACACGATTGTTCAACCCATGCACACACTCATCCCGGAGTACACCCTCTAGGAGGGGTGGAAGGGAACTAAGTAATTAAGGGCAATGTTTGAAGAGAGAGAAAAAAGTTCGATGTTAACGTGTGATTTTTACAAAATTACCTAATGATGTCCTTACAAATCATTAACTGGGGAAATTTTAACTGATAACATCTCCCCGATGAGTGTAAATAGTGTATACACTAAGAGAAAATCATCAAAAAATAGTCTTTTTCGGTTATTTTTCATCATTTTTCTTCATATTGGGACTTAAAAATGGAGAAATCCAACAAAAAATAATAAACTTGTTTTTTTTAATGGATTTTCTTAATTATTGGATTTTCACTTTGCTTTTTTAGCGCATTTTGTTATTTTCTTTGTTTTTTTAATAAAAAAGTCAAAAATTAATAATAAATAGTAAATGAGCTCTGATGAAAAAACTGAAGATACCTGATAATCAGAAGGACAAGGCGGACAACACAAAAAATTTCAATCAAATCGGCAGATGTAAGCGGGAAGCCTAAATTAGGCGGCCAAGGCCTACTTTTGCAGAATGAGCTATAAGAATCCGATTGAGGAAATTTTTGAGTCTAACATAGATTTCACGGCCTAGTAGGACTAACAGGGAAATTTGGGGAAAAATGGTTTGGGAAGTCTGAGTATAGATATCCAAGGTAATCTAAAATCACCTCATTTCCACTTGTCGCCCTTGGAGAGAGAGCTTTCAACCTTCTTCGCGTGCGATTTTCGGAGTCCACAATCGCCCGTTTACAGCGCCGTCTCACACAAGACATGAGGGGTAAGTTCTATACTTATCAATGATCCATTCTATATGGCCGGTAGCTAGTCTAAGCCCAAGGAAAAAACCCTAGAATCCGAGTAGTGCACGAAGTCCTTCGACCAAAAATTGACTATAGCGGCCTATCAGCTCAACCAAATCGGACGAGACTTGAGTTGTAGCATGCCCCTATATAATAGAACACTTCTATATCACCAGTTGAACATTCGGCAGGGGTTGAGGGGGGTCCCAGGTAGAAAAGCTAGGTTTTTGGCAGATACCAAACTTGGATTCTGACTCCATAGACAGCTTATAGACTGGGTCTATATACAATGTATATGGTTGGTTTCATAAAAACAATCAAGGCAAGCTCTTGAAAAGCAGAAAACAACTCGAAGGTTGCAAAGCTTCAAATGTGACATAAGAAGTCAAACTGACTCCAAATGGGCCAAAACTAGATGAGTAGCTTCAGGACTATGTAGCGGAAAAGTCTAAAGCTTCAAAAGTGACTAACCAACTCCACATGCCATGTAGTCACAAAAATTGGTGAATTCACAGTCAACAAAGCACGAAGTGATTCCAACAAGACAAAACTTTATCAAATTTAATCTAGGACTTGGTTTAGGTGTATTGAATATGTTTAGGTCAAAATTTATCAAGTTTACCAAAAAAAAGTTGACTACTGTAAATAATCGTGATTATTTACTTTTACACTTTTTTGGCTTGAAATGGTACTTTCACCTCACCTACCACTTGTACACACCTATTACATGCCACATTTCAAGTATGAGCCAAAATGATCAATGATAACTTGGAAAATTGTCAAAAAACGCAAAGAAGTCCTTTCAATCCAAGTTTTGAATTATGTGTAACATTTTTTGATCCAAACCACCTCATATCTCATACACAGGGTCTACATCAAGCTTAGAACCAAGTTGCACCAAAAAATCTTCATTTTGATGAAAAAAGTTAATCATCACGATTATTTACTTTTTTGCCAAGAAGGGGAGAAATTGCAACTTTGACCTCATGGGACCAAAGCACATGATGTCTAAGCCCACTGACCAAGTTTGAGCAAATTTGGATCTCAAAATCTCAAAATTGTTACCATATACATGTGTGTGAACACACTAGGACCGCCGGGGCATTTTTTCCCTCTTTAGGAGGTTTTTTCCCCCGTGCATTGTATATACGCCCATCACTCTAGGGCTATCTATTTTTCCATTGCACACTAAGTAACACACTCTCTATTGTGTGCCTTGAGCTTCTTTTGTCTTCTCCAAGTTGTGTGTGTTTCTCTACAACCCTCATTCCAACAATTGGTATCAAAGCAGGTCACGTCCTCCCGGGCTTAGTCGCCAGCTGTTCCAGCACACGCCTGCTCACTTTCTCCGATTTCAGTGAGCTTTGGTGAGCGTTCGCTCAGAATTTTGATTTGGGCTCATTTCGGCCTCCGTTTCCACTACAGGCAGTACTGCACAGGCTATTTTGTCATTTTGTGCAAAATTTCTGTCAGTGCCGTTTTCTGCATAACAGGTGCCTTATAGTCTTCTACGATTTGTGCTATATAGCACAGGTTGTTCCCGCTCCGTTTCTCCTATTTTCAGGCAGTTTTCACATCAGGTGCAGCATTTACCATGGCTGACAACAACAACACAGATGTGTTCAAGATGTTTGCTGCTGAGGACAGGTTGGATGGGGACAACTACCCTATGTGGGCTTATATGATGCAACATGTTCTTGTGTCAAAGGGTGTCTGGAACATTGTGCAGGGCATTGATGTACGTCCTGGTTCTAAGGATGTAGGCGATGTTGAGGATGTTGAAGGTCTTGCTGCAAGGATTGCAGCTGTTAGAGTTGTTTTGCCTACAGCAGAACAAGCTCATTGCGATGTTAAGGATGCGCAGGCTCATGCATTGATTGCGTTGTCTGTGAAGCGCACCATTGTTCCTCACATCCGTTCATCAAAATCTGCAAAACAGGCTTGGGATATTCTAGCAGGTCTTTATGCAAGCCGCAATGAGGCTAAAATTGCTTTGCTGCGTAAAGAGCTGGAGTCGAAGATTATGCATGAGGAAGATGATATGGACACTTTCCTTGCTAGTGACAAGGACATCAATGAGTAGCTTATTTCTGCAGGTAAAGTCATTTCAGACAGTTCCCTTGTGCAGACTGTTCTTGATGCCTTACCAGACTCCTACCAGACTTTTGCTAGTACTTGGAGACTGATGACCCAAGGAAATCCTGAAGTTATCAAGTTTGATGCATTATGCACATTGCTCTTGCAAGAGTCACTTTCTAGAAAAAACAGGACTAGGCAGCGTGCAGTTGAACAGGCTTTTATTGCTTCTCAAAGAAAGGGTGGTAACAGTAATGCAGCCACTTCTTATGGTTCTGCTGCGAGTGGCAAAAATTATGTTCCTAATGCTTCTGCTGGCAGTACTTCGTCTGGAAATTCTGGTGATAAGGAAAAAAAGAAGATGCGTTGCCATTATTGTAAAGCCAATGATCACTTGATCAAGTCATGTCCTAAGTTGAAGGCGAAAGAGGCTAAGAAGAAAGAGGGTGGTTCCACTGCAAATGCTTGTTCCACTACAAATGCAGCCATTGTTGAGTCTTCTGTGAAAGGAGACTGTGTTGCTGATGTTGATGCAGAATGGGATTTTAGCGCAGAGTGCACTTACAATCCTGCTGTCCATCATGCATGCTTGTCAGTTGTTGCTGCAGATTCACATGTGTGGTATTTCGACAGTGGTGCTACAAAGCACATTACCTCACATCGTGAATTGTTTACCTCTCTCGAGTCTGTCCCTCATGGGAATTCAGTCACTTGTGCCAACAACGCCTCTTATCCAATTCAGGGAGTTGGAAAGATTGCGCTCACTACTGCTAATGGCAGTTCCTTCACACTTGTTGATGCACTTTATGTACCTGGGATCAAAAAGAATCTCTTGTCTGTATCCGCACTTGCTAGGCTTGGACTTGTAGTCAAATTTGTGGATGACAGATGTACAGTTCATGATCTCTGTTTTGGTGATGAAATTGTTGCATCTGGGCTTTTCTGCCGTGGGCTGTATAAGCTCACTTTGTATGACACGTGTGGACAAAATTTTGCAAATGCTGTTGTAGATTCAAGGGCTATTTCAGATGCAAAACTTTGGCATGCACGTTTTGGTCATCTGAATTTTGCCAATTTGCTGCGTTTGCAGAAATCTGATATGGTTGCTTCTTTGCCACCTCTTGAAGCACCAGTCAAACATGTTCGTGAAGGCTGTATTTTGGGTAAGATGCAGCGTTCTAAATTTCCAAAGGATGGTTCAGTTCGGGCCACATGCAGGTTGCAGCTTGTGCATAGTGATGTTTGTGGGCCCATGCAAACTCCGTCCTTGGGCAGTTACCTGTACTTCGTGACTTTCATTGATGATTACTCCAGGCATGCATGGGTATTTCCGCTTAAAGCAAAGTCCAAAGTTTTTATGTGCTTCAAACAATTTCTGGCTATGGCTGAAAATGTCTCGAAATGTACTATGGGCACCCTCCGTTCTGATCGAGGGGGGGAGTATAAGTCTCATGAATTTAATGCATTTCTGGCTAGTCTTGGGATAAAACACCAATGTACAGTGCCTTATACACCTCAGCAAAATGGTGTTGCTGAGAGGAAAAACAGGTCAATGACGAAAATGGCACGATGTATGGTTAAAAGTCAAGCTTTGCCGCATTCTTTTTGGCTTGAGGCCATTATGTGTGCCACTTATGTACTTAACAGGTGTCCTACGAAAGCTTTTCAGTCTATTACTCCATATGAAGCATGGCATGATAGAAAACCTTCTATTGAGCACATGCGTGTTTTTGGCTGTTTGGCATATGCTTTGGTGCCACAAGTGCAGCGCAAAAAATTGGATGATAAGGTTGTCAAATGTATTTATGTTGGTTATAGTGCTAAAAGCAAAGGTTACAGGTTGTATCATCCGCAAACAAAACGTATTCTGGTTTCACGGGATGTAGTGTTTGTCGAAGATTCTGTTCAGCCCTTGCTGTCATGTACTAGAGACAGTAATGTAAGCTCAGAGGAAATTTATGACACTTTGTTGCCTCTTTTCAGTGGTAGAAATACGAATGTAAGTTCCAATGAGGCAAATGTACAGACTATGGGGGTTTCTGAAAATGTTCTAGATTAGCCTATTAACTGATGTAGATGTACATGATGTACTTGATGAGGAAAGGGCTAAAAATGAGCAGGCTAGAGGTATGCCAAAATAGTTGGTGCACACTTTCAATGACAGTAAATTGGATGCACCTTTGTCTAGTCGTACTCGTTCAGGCTCTCGCCATGCATCTTATGCATCAGATTGTTATGCTTTGGCTGTGGCTAGCTTACATGATGTTGAGGAGCCTCTGACTTTTGATGAAGCACAAAATTCAGAAAATTGGATGGCTGCCATGCAATCAGAATATGATGCACTTATAGAAAATGACACATGGACTTTATGTGATTTTCCTCCTGGCAAAAATGCCATTGGTACGAAGTGGGTTTACAAGTTGAAACGCAAGCCAGATGGTGAGATCGATCACCATAAAGCTCGACTTGTTGCAAAGGGTTATGCACAGCAAAAAGGCATAGATTATGAAGAAACTTTTTCTCCCACTTGTCGTATGACTACTGTGAGTTTTCTATGTGCATTGGCAGCTCATTTTGGTTGGGATGTACATCAATCAGACATTGTTACTGCTTTCCTGAATGGTGACATATTTGAGGATGTTTATGTAACGCAGCCTCGCGGTTTTGTCATAAAAGGACAAGAGGACAAAGTGTGAAAATGTAACAAGGCTTTGTATGGGTTGAAGCAATCTCCTCGTGCTTGGTATGAGAAAGCTGACACTCATTTGGTCAAACAAGGCTTTCGTAACAGTCCAATAGAAAGCACATTGTATGTAAAGCGTGAGGGTGATGTACTTCTCATTGTGGTTCTTTATGTTGATGATTTTCTGATCACTGGACCAAATGAGAGACATATTGCTGAATTTAAGGCTGATTTGAATGCTACTTTCAAGATGAAAGATTTGGGGTTGTTGCATCATTATTTGGGTATACAGTTTAAGCAATGTGATGGTGGTATTGCCTTGTGTCAGAAAAGTTACATAGAGACATTGCTATGTAAGTTTGGACTTGAGGATTGCAAACCTATTGCCACTCCCATGGAAACAGGTTTGAAGTTGAGTCTACATGATGCTGGTGATCCTGCTGATGTCACTCTTTACCAAACCGATGTTGGCTGCCTCATTTATGTATGCAACACAAGGCCGGATATTCAGTTTGCAGTCTCACAGGTCAGCAGATTTATGCATAGCCCAGGGTCTAAGCATTGGCAGGCTGTGAAGAGGATTTTCCGCTACCTTAGTGGCACTTTACATCTTGGCTTGTTTTATCCAAGGGGGGATCATTGCCGCCAGACTTACATGCTTTTTCGGACTCAGATTGGGCTGGTTGTTTTGACACGCGAGTGTCCACAAGTGGTTTTTGTTTCATGCTTGGCAGTTCATCTATATCATGGTTGAGCAAGAAGCAACCTACTGTGGCCACTTCGAGTTGTGAGGTTGAGTACAGGGCAGTCTTCACAACTACGGTTGAGTGTATATGGCTCAGAGGCCTTATGGCTGATTTGGGTGTTGAATAGGACATTGCCAACACTATCTACACTGACAGTCAGAGCGCATTGGCAGTTGCGAGGAACCCATTTTTTCATGCTCGCACAAAGCACATTGAGGTGCATTACCACTATGTCAGGGAGAGGCTCTTAGCAGGAGAGATCAGCATGGCTTATGTGCCAACACAGGAAAACCTTGCAGATCTTTTCACAAAGGCATTGTCACATGAGAAGCTTGAAGCTTTTCGCAAAGCTTTGGGCTTACTCCCCTTTATGGACTGATCCTGTCCTCAGGGCATGGCACTTCCCTTTACTCATGTGCCACCTCTCGTTCACCGCATCACTCCAGGGGGGATTTGTTACCATATACATGTGGTAGTGATGTGTGTGAACACACTAGGACCGCCGGGGCATTTTTTCCCTCTTTAGGAGGTTTTTTCCCCCGTGCATTGTATATACGCCCATCACTCTAGGGCTATCTATTTTTCCATTGCACACTAAGTAACACACTCTCTATTGTGTGCCTTGAGCTTCCTTCGTCTTCTCCAAGTTGTGTGTGTTTCTCTGCAACCCTAATTCCAACAAAAATCCCTTTATATCTATTGTTTCAGAGACTAAAATCCTAAATCTAGCACCATTTTCACCATGTGCACTCAAATGAGCCCACGTCACTCAGAGTATCTAATTGCTATATATTTCAAGCCTATGAGGCCAAAAATGCAAAAAGTTGGAAAAATTCATCAGCTGTAAATAATTGTGATTATTTACTTTTGTTGCAAATTTCTGCTTGAACTTTATGATTTTGACCTTTACATGTTTTTATGCACCTATGCATGCTCCAAAATTGATTTGAAGCAAATTGGACTCAATTTGTCAGCAATTTAGACTCAAGGGCATTTTCAGAGTGGAAATTGCAGAAATTTTCTAACTTTGGCACTCTATTCACTTAACAGGAGCAATGCAAGCTGCAGAGAAGGCCAAGAAGAGGGTATCCCAAAAAGAAAAGCTGCAAGAGATGCCACCATACCAACTGGACCCCAGTTCAATAAAGACGGCCAATGCAATGTACTTGTCCAGAGAACAGCTTGAGGAAAACAATACAACAATTTTCACATGCAGGTTCAAAAGTGAAGAAGGACATCAAGTAGAGCCACAACTGCTACCTAAAGAGATCTATGATGTCACGGCAAAGCCAAACACAAAAAAAGTTAATAGAAGGCTGGGCCTCAGGGACTTCTACGACCAGGAACCATGTGGCATAGATTTCTAGAAGGCATATAAACTACTCTCTACAATTAAAGAGGATGGATCATCCCAAATCACTGACCAACAAGGGCAGAAAGTAGAAGTGGTAATCACCAAGGAAATTGTGGCCGAGGCGCTGAAGTTGCCGACAGAAGGAATGACAATGAGGGCCCATTACAGGAAGACAGGAGGCACCTTCACCAAGGAGACTACTGCTGCAACCTTTGCTGACCTCATTCAAAAGCAAGTGGAAGAACCAGCACAGTTGTATCATCAGCACTTCCATTTTCTAGCAAAGAGACCCCAAGGTACACCACACCAAATCATGCAGTTGCGACTACATTCACCCAAGTGTTGAAGTCAACAACTAGGCAACCAATTGATCATGCTCAGTATGTGCTATCAACACTAAAGGGCACCAAGAAAGAGGGTAAGATCACCTATCTGAGTGCACCTGAAGTACTAACAAGAATAGCATACCATGCTATTGGCATGGCAGACAATTTGCCACCTGCCCCAGATCAGAACACATGGATTGTATCTGCACAACCTTCTCCAAGAACCACCCTCTCGACAAAGAGAGTTTACAAATCTGATGAAGAGTCCCACGAAGCTCATAGCAGTGAGAGCTTAGGCAATGAAGAGAGGAGATCCAGAATAGAAGAGATGAAGAAAAAAGCAGTAGTTGCACACCAAGAGGAACCTCAACAGAAAAAGGTGAGGTTTAAAAGGGAAAAACAAACCTACGAAAGAAGCCGCCAAGCTGCAGGTGAGGAACCGAAAAAGTGGGTTCCAAAATAGATAAAGGGACCTAGAACAAAGAACCCTACAAGGAAAGAAGAAGAGGACCCCACCGATTTTCTTGAAAGAATGTATACAGAGGTAGAAGCACTAAAGCTAAAAGAAGCTCAAGAGGTCAAAAAAAAAAGCAAGAGAAGAGGCATCAGAGCAACAAACTCAAGCGGAGGCTACTGCACAAAGTGAGGCACAGCACTATCAGAAGGAAATGCCTTCAAAGCCGACCTCACCCACTAGAGAACAGGCAGATCACCCGATGCCAAGCCCTCCCCCTTCACCAACAGTTTGACCCACCGAGGGCGAGGAAGCCAAAGAAAAGGAGACTGAATCGAAGGAAGCAGCAAGTTTTGAACAACCGGAAGCACCTATTTTGAGCACCCCAAGGCAATAGAAACATAAACCACCCCATCTACGACCACCCAACAAGAAACACCCGAGGCATCCATGAAGCCTCAAGAAGACAAAATAGCCGAGGCAACCACACAGCCTCAAGGAGAGGTAGAACCCCCACCCCAACCACAAGCATCCATTGCAGAACCACCCAAAGAGCTACAAGCTGAAATGGCTAAAACATCCAAACAGCCTATAGAGACTGAATATTGGCAAACAAACAATGAAGTCATCATACATGTGAATGAATATGCTAAACAGATGCAGGAGATGACCAAAAAAATACGAACAGCAGCACTTAGCCGCAGTCCTAAGACTAGAGAGCTAGAGATGGTTATCGATGCTCTACAAGGAGAATTAGGTGACAGAAAGAATGTCATCTTAGATCTGCAGAGACAAATCCAAGAGCTGAGAGCTGAAGCTGAACAACATCAGCTAGCAAAAGAGAAGCAACAAAAGGAAATAGAGGAGCTAGGTGCACTTCTCACCAAATTAACAGATGCCTGCAAGATCAAAGAC
The DNA here is from genome assembly GCF_014529385.1 of Adiantum capillus-veneris. NCBI lineage: Eukaryota > Viridiplantae > Streptophyta > Polypodiopsida > Polypodiales > Pteridaceae > Adiantum > Adiantum capillus-veneris. Next base: position 30,533,475 of record NC_140957.1, read on the forward strand.
CAACAGCTGACAAAGGTCACAAATGAACTCTTAACCATAACTTTGTCTGTACAAAATATCCAAGTGTAGCTCGACGTAGCAAACGCATCTCTGCAATATTTAGAGCAAAGAATCAATGATCAGGCAACATTTTTACGATAGATAAGGGAAAATTCCACATTTGCCTCGATCAAAGGTACTGATGAAGTATATAAGGCATTTGAAAAGAAGAATAAGGATCTCGAACTCGAGCTAAAGCTAGAGCAGTCACAACGAAGAGACCTTGCACTGATGCGGGTACAATGAGAATAACAGGTGCTCAAGGAGATAACAGAGCTCAAGCGAGTCAATCAGCTGCTGCGAGAGGGACAGTCAGAGACGCAAGAAGAAGTTGGTACCTCAGAGCAACCAAGTATTGAAATTCCCTCAGTCTCTTTTGCTGAGATGGAAACACAGCCAGTAGAAGGGCTAGGAGAAGAGAAAGATTTCCAGGTACCAAATAGATGTTGAGCAAGTTCCCATGGTCCAACTGTCTAAAGATGTGGAAGATGCACTCAAAGGACAGGTTGCTTAGGAGACAAATGAAGAATGGAAAGCAGCGATGGATTGGGAGTTGAGGATTCTCCATTCAATCAACATCACTCAACTCACTCCCAATCAAATCAATGCACGATGGCATCAACAATCATTGCCATATCCCTTGATCAAGGTAGAGCTTTTACAGGTCAAGAAAGATAATACAAAGACATGCAGGTAGAAGGCACCGAGGAAGTCCACCCCAAGTGGATAAAGAGCTGGCTGAACAAGAATCCACAACATTTGATTATGTTCACAATAGCACCTGCAGCCCTTCAGAAAGACCCAACCTTTTGTCATGTACCATGGGTAAGGACATGGCAAGCACATGAAGCACTGACTAAGAAGCAGCCTACATGGCTCAACTATCCAAGATTGCCAGCTCCAGAGCAGGGAACACCGACAGAGGAATACATGGTGAAAACCCTAACAGGCGCCATGACATTCTTCAAAAGTCTCCCTGATCTCTCATGTGCCATGATCTACAAAATTTGTCGAATGTTGCTCACATGCATTGAAGTTTTTCACAAGCCAAAGTAAGCAAGAGCACCCTGGATGTCATTATTTGAAGGCAATAAGGGTCTCTGCTACGACCTAAGTGGCCAGCCTTCCGAAGAAGTTCTTTACTGCTTCTACGCTCGATGCATGTTCTTGCCATCTAACAATATGTTGGCGTTTGAGGAAGCATTTTACACAGGGTTCTTCACTTGGCAAAAGAAGATATTTGGGCCAGTGATAACCAACCTAACCTCCATATTTGTTGTCTACTCAGTCATTGAGCTCAAAAACAGGGTCACCATGCAGTTCTTGCACGTTCCTAACAAAGAAAGAATATTGAGATATGAGAAAGCACTCCATGCGCTTAAAGACCTCCTCGCCAGCCGTCAACCCGAAGATTACTTCAGCCCATAAAGTTGTGTCAAGGGACGACACAGGTGAGGGGGGGAATATTAGCAAAGCAGCAAGCTAACTTGGATACAATTTTTCAGAGCTTTCATTGTAAAAACATTTATTATTTTCATGAATCTGGAATATTGTAACTCCTACTTTCTGGATAAACTTTGCAATTGATGAGCCGGGGCTCCAAGATTCCAGATTGTATCAACTTGTCTGTAGTTAGAGCTCCCATATTATTAGTTTTGACCACCAAAAATCTAGGCTAAGGTATAAAAGCCAACTTTTGTAAGTTTTTTATAAGTTCTTGGATAATAGAGACACAAAGTGAGCTAACAGCGCTTACTTTCTCTCCTTCTCGAGCTTCCTACTCCCTTCCCGGTTGTCATATTGCAGTCACGTCTATTGCGTTGCAACCGCAGGTAAGAGCTCTACACATTGACGTAAGTATTTAACGGTATTTTGTAGCTTTTGGCGTCACGGACCCGCGGCCTAATCTCATCATAAGTAGTAATTTAAGCTTTAAAACCGAAAATTAAGCATAGGCGGGGTATTGGGGCATCATTGCTAAGCATTTAGATGCATTATGGGTCGAAAACGACTAGGTCAAAAACTCACTACTGTTAATAACCGTGATTTTTTCACTTGACCTAAAGTGAGATTTGAGACCATAAGCATGTGTGCTTAGGTCTTATAAACATGTCGTAGAAGTTTCGTAATGTTTGGATGTCATTCGATGTTGTAACAGATGTGATTTGTTTGCCGATGAGCGATTAGCTTTTGGTGATTTCAGTCATTTGAGTGTAGCTTGAGTTAGATGCGAGTTGTTTTTTGTTTTTCAAGAGATTGACAATTTCTTATAGCCTCTATGCACTAGTCGAGTCAGCTTCGTCCCATGGATTGACTATTATATTCGTGGTTCTCTCTACGTCTGCAATAAGATAGGAGTGAGGCTAAACACCCGTCCCACAATGCCGCATTAAATACCCTTTATACAATGTGGTATCAATGTCCTCCTATGCCATGGATGTGAGGCCATTGCTGTATTTGTCTCAAAACCTAAAGATAGGCATCTCCCCCTCATCCTTCCTAAGAATATATATGATCTTGCTATCCGTGAGTGCTAATGCTCTCCCGTTTTTTACCCATACCATTTCATTAGTGTCCATGTTCTTCCAGTAGCAGACTCCCATGCTGACATTGTGAGTTTTCATCAAATGTCTCATACTCAGGGGATTCTTTATACTTATGTGGGGACATCACCTACGTGAAACCATACAACAAAACCCCCTATCTACGGACCCTATAGCACTAACAGAGCCCCCTATCTACAAATGCTAAAGTAATCATAGACACCTCTTTCTACGGTGTGGGTATAATCAACTAGAACCCTCTGTAATATATATGCAGGTTGTAAATATTGTTTTTTTTTTTAATCCAAAGAGTTTCCTATGTATGTTGACACTTATTCCAAAATTTTATCAAACTAGTATGCCTCCTATTCAAAATGATTCCCACAAGGGATTTAAGACTTCCTGAACCAAAAAAAAAAAACTTAAACCTGTATATGGATAAATTGCCCCAAAAGAACTTAATCAACTTATCAATGCATTAAATCATAATGCTCTATGCCACTTTTTTTAATTCTAAAAAGTACACAAAATGAGATGGAATGAGTCATGTTCACACATAGATTCTCAAAAAATGAACACATACTCAAGAATAGCTCAATCGATAAGGACTAACATTCATGAGAGATTAGAGAAAACCCAAGAACATACTCAACATTTCACCTCTATATAGCACCAAGCTGACTTATTTTATAAACTTCTTAAAAAGCTTCTTCATCTCGCTCTTTCTCTCACTCTCACACCCTTATATTGGGGAAACATTTTTGAAGTGTACTTTAAAAATACTCAACATGGTGGTGATATGTTATAGTCTATTTATTTGGAAGAGATGTTCAACTGGTTCTTTTGCACAACATTTGCTCGTAAGCTCACTATGGAGCATGTGGTGCAACAATCCAAGTTGCAAGGTAAGTGTGCAAATTGAGTCGTCAAGAGCACATCGACAAGTGGTGATTGTCACAAGGCTAACTCAAATTCAAACTCTTGAAACTCCAATACCCACTTCATAATGTGCTTCCCTAGCTTCAGATGCAACACCAACTCATGCAATAGGTTACTAGCCATCAACACATAAAACGTACGCACAATAAGATGCACTTTGAAATTCTTGCAAGCAAAAACCAATGCCCTCACACCCACTGTTTCGCTTCAATATAGGTCATCTCGTTGGGACTTATTACCATGCTTTTGAAGTAGATAGGCTTATAGCTCCTTCCTACCTTTTGCAACAACCCCGCACCAATAGCTACAATACCAATCATCATAGCAACATAGAAATCATCTTTGCAATTTGGAGGGCACACAGTTGAAAACTGACATAGAACCTCTTTTACCTTATCGAAGGCATTAGGAAATTTCAGAGGTCATTTGGAGGGCCATATGAAGGAGAGAGAAAAATAGAGCGCGTCCAATGAGCAAGAGGGCTACGTTACGTAGGAAAGTACGTGGAAAGACTCAAAAAATAGGAAAATACCCTAAAAATTTTCATGAATCTAGGATTGTGGCATTGTAACTTCCTTGCTTTTACCGAGCTGTTAGGTGTGTGTGTGGTCCCACTGCTGATATTCTCTTATCAGCATTAACGTACTGGAGGGTGACCATTAAGCCCGCACAAGATATTGGAATTCTAAAACACTTTCCCTCCATTAGAATGCTTTCAAAGTGAATCTCCCTCCAATAAAGCTTTTCTCTGAGATCTATGGCTTCCACGTCTTCTCGCCCAAGAAGCTCTAGATGTTTATGGTCTCTCACACCAACTACCAACAGCTGCACTTTGCCTAGAAGGCCAAGTAGTAGCATATCCTCGATTACAATATCAACTTCAATAAGTGCAGAGAACCAATGGGTTGGACAAAGGATAAACAAAGGTTCATGGGTCCTCATGCAGCCAAGAAGACCCAAGAGGTCTAGTGCTATCAATGTTTACCGCTCAGCATGGAAGACCAGAGTGTTGGATTTCAAAGTTGAAATTGGCAAAAGATCTATAAAGGAAGTTCTTGTTCATCATGTATTTACACATCGAGACGTGATAGCAAACGGTGGAAATGTGTCAGATATACATCAACCACGTTGTAATTGTAAGTATTCTTGACATCTGAACTGCATTTGATTTGTCATTTCACTTATTGATACTCTCATTATAACTTTTCTTATATATTTTGCAACGTTTATCCCTCTTCTTATGAGCAATGTCTCCATTATTCACATTTCAACTACATTAGATTTGTCATTTTGAATTATTGATACTCTTAGTTTAACTCTTGTTATATATTTTGCAGATGTTTATCCCTCTTCTTATGAGCAATGGGAGCCTGTGGAGTGCATAATAGGCCTCTTCCTTTTTGTTCATGCCCACATTTGTTCTCTACAGTATTCAGGGAGAAGCAGCAAGAGCCTGGCTGATGAAGGAATATTTTTCTATGACCACTTCTACCAACTCAGCCCGGGGAATAAGAATGGCATGTTGGTGAAAGTTCCTCTACCAACCAATTGGAACACTGTGGACTGGCCAGTTCCTAAGGAAACAATGGTGGAGACAATGCAAAGTAAGCTCTACAAGGATATCCAGAGGTCTCTACGTAGCTCTATTCCCATGAAACTGGTTAGAATTGCAAACTTTTATCCTGCTGCACTGTTCATAGAGTTGTTTCATAACTACAATATACGTGTTACAAAAACTTTCAGGAGTCATCCTGTGACAAACTTCTTGACAGAGGATGGTATGTAAAGGAAGAGATTGGCATACGGTGCGAGGTCGCGCTTAACACTCTAGTTGTCAAGTACATGATTGCAAGCCAATCACTATTAGTGTCCTTTTGGTATATGCGATCACAAATGCTCAGAGGTAAGTACATTCCTATGGACGAGGTTTCTTCAGGTTTGGAAGATAATCCTGCCGTGGATGTGGAAGTGATTGATGAAGAGCATGGCCTAATGTTGGTGGCTACAATAAGGGAGCTATGCAGTCTTCTGCAGTTGCGACACGACATAATCGAAGAGTCACTGGACAGGGAGATTTTAGATTTTTCCTTTTTCCTAGCTGCGGCGTAGGGAAAAAGATATTTTGTGCAAAAAGTTGGATGGTTGGGTTGAAATAGTGTCAATGTAACAGAGATTCTTGTGAACCCAAGTGTATACGAATGACTTTCAATACATGAAGTTTTTTGAGGTCATTTGTCAATTGTGCTCTGTGAATATAAGTGTTCTTGAAATACATTTCTTTAGCATGTCAAATCTCTCTCTCTCTCTCTCTCTCTCTCTCTCTCTCTCTCTCTCTCTCTCTCTCTCTCTCTCTCTCTCAATGTTAGGCAAGACAAAGACCTGATAGAAGAGTCATCTTAATTCATTAGAAAGTACAAACTCGTCCGTGAACAATGGACTGAGATACAATTTCTGTAAGTATGGAATCAAAATGTCTTCAAGGTAAAAATCAAAGGAATGCCCCTCAAAAGAGGGTGGTGAGATAGTTGTTCCTGGTGGATTTAGTTCTCCTTTTTCAGGAGTATCATCAATAAGTAGTGTATTATTTTCATCAAAGGGTACATCTATTTGGCTAAACGGTTTGTACAAAAGAGGTACATGTGGTTTTTTAGGGTGGTAGTGGCCCTCGACGGTAGCACATTTTCTTTGATCATACAAAAAGGCAAAATCTGACGTGTGAGCGCCGCATACACCGCAAACTATTGTAACTAGTGGCGACAAGTTTTTCCTTTGCATTGAAGACCATACGGCAACTCTGAAGCGCGGAAGAAGAAACTAAATAAATTCTTTGGTTCTTGGACGAACCACGACTCGACAAGTTCCCATCCGAAATGTTTGCAAATCCTCGAAGGGGTCTGCTATATCCAAAGGCACACGCATCAGCAGCAATCCATTGAGGTCCAAGATAATCAACCTCTGTAAAAGTTGACAAGTACAGATAAGTAGTTAGAAGCTGAACATATTTTGCCATACTTGAATAGACATTACCGGAACAACCGTATCTACAGGTAGCAAGGGTCCATACTGGGTCTCTATAGTGTTGTTGTCGTTGTTGTTATCCTCTGCTTTAGCTTCATCATTCACATCTTCATAGTCATCATTCACATCTTCATCAAGGGTCTCCCCCATGGCTCTTTCTGCCTCATTCAGGGTTTCCTCCAAGGTCTTTTCCTCTACCTCTGTTGGCCGGCTTGCATCATCCATATCCTTTTGCTCATTCGTATGCCTGCTTTCCTCATCCATCCTTGCCTCATCCATATCACTTTGCTCATACCTAGGCCTGCTTTCCTCATCCATATCCTTTTGCTCATCTGTAGGCCTGCTTTCCTCATCCAGGGTTTCATCCATGGGCCCTTTTGGCTCCTCCACTAGCTTACTTGGCTCTTTCATTGTCTCCTCCATAAGCCCCTCTGGTTGTACACTAGCACCTTCCTTATGCTCATTTGACCTTTCTTCATCCTCGGCTCTTTCATCTTCGGCTGGTATGACCCCCTCAGCCCGTTGTGGTTCCACTGTATCTAATGCAGGGGTTTGTCGTGGTGGCACGTCATGTATTGTCATATCAATTGTGCAGTCGTCCAAGCCGCTATCTTCAGGTTCTCTCGGGCTCGACATAGTAAGCAGGTGTTGTATTAGACTTACCCGATATCTTTGCAAATAATCATATGTGTAGTTTTTTAAAGCACTCTGCAAAATTGAAAGACCACATGGTGAGAAGTCTTGTATAAAGAAAACCAAAACTGACTGAATGCATTGCCAAATGGTTACCTTAGTCATGAAAGGTTTTAATGCAAAGTAGCTTTGCAGGACATATTCTGCATGGAGAAGACATCTCAAGCCACAAGAATTTCCATCGGTTTGATTTGGGATAGGTACATCTTTGATTGGGGCCTTGTATAGTTCATACCTTCCACATAGCTTGCCATAAGTAAGCAACAGCCTCTTTATACAACTGCACAAAGTAGTATCAAGATGTTAGCTTAAGGCTTCAAATTTACATGGATATCTAAAAGAAAAACTTTCTGATACATAACACTTACAGCGTAATTTCAGGGTGGGTTCCTTTTATTGAATTGAACACCCACACTGCTGGTTGGTCAACATCAAGGCATATGAGACTCCAGTGATGGTTGTTCTCATATGGAAAGATGATGACAATTACTTCTAGCATAGCACAGTGGAGAAACCAACTCTCAAATGTACCAAATGGACTATTATTCTGTCTAATAATCACTGACATTTGTGGATCAAGAAGAAACACCTCCGTGTGGGTGTGCGGTGGAAGTTGACTTTTGATCAAGCTACAGAGAGTGTACCTGAGTTAGTACACCTATGATCTGAGTTTTCAAAGTTAGCAAGATAGTAACACTTACTTAAGACAATCATAGATAATTGTGTCTGAGATCTCAGCATCTGGATTCAGCAATAAATTAATGTCCACTTTTTCCAGAGCCAACTTTCTGTCTCTATCTATAAAT